>NW_027361695.1:862500-1320000 GCF_039654945.1 Dendrobates tinctorius
ACTGATATTGGGGTGCTGTAAATGGCACTGATATTGGGGTGCTGTATGATATGGGGGTGCTGTGGCTGACATGAATATTGGGGTGCTGTAAATGGCACTGATATTGGGGCGCTGCGGCTGACATGAATATTGGGGTGCTGTATGTGACACGGATATTGGGGTGGTGTAAATGGCACTGATATGGGGGTCCTGCGGCTGGCACTGATATTGGGGTGCTGTAAATGGCACTGATATTGGGGTGCTGTATGATATGGGGGTGCTGTGGCTGACATGAATATTGGGGTGCTGTAAATGGCACTGATATTGGGGTGCTGCGGCTGGCACTGATATTGGGGTGCTGTAAATGGCACTGATATGGGGGTCCTGCGGCTGGCACTGATATTGGGGTGCTGTAAATGGCACTGATATTGGGGTGCTGTATGATATGGGGGTGCTGTGGCTGACATGAATATTGGGGTGCTGTAAATGGCACTGATATTGGGGTGCTGCGGCTGACACGGATATTGGGGTGCTGTATGTGACACAGATATTGGGGTGCTGTAAATGGCACTGATATTGGGGTGCTGTAAATGGCACTGATATTGGGGTGCTGTATGATATGGGGGTGCTGTGGCTGACATGAATATTGGGGTGCTGTAAATGGCACTGATATTGGGGCGCTGCGGCTGACATGAATATTGGGGTGCTGTATGTGACACGGATATTGGGGTGGTGTAAATGGCACTGATATTGGGGTGCTGCGGCTGACAGACATTGGGGTGCTGTACCTGACACGGATATTGGGGTGCTGTAAATGGCACTGATATTGGGGTGCTGCGGCTGACAGACATTGGGGTGCTGTACCTGACACGGATATTGGGGTGCTGTAAATGGCACTGATATTGGGGTGCTGCGGCTGACAGACATTGGGGTGCTGCGGCTGACACTGATATGGGGGCGCTGCGGCTGAGTGATTTTGGGGTGCTGTATGTGACACAGATATGTTGTGAATGACACTCTATA
Organism: Dendrobates tinctorius; assembly: GCF_039654945.1. Taxonomy (NCBI): domain Eukaryota; kingdom Metazoa; phylum Chordata; class Amphibia; order Anura; family Dendrobatidae; genus Dendrobates; species Dendrobates tinctorius. The sequence goes on from NW_027361695.1 coordinate 863,503, forward strand.
CTGTAATGCCAATCTATATGATACATCACCACGACTTTATCCCTGAGGCTCAGACCCATGAATTCCTTTGGCATTGCACCTTTGTGCCTTTAAATAACGTCGTGTTAACTCTCAATAAAGTTTGTTGAAAAAAAAAAAGTCGGGGCTCTGTCACTTCCTGTCATCCAGTGTTTTGCGGAAGCGCAGACCGGAAGTGGTGGCAGGAGCCGGCATCTGTCGGTCACCGGGCAGCAGAACGGAGGCGACAGGCAAGAAAAACAAACAAACGCCTGATTAACCCTCTCACTGCCGCTGTTTGTTGTCTTTTGCCCTTAAAGGGACAGTACACTCCAAATCGTCATGTTTTTGTTCCCTGTTGTCAGCCCTCCCCAAACTGAGGAGAAAATGGTGTGTGACAAGTCAGACCCTTGCTGTAATCCCCTGCAGAGGTGTCTGTACAGCTGCTGCCCTTCTATAGACCCTTAGGAGATGTGGCGTTCTTCTTAAAGGTCCAGCGGTCTCTTTAAACCTGTGACCGGCTCTGACCTCCTCCTTGTCTTGCTGCAGTGGTTTTCCAAGGTGCTAATTGCCATGGAAACCAGACGTCAGCGACTACTCCTGTGCCGTCATCCCTCGGGGTGGTCCGGAGTTGTCGCTTGTTGCTAAGGAACACCCATTATGTGTTCCATATGTGGGTAAGGCTGCTGAGAACAAAGGATGGGGCAGATGAAAGCCAACATGCCCGATATAGGAGACATAGGACACCCTGAGAATCTCGGCCCATCCTGGGGTCTTCTGACTTCTATCTGATGTGTATATGGACTATTAAAGGGGTTTCCCACCTTTGGACATAATTTTGTTTTTTTTTTACCTGGGTCTAAAAATTATTTTTGCAAATGGGTTTTCATTAAGAATTTTGCACCGTTATTATTTTCCGGGATCTTTCTTTTCTATGTGGTCATAAATCTGCTGAGAGGAGCTTAAAAAAAGAGCAGAAAAGAGCTGTAAATGCCCCATCAGAACGAGCTCACTGAGAGATTCTCAGTTAACTCATTCTGCAGCCGGCAATAGACGCAGAGGCCATAGAAAACAAACGATATAAAATTCTTAATGAACCCCAATTGTACAAATTATTTTTGGCCCCAATTACATACATTTACTGAAAAAATAGTCCTCAAAGGTGAATGACTTCTTTAAGAATTGATTTCCAGAACTGACTTGTTCCTTTTTTTTTCTCTTGTTTTACAGATTTGATGAGAATTACCTTAAGGCTGCAGTCCCCTCGCGCTGAGTAAATGGCTTTCTTTCTTTAAACCGCACGTCATTCGCCGCCCCCCTGGGGGCGACGGCGGAGCGCTGGCGACTAATTCAAAGAATTAGGAAAACAAGAACTCGCCCATGCGGGGAGCGAAGCAAACGCTGCGTAGTCATAGGTGATTGCCCCCCCCCCCAGCCGCCGCAGTAATGATCGCTCGGCCAGATTATCTCCTCCACAGAAGAAGTGTGGGTAGAAAGGATTAAAACTGCTCCCATCTGACAGGTCACACGCTGCATTTCCCATATTGGCACTCAGTTTTTCATTTTTTAAAAAATATTTAGCAAATTTAAATATTTATTTTATTACATTTTTCTTTTTTTTTTGTTGCTAAAATATGAATTATTTTTTAACGTCTGAAAAAGAGTCATAAATTACTCACTTTTCTTTTTCTTTTAGTGCTAATTAAAATATTTTTGAGGAAGGTCATATAATATATATATTTTTTAAATTAATTTTAGTTTAATTTAATTTTGACCTTTTCTTAGATCTGTGGTAATTAAAATGATTTTTAATGTCTAAAGGAGGGAGATCATTTTTTTTTTTTTTTTTTTCTACCTTCTTATTTTTTGTTTTATTTTTACTTCTGTAAAATATTTTTTTTGTGGGGGGGCCATAAATTACCGCCCTTTTATTTTTTTCATATTTTAATTTATTTTGTCTTTGGTTGTAGTTAAAAAATATTTTAATGATTATTTTATTTTTTTTTTCTGTCTTTTATTTTTTTTATCATTAATCTTGTTTTATATTTTCAAATGTTTAAAGGAGGTTCATAAAATACTTTTTATTTTTTGTACTTTTTAATTTTATTTTTATTTAACTATTTGAGTTCTAATTAAAATTAATGTTAATGTCTAAAGGTGGGTGATAAATTATTATTTTTATCCTTTTATTTTTTGCTTTATCTGTTTAATTCTGCTAAATATATTTTGTCACAAATTTTTTTTTTGCTTTTTTTAATGTAATATTTTTTCTTTTTAGTTCTAGTTAAAACATTTTGATGTCTGAGGGCAGTTTCACACGTCAGTGTCTCCGGTACGTGAAGTGAAAGTTTTCTCACGTACCGGAGACACTGACACACGTAGACACATTCTCAGGAAAGTGTCTATGCAGATGTCAGCGTGTTTTCACGGATTGTGTGTCCGTATGCAAAACACGCTGACATGTCCGTTTTTGTGCAACAGCACGGATCACACGGACCCATACAAGTCAATGGGTCCGTGTAAACACGTACCGCACACGGATGCTGTCTGTATGCTGTCCGTGTGCGATCCGTGTGCGTTTTTAAAAGTCAAAGGGTTAACATTAAAAATAATTTTTCACGGACATACGGATAGCACACGGATGACCTCCGTATACACACGGATAGCTCCGGTACCGGTTTTTCCGGTACCGGAATTATATGGACGTGTGAAACTGCCCTAAAGGAGGGTCAGGAAATCCTTTTTATCTTTTTGTACATTTTAATTTTATTTTACTTTTTTTGTTCTAATTAATAGTACTGTTAATGTCTAAGGGAGGGTCATACATGGTTTTTTTTTTTCTTTTTTTTTTGTTTTAACTGTTTAAGTCTTCAAAATATTTTTTGAGGGTCATAAATTATTTTCTTTTTTTCATATTTTAATTTTATTATTTCAGTTTTTAGTTCTAGTTAAAACGTATTTTAATGTCTAAAGTAGGCTCATAAATTATGTTTTTATCCCTTTTTGAAAGTCGTAAATTTTTTTTTTTACTATTTTAATTTTATTTTCTTCACTTTAGTTTTAGGTAAAACATATTTTAATGCCTAAAGGAGGGTCTTGAAATACCTTTTTATTTTTATTTTTTACTTATTTAAATATTTTGTTTTTTTACGCCTAATTAAAAATATTTTTAATGTCTAACTGAGGGAGATCATTTATTTATTTTCTCTGTCTTTTCTTTTCGTTTTATGTGTAACTATACAAAATATTTTGAGGGTCATAAAACTATTTCCTTTTTTATTTTTTTCCTATTTTAATGTTTTTTTCTTTAGTTTTTGTTAAAAAAATATTTAAATGTCTATAGGAAGGTGAAAAAAAACTTTTTTTGTACATTTTTATTTTTTTATTTTGTGTTCTAAATAAAATTATTTTTAATATCTAAAGAAGTGTGAATTTTTTTTCCTTTTTTTATTTTATCTTTTTAACTCTAAAATATTTTTTTAGAGTCATAAATTCTTTTTTTTTTCTATTTTAATTTTATTTCTTCTTTAGTTCTATCATTTTTTTTAAACTATAATTATTTTTATTTTAATTTTATGTTTTCACTTTGATTTACAAAGAACAATTAAAAATGATCTAAGTTTTGTGCTTATGATATATAGTGTCACATAAAATTCTTGGATTATGATATTTTATGTACCGTATATAAAGGATAGATTTCTTATTTCTATTCATATTTTTTTTATATTTTAGGGTCGTGTTCAGAACTGTAGTAATTCCTTTAGCAGAAAATTATCTATTTAAAAAAAAAAAATTTGCCATGGATAACGAAAGCCGTCGCATTGTCACTAATGGGCGAGAAGAAGAAGGTGAGCAGGCTAGAGGCGGCAGTGTTCAGCAATGTCTCCGAGTTCTGGTAACGAAGAAAAGGAAGTTAATCCTCCACCTGGACTTGAATAACACCATTCTGGTGTCGGACGCGGCCACCGGTCAGGGTCCCAGAACTGCGCTCAATTCCTATCTAAGCACTGTTTCCTGGGGACGGATCAGTGACGCAGGTAAGTACTGTACCTTCCAATCCAAGAACAAGAGGCCCCAGATCCCACCGCTGCCAGCTAATAATACATTTTCATTTCAGGTGAGTGGCAGTGGGTCAGTGATCAACCCTCGGTGAAGCCTCCATGCGAACACGCCGTCAACTACTACAGCCACTTTGGTCGCGACGGGAGCTTTAGCGATAGTAAAATCGGACAACGCTTCAGAGAGGTCTTCATTGATCACATGAAGCTGCTGGAGTGGCGGGGGGAAGCCGACGAAAGGTTTACACAACAGGGTGAAGATGGAAAGGACTATCACTGGATCCTCCCGTCCTTCTTCCACATGCTAGAGAGCCTGCACCAACAAGGGAGGCAGTTCTGCGTCATATTACGGACGTTTGGCGTCGACCTTTCTCACGTCTTACAGTCCGTTCACGCGGCTCTACAGGGGAAACACCCACTGTTCCCTCAGCTGCAGCAAGTGCAGGTAAATTTAGTTTTTATTTTCTTTGCTTATATGATGCTTGAAATTGGGACACCATTGAGGCCCGATTTCGTTTTAAAAATAAAAATGGATCAATATCTGTCCATGGGTTATGTCTGATGTTGCAGTTCGGCTTCATTTATCACAATCCGTATGAGCTGCAAGTTCAGGCACAGTCTATGGACTGATGGGCTCCTATTTCTTGATTCTGGATGGGGGTCAGTGACCGGCTTACGTGCCTGGTTGTCGTGTTTCTGGATGCTATGGTAGAGGCAACTCTCTACAGGAGCTTTCATGTTGGCTTTAATGTTTTGAGGTACCACCCCCCAGTACACCTATCGACCCACTGCAATACCTAGTTCTATTCAATGTCCCTGTCAGCATGATAATGGGGCTGAGCTGTAGTACCACAAAGTCATGGATGGCGCTGTGTTTAGCAGCTGCTTCGTTCACTTTTTTCATTAGTTTTGGGGTGGTACGTTGCATTGAACCTCCAGCTCTATGGTAAGGATGGCCTACTACTATTGCCATTATGTTTATGCTGCCTCATTTAACTGCAGCTTAAAGGGGCACTCTGATGCCTCTCTCCTTCACAATGGAGGTGACTGATGATGGACCATTGTATATTGCCTGCACGTGTTTCGGTAGGTGTTTGTCGATGGGACTTCTCACCACCTGATGCGGAAGTGACAACTTTTTAAAATTGCAAACCTGGTTTATTCTCTGGGTCACTTACTTTTTTTTTATTTTGTCCTCCCATCACTGATTGACGGGTTCTCCTCTTTACGTGCGGAGAAGCATCATTCATTGTTGAGGCGCTAGCTTCTGAATATGGAGGACTGACTGCACAGACGGGACCCAAGCACCGGGCTGTCACTGCAGCCAATAAATGGAGATTTTATAGAAAAGCACTGCAAGGTCTGAAGTGTCCCAGTGCTGGAATCGGGGTGTCCGTCACTACTTTTTCTGACATCAGATATACCTGGATAAGCCTAGAGACATATTCACATTTGTAGCATCCTCCGGGGTGGATTCAGCAGCTTACCGAGGATGGATCTAATATAAAACGAACTGATAGTGGTATAAACCTCTACAGCGTGCCCGCACTAATCTGCCGCGTGCGTCCATCACTGTTAATTAGCTGTCACTCTCCTGCTACTTCATCTATGGCGATATGGGGACACTGAATCTGCAGCCGCTTCTCTCTCATGTTATAATCCTGTATTCCCAGCTGACTACAGACCTCGTTCCAGGAAGAATCCGCTGCAGCAAGAGGGACGTTGTACTGACCCACGGGGCTGATCGCATCTCCACCAGAACTAAGGAGAGGAATATCTACCAGTATTTCAGCAGCATGGAAGGGATCGGGGGCTTTCAGGACCACTTTGATTGGTAAGAGGCAACAAATATGAGAGGAGGGACAAATATGACTACATGTTGGGGGTCTGCACCACCTTCCAACAGTGGTCATGGAGTAGCATTCCAGCTTGTTTCCTTGGGTTCGTCTCGGTTGCTTTTCACTGAGATTGCGGCATTGCGTTGCGACTTTCCACGAGTTGTCGCAGTTGCAACCTGCAATCTAGAGAGACTGAAAAACAAGGTAGCACATGTTTCCAAATGTGTTGGAAATATTTCGATGCAATTTTTTTTATAGCTTTAAAATAAGTTGCACAAATGTTTTTGGTTGTGCGGTTTGTCTGAAAATTGCAGTTGCACAACAAGTGTAGCCCCAGAATTGATTTGACAGAAATTGGTAATAGCTATTATATTGGTGGAGATAATATATCAAAGGAGTTTAGCATACCTCAGGAGAGGGATGCCAATCTCACAAAGTTGTGGCAAGTCAGTCTGATACGTCACTGCTTTATAATCAATGGCGGTCCGATCTCTGGGAATGAAGGGACCGCAGCACCTCATCTGCACAGCAGATTTCCAAGTCACCTGACTGTGCAGGAAACTGCAGCCATTGGGCTGTGCTGGATACCTGCGCAGCATGTGACTGTGAAGAGGCATCAGCACCGTGGCCCCTTGACTCCAATTGGACCCCACCAGTCATGAGATGGTACTGCACCTTTCATCAGTACCTCAATGGGTCCACATGTTGCTTTTTTATCACAGCCATGGCTTAAATGTTAGTAAAACTCCTAATATTCTTTTTTTTTTCTTTTCAAGGTGGGCAAGAAATAATTTTGCAACCTCCGGAGGAAAGCCGTTCTGGATCGACCCGACTGACTGTACCACCCAGCACATCATCATCGATGACAACATCCGGCTGAGTGAACACGACGCCATTGTTAATTGCCGGGTATGTCTGTAGAAGGATCGCATATAATTGTCAATTTTCGGTAAAGCAAAGCCAAATGACTGCAAGAATCCTGGAAATCTCTGTGTAAATTTATGTCACTAATCTGTCGGAGAGAAGAGACTTTAGTAGAAAGTTCTGCCTTCTTGTCACATTTCACGCTCCCTCCGCTCAGGGTATTTGGAAAGATAATCCTCTGCGTGGTAACAAGATATCCCTGGGAAGGGGGTTGTCTCCTGTCAAATATTTAGCACAAATTACTAGGATTTGTCACTGATCTCTGATACTGGGCCCCGAGATTGGAAAGTTCAGCGTTTTTTTTTTGTGATAAAGTGTTTTCTCGCACAGCGGATTTGCATCTGTGACTACGACTCCGTTTCATACATCTGAATGGGGACATTTCTGCAAGTGCACGGATTTCTGAGGGGGAGGAAGAAAAACAACTTCCTGACGACAATGAAGGTCAAAATGTAAAACTGCTTTATTAGACACAGGGCAAGGAACAATACAAGATTTAAAAATTAGCTGATAGCTTGTCACAAAAACATCAAGACACCGTTGTCCACACATGCTGCTACAATGTATCCCATATAGGGAGGACATAGAAAGTGAAACCCCCGTTCCATTTAATATATAAACATAGCCTGCTCAAATACGAAGTGGTAACACATAAGAGAACACCGCAAATAACCATGTTGAAAACAGTGAACATGTCCTACATTACCTAATATGTGCTTGTGCACGCAGACAAGTGGGGAGTCCCGGTGCCCGCCCCAACGCACGTTTCGGGAACCTTCGTCGGGCGCTCACGGATTTCTGCAAGCCCCTTTTAGATGAATGAAACTTCTGCAGTAAATCTGCTGTTGTGATAAGACCTTAAGGCTATGTGCACACGCTGTGGATTCTGCTGCGGTTCCGCAGCGTTTTTGGCCCTGCGGAACTGCAGCAGTTCCACAGACATGGTACAGTACCATGTTACCCTATGGATTTTAAAAACCGCTGTGCTCACGCTGCAGTTTTTTCCGCGCTGTTTTGCTGCGGTTTATAAACCGCAGCATGTCAATTGTTTCTGCGGAGTCCGCTGTGGTTTCACACCTTTAACATAGTAGAGGTGTGAAACCGCAGGGGAAAACCGCAGGTCACTTTACCTGCGGTTCCGCGCAGAAAAACCCGCAGGTGAATCCGCAGTGTGTGCACATAGCCTTAATGTAGTTTTGCAAGGTTGTCAAAATGACGATTGCCAATAGATGGTTAAGGTCTGCCATAAGCGAGATCTGCCCAGCAGCGAGACTTCCACAGACTCGAGTAGAGTGTGAAGTAATGGGTTGGTCTGATGACATTGTATCTTTATCTCCCTCCCCTTTATTAAGCACTATTACACTATAGGGAGGGTACAGGTGTATGAAGCGGGCTCAAGAGCTTTTCTACAAGGGGCGTGTGCTGGCTGTGTTATACAGCTACCACCTGGCTCTAACAGCAGCAATCAGAATCTAGCACCAGTCTCTGACAGCGGCATCTAAGTGGCGCAATCCTGGTGGAGTGACCGTCTAGGTGCAGATTCCCCCTGGTATGATGTGATCACTGGTTGCAATGCTGCCTCTTGTCCTGCCGAAGTCTCCTCTTGCTGCCATCTTGGTGCTTCCGAAAAATTTCAGTCGCCCCCCCCTCTTTTTCCCATCCAAGAATATATTACAAGAAAAGAAAAAACATATTTTGTTTTGCTGTGTCTGTAAAAGTCAGAACTAATAAAATACAGTTCTTTTTAATCCATAAGGACAACACCATAAAGAAAAAAAAAAGAAACCCAAACTTGATGAATTCTTGATTGCCTCCCCAAAAAAATGCAACACAAATCGATCAAAACTTTCTAAGTGCCCGCCAAAAAGCGACAGCTCGCCACCCGAAAAAATAAGCTCCATCTACAGAAGAATAAAAATCGGTCTCAGAAAGCGGCGACAGAAACCTAAGTTTTTGGTTTTTTTTTTACAAAGTTCCGCATTTTTTTAAGCCACAAAACTACATTATAATAGTTTGATGTCGCCGTAATCTTAGTGACCCAGAGAATCAGGTTCCCAGGTCACGTGGGATATAGAAGAATAAAAAAGGTCTTAAGCCCCCGTCACACACAGCGAGATCGCTAGCGAGATCGCTGCTGAGTAACAAATTTTGTGACGTGACAGGTATCAGCGACCGCCCCCCCCGCCGGGTATCGCTGATCGTGCTCGAAAGCCCTGGACATTTTTTTGATCGTTGGTCTCCCGCTGGCCGCACGCATCGCTGCGCGGCACTTAGAAACCTGCGGTTTACCTTGGTTACCTGCACCAGCACGCTGGTATCTAAGGTACACAGCGGGTAACTAAGCAACGCCCTCGCTTGTTACCCGCGTCGTCGCTGGTCCTCATCGCTGTTTGGCAGCTCACCAGTGATCATGTAGCGACACACCAGTGATCCTGACAAGGTCATATCGTCGGGATCGCTGGTGCGTCGCTATGTGTGACGGGGGCCTTAGAAGGAAGAACAAAATAAAAATTGGATGTGGAGGAAAGGGGTTAATCTTTGTGCAATAAATAGTGACTGATGGGGGCTGAGGATTGATATTTAGCGTCTTCTTCTTACTCCATACTGAGATAGGTGTACTTTCTTTTTCTCTGCACCAGGTGCTTTTGGATAAGGAGAAGGGGAAGGAGTCCAGGATGGCGCTAACCTCAGAGCTGTATGACATCTGCTTGGTGCAGACGGATCTCCTCCGCGCCATTGCTCAGAAGAATTATTTCCTGGACTGTATCGGAGTCTGCGAGGATAACTATGAACAATATCTGCAAAGCTTTCAGGTGGAATAGAGTGAAGATTTGCTGATGGTTCGATGCCCGGGGACCGACAAGGCGGAGGAATCACTTGCACTCACTAAATCCCCCCCCATCCCCATGTGTCTGCACATGTGTCCGGAGCTCATATACCTGCATGGGAAGCAATCAGGGTGCCATTTAGTAACTGCAAGTGCATTCAAGTAGTCATTTTGCTGACATATTATATCTTGAGGGGGCTTAAGGGTGATGGTTAACGGAGTCCCTCCTACTGCTTAGACCGTGAGGTTTTGTCTTGTTCATTTCCTATCACAGGATAGGTAGTAACCTCTAGATCAGTGGGAACCTGACTTCTGGGACCCCCAGTGATCGCTAGAACAGGGCTCTACCCATCCACCGCCCCATTCATTCTTTAAAGGGGGCTGCGGGAGACAGCTGAGTGCAGCACTATAGGGAATGTAGAGAGCGTTGGTTTATGATTCGCATTTCCTTTCCATCTGGAGGACTGCAATAGAGATTTAGTTTGTTACAAATTAAAGGGGCTGTCAGCTAGTATTGATATTAATGACCCATCCTTAGCATAGGTCATCAATATCAGATCGGTGGGTGTCCGGTACCAGGCATCCCCATCGATATGCTGCAATGACCTCCAGAGGAGGCCGGATGTAAACCGTGGATTAGCAGAACAGCGCAGCGCCGCTCCCCGTGGAGTGGTCGTTTTCTGGTACTGCAGCTCAGCTCCTGTTCTCTGTACACAGTGAACGGAGCTGCGCTGTTCAGCTGCTGCTGCGCTGTTTATAGCCGGACCCCACCCTTCTGATGTAGGATAGGTCATCAGTAGACAGCCCTTTAATCTAGGACTTGTTCTATTTTTCAGGAGCTTTTGCTTTTACATTATTATAACTATTTTATATTGTTTTTCTCTTTGCATTGCAGCGGTATTATACATTTTTTGTTGTAGTTTTTATTTTGCAACACCGTCACATAAATGAAGCAACTTGTGGTTCTGCAGGTGTTTCCGATCTACGACTTGTGGCTCAATCGCCGCACCCACTACTGATTGACAGCTGTCTCTGCTTGTGCAGACAGACAGTCTGTCAATCACTGGTTAGTCCCGCCCACTGGACTCATTAATAAAACACCCAAGGATTTCTTTGAATAAAATTAAAGTTTTGCTGAAGCTTTTCCACAAGATTGTTTATCATCTGCTCCATCAACATCCGGCCTGCAGATCAGAGACCACTTTCCACACAACAGGTTCCCTTTAAAGGTGTCGTCTGGTCTAAAGGCATCAATATCTATAGGCCTGACATCCCCTTTAACTCTATGCAGGGGATGTGGAGCTACGTACTGGGAAACCACTAAGTAGATATTTTAATAAATTATTTGCACAGAATTTTGGCCAATAATGTTACTTAATGTTACCTGGCACAAGAAGGTAAAGATTATTTATAAGGAGAGTACGAGAGTCTCAGGCTTTGTATATAATATATGTGCGTCAATAAAGAATTACCATATTTGTGTATCGGGGGTCTCTGCTGCTTCCTGGGTGCTTCTTCCAGCAGAGCTTTGGGGGAGCTCAAAAGTCCTGGTGCTTCTCCCATCCTCGCCTCTCATCATGACACCGCAGTCTCCTCACTACAGAGCAGGGAAGGAGTCAGTAATCTGCAGAATTGTACATGCAGCCCTGGCTGAGAATGGGCATTCAGTCTGTAAGTAAGCGCTGATCTGACCATTAAGGGGACTTGCATTTTTTTAATGCTGTGACGGTCAGCTGAGTGTTGGTGACCTTTCTTCCCTCTGCTCCTCAGCACTTGGCCCCCTCTCTGTAAAGTTATGGGGTCTCCACTTTGTGGCTGAGTTGCTCGGTTCCTTCCACTTCTCAGTAATGTCCCTCACATGTGATGGGGGAAGAAATGTCGTGGACGGACTTGTTACCCCGGGAGCTCCTATTACAGGAGCATCCAATAATCTGCATTGAAGCCTCAGGGATTATAGACGCAGGGTCGCACTTTGACTCGGCCGCTTTATGTGACCGCTCTAATAATCCGGCATGTATTGGGTCCTCCTGACATATTTTCTATATTGTGTTCTCTTATCCAGTTCTCAGGAGGTTAGATATTTTTTTATTTGCCATTTGTGAATCCAAAGCGCGACCGTCGGCCCCTCAGTTATTGCGCCGTCATTGCTGTTTATGGACGCGCGTCGGAGCAGATGGTTTGCGGGCAGAGACGCCGCGCGTAGAAAAACTATTTTGATAGAAAGGTCAGAAGAATCAATAAAAGTAGAAATAAACAAAAGGTCGCAGAGAGACGAGAGGAGCTCAATGTACCGCGGCGATAATACAGCGGGGAAAGATGAGATCCACAGCGTACTGCCGGCCGAGGAGTGCGTCATTTATCTCCCAGCACATTAACATCCTCTTTTCGTGTCTGCACCATATGGCGACACGTGCACTGTACGTGGGTATGTTATATGGATCGGATGGGCTCCCATGTTTGTCCCGACCAAGGAGCTCAATGCTGTTAAAAAACATCTAAACCTTACATCTTACGGGTATTTCTGGAGCCGGTGAATGGATGTGACTGAGCCCCGTGCAGATATTCCACCCCTCCAAGAAAAAAATCTGCATCCTACGAATGCGCTCTAAGATTACAGCTCCCAGTGACGTCCGGCGCACTGGATTTATCGCTGCCGCTGCTCTCCATCGATTCTCTTTGTTCATTAACCTCCGCAGATCAGAGCTGCACTACCAGACTCAACCCATTGCAGAGGGTGGCACTGTTTTCAGAAGAAAGCAGCCATGTCTTTCTAATCTTAATGCAACCCCTTTAATTGCTTAAATGGGTAGAGGAAGAGTTTATCATGCACAGATTGTAGCTAATCATGTAACCTGCAATTATATGTTTGGCTGTAATACTAGACATGACCAGTAGAGGGGGATCTCTTCTCTGACTTCGCCTCCTGACAGCGGGAACAATCGCAAGGGTTCACATTCTTGCATACCAGGGGCGGGTGACCCAACACCCCCAGAGGCGCTGCTGTGGGTACGTCCACGGGTCACTTTGCAGAAATCATGCACATGCACTATTAGTTGGAATGGGGAGTGTGCACGTTACCTTGCAGACAACCAATGGATTCCTTCTCACTGGTGGCTTTACCCTCCCCATGCAACAATGGGAGAAGCTACATAGTCCCCTTTAAAAATATACACTCTCCTAAAATACTCTGTGCTGCTGATCATTCTCTTGGCTGTAAGTGACTTAACCCATGTTTATCAAGCCTTTACTACGTCATCTCTGATAAATGTCATTTTAAAGTCTCCTCTCCATCACGTCTCGATCCCCAAGGATCGGCGTCATGGCCGCTTCCACAGTCACTGAATGAGCGAGCAGGATCAGAGAGAAGCTTTAATGACTGATCACTGGCCTGACTGTAATACACTAATGGCAGATGGGGTAATCCTCAGAGACCCCTTATCTCCCACCACTCCTCCACATTAGCCCATTGCTCCAGTGCGTCTGCACTACATATCCCAGCATGCACTGCTCACTCTGCCAATAATCCTTAATCGGGTCAATGCAAGAGTTTAAAACCCCAGATGCTGTAATGAAGGATACGACTTATGAGGGTCCCCGGGGTCTTTCCATTAGGAAGCAAGGATGATGAATGGCATAATATCGAGTGAATGTCACCCACAGGATTCATTTTCCTGCTTACGAGCTGCGAGCGCTGGGAATATATCGGTGTAATGTGCCGTCATAATGTGAATGGCAAGGAAACATCAAGAGCGTCTCCTCCTCTGGAGGACCAGGGACGTCCACACATTACATGGATTGTGTAATACTCCATTTTCCCTGTGGGGGCACTGCAGTAAAATTCAATACTTTTTTTCTGGGCTCCTTCACAGATCACATCTGATCTCTGAAGGTCACCTTGTGATTTGTTTAGTAGGGGATCCTTTTAATAATAGAAAAAAAAATACCCAAAGATAGATAACCTCTTTAAATAACCACTTTTTTCACAACTCTATATATGATCGTCCTAAAAAAAAAAAAAAAAAAGATTGGCCAAAAGAGACATCAACCCTCTAACCATGCGAGCTTTTTGTGATCATCCTGCGACTCCCAGTGATCAGCTGTAATCTGGGAGGAAACTATTCAGTTTCTCTGCAGCACACCCGCAGGGGAGATGAAGTATTGCACTGACTGTTCTCATTGAAATCAATGGATTACTGGTGAAATACATGGACGTGCCGGGTCCTCCATGGCGAGAGATGCTCTTATAGGTGGGATGGGAATGGGAGCCTCTAATGAAATCTGAACTTATGGGGTATTTGAAAGTAGGAGTTTACAAATCAGACATCCCCTTTAATATAAATTGTGGAAAATAGCCTCTGGTAGCCCCCGCTACGCCATAGCCGGGGTCTCCATTACTTCCCGTGGGATGGTTTACAGAATGGGCTGCAAACTGAAGACACTGCTATAGTCACAGCGGCAGAGTGAGGAGCCAACATACAGCTCCTTGTATCTCAGCTTCCGCTGGTGCGATATTGCAGATATTACTAGACACAATTAATACAGTATTGGACCACAAGGGGGAGCCAGAGGGCTAAATGTAGGAAAGGGATAATTTATGGACTGAATGGTGACAGCTTTATTGCCGGAATCTGATTGGCTGCTGTATAAATCTATTTGGGTCTCTTGCTCCTCCTGGCGATGACTTTCTACAGTTGTCAGATATTTTTCCATACGCAAAAGATTATGTTTTATATATATATATATATATATATTCCTATGATTTACAGTATGTTATTTATGTCGCTGGTGATAATGGAAGGTAATTTACTCCAGTTGTTCTGCTGTATCAGTATCTCCAGGGGGCGCTCTGCCCATGTGGGGTACTCGGGCCGTACAGCATCATATACCCTAGCGAGGAGCCGTCTCCTCTCCTGACGGCTTACATTTGTCATGAAATAGCAATCATCTTTTTGTGTTTTGCCGTTCCTCTGTTATTACTCCTGGAAACGTTTGAATAAATCGACAACTGGATGTTATTAGATGAGAATTCATCCCTGTACACTCTGAAACAATCAATACTGATTGGACAATAGCTGGACATGTAAGGATACCCTCCCGGTTGGTAACACCCAGTTGTCCATTAATTAATTTGTAAGAGTAATAATAAAGGATTGGAACAACACTGATATCTAAAAAAAGGACTTTAAGTTAAAAATACAGGGATTTACTAAAATCGACAAGTCTGGGAACAGGACAGCGACTTTTCAGTCTTGTACAATGCTTCAAACTCTCATTGTCTGCTGTCGCCACTAGGGGGAGCTCACTGCATAGAAATCAATAAGCTCATTGGAATCTTCACACATAGAAATCTCCCCCTAGTGGTGACTGCAGGAAAGGCGTCATGCTCCATTGCTGTGGTCCAGCGATTGGGACGTGTACAGCACTTTGTCCATTTTCAGGTAAATGAAAGAATAACTTTACCTTGGGCTATCGAGGGCCCTGGCGATACTGATATCAGGCATCTTTACTTTTCTAATGTTCTGTACTATGTGTCCTCTGCAGAGTCCCGGAGCCGGCGCTGCAGTATAAATGCATCCCATAGTGGCACCTTCATAGCCGGACTGCAATGCAGAGAACGGAAGTCTACAGTAATCAGGTGACATCTGCAGATGAAGCGGGGGGCAGGGAACATCAGCAGCGACTGGGCTCCCAGCTTTTAGGATATGCACCTGTTCTATAGAGCTGCATAGCGCCCCCTACGTATCGCGTGCCATTCACAATTCTGATGTCTTGTTATGTTTTAGAGGGGCTTTGAACACCTCAGGCACCAGAACCCAGATGGGACCGCTACCTTTGCCCCCCCCCCATAGTTTCACCCCAGTCTCATTTCCTCTGGTATGATAAAGGCTGTCCAGTCTGAGCCTGCATCTACTTGCGAAATCTGAATATTTCCTTACATTTATGTTTGGTATTTGTTCTGCTGTTTTAGCACCTTGGCTTTGTCCTGTTACACACCTCCAAATCCCCTGCATAGGCATAAAGTGAGAGGAGAAACTTTTGACTTCCTTCAGCCGTCAATAGGGGGAGCTCAGGAGCTTACTGCAAAAAATATTCAGTGCAGTTGGAGTTGTACAGGCCTGTAATGAAGTGAGCTCCCCCTGGTGGTGACAGTGGGTTGTCAGAAGTTAATATATATATATATAGACTCCAATCCCCATAAAGATACATATTTGGTGGAGAAGCTAGTTACTTCCTCCTTCACTGATGTCACCTCTCGCCTCTACTTATCTGTCTGATGTCACCTCTGACATCTGCTTCCCTCTCTGACATCACCTCTGACCTCTGCGTTCCTCTCTGATGTCACCTCTGACCTCTGCGTTCCTCTCTGATGACACCTCTGACCTCTGCGTTCCTCTCTGATGACACCTCTGACCTCTGCTTCCCTCTCTGATGTCACCTCTGACCTCTGCGTTCCTCTCTGATGTCACCTCTGACCTCTGCTTCCCTCTCTGATGTCACTTCTGACCTCTTCGTTCCTCTCTGATGTCACCTCTGACCTCTTCGTTCCTCTCTGATGTCACCTCTGACCTCTGCTTTCCTCTCTGATGTCACCTCTGACATCTGCTTCCCTCTCTGACATCACCTCTGACCTCTGCGTTCCTCTCTGATGTCACCTCTGACCTCTGCGTTCCTCTCTGATGACACCTCTGACCTCTGCTTCCCTCTCTGATGTCACCTCTGACCTCTGCGTTCCTCTCTGATGTCACCTCTGACCTCTGCTTCCCTCTCTGATGTCACTTCTGACCTCTTCGTTCCTCTCTGATGTCACCTCTGACCTCTTCGTTCCTCTCTGATGTCACCTCTGACCTCTGCTTTCCTCTCTGATGTCACCTCTGACCTCTGCTTTCCTCTCTGATGTCTCCTCTGACCTCTGCTTCCCTCTCTGATGTCACTTCTGACCTCTTCGTTCCTCTCTGATGTCACCTCTGACCTCTTCGTTCCTCTCTGATGTCACCTCTGACCTCTGCTTTCCTTTCTGATGTCACCTCTGACATCTGCTTCCCTCTCTGACATCACCTCTGACCTCTGCGTTCCTCTCTGATGTCACCTCTGACCTCTGCGTTCCTCTCTGATGACACCTCTGACCTCTGCGTTCCTCTCTGATGACACCTCTGACCTCTGCTTCCCTCTCTGATGTCACCTCTGACCTCTGCGTTCCTCTCTGATGTCACCTCTGACCTCTGCTTCCCTCTCTGATGTCACTTCTGACCTCTTCGTTCCTCTCTGATGTCACCTCTGACCTCTTCGTTCCTCTCTGATGTCACCTCTGACCTCTGCTTTCCTCTCTGATGTCACCTCTGACCTCTGTTTTCCTCTCTGATGTCTCCTCTGACCTCTGCTTTCCTCTCTGATGTCTCCTCTGACCTCTGCTTCCCTCTCTGATGTCACCTCTGACCTCTGCTTTCTTCTCTGATGTCACAGCTGACCTCTACTTCTCTGATGTCACCTCTGACCGCTCCTTCTCTCTCTGATGTCACCTCTGTCCTCTGCTTTCCTCTCTGATGTCACCTCTGACCTCTACTTTCCTCTCTGATGTCACCTCTGACCTCTACTTCCCTCTCTGATCTATAACTAGCTAGTTTACAAATTGACACCTGTGGAGTGATGGAAATAGTAACTGACTGCCAGGAGGAGCTGAAAGAGGGACTCTCTGGGTGACCAGGTGACATCCAGGTGGAAGCTTCCCGAGAACAAGTATGGCTGACGTTAGATACTGAAAGACATCAAGTCACAAACAGGTGAGCGTAGAAGAGATGGTTTATGTCGGGGGGTGGCGGGTGACCCTTCGGGCACTGTAATGGCTGCCAGTAGTAGCCCCCCGGGTGCTTGTGTGTATTAGGGGAGGTAAGTCTCTTTGTGGAGAGCACCAGGTCAGGAAATGATTCCTGGGAAGAAACTTATGCAAATGAGCTCTCCTCCGGAGGAAAGAGAGCCGGAGTGTGGGGGAGTGCGGAGCTTTCTGATATGGGGGGAATGGTGGCTGTTTATGGCTCTTAATCAGTAACTTCCAGCTTTCCTCAGGGACCATCTTAAGTTTAGCATTTCAGAAAGATTTCTCCTTGTGTCGTCCTTGTCAGCGCCGCACTCCTATAAATACGCCGGGAAATCGTTGTTTATTGCTTGTCGTACATGCGTAGTATACGTTATGTTTATCACCTCCTGGGAAAGCTGGGTAACAAGCAGTTCAGCTCAGACAGGGACCGCACCCGGCTTTTGCAGCATTGCGATATCTATCGAGCTGTGTTTTCATTTACTGCTCTACTGCTAAGTTGCAAATAATTTGTCATTTAGGATTTTGGAAAAGTTGGGTGACGTCAAACGTTCTGTTTGTGAGTCGCTGCAGGTTCTGATAATCTTGCTTCATGTCTTCAAATGGATCTCCCCATCTACATCTGCCCAGGAAAAGATGACGCTGGCATAAAATGGGTCGTCACATAACTTTCCCAGACACCTGAATAGCAAATCTTTTACAAAGTGATATGGAAGTAATGATTTATTACTGGAACCATAGGCGATTTGCCATTTTGAATTCTAGGAAAGCTGGGTGACAACCACCTAATGATGGACATATTGGTTGTCACTCAGCTTTTCTAAACTCCTGAGTGTTAGGGCAGCCTGAACAAATATCGTTATGGGATTGGATATCCATCACTGGATCATAAAGAAGGTTTGCCATTCAGCAGTCTTGGAAAGTTGAACTATAATCACCTTATTTATGATGATAAGACGATTACTAGCACTGGATCACAATCATGGAAAAGCTGAGCGAGTATCTCCTATTGACGGTCATATTGCTGGTCAGGTCACCCAGCTTTCCTATTCACCTGAACATGAAATGTACACAGTAATGTGGGATTTACGGGTATCTTTCAGGGTCATTAAGCACCTTTTCCATTCAGGTGCCTGGGAAAGCTGAGTGACAACTCACTAATGGTGGCCATATTAGCTGTCACCCATCTTTCCCACAAAAAGATGTAACCAAGAACCGGCTGTATAGAATTTGTAACCAAAGACATCATTGGATTATTTTTTATTTTAGGGGTAAATACCCTTCAAACATCAAAATGGGTCCAAGAAAAATTACCCCCCAAATTGTGGTCCCTGCGGTGGGAGCGTCGGACGCAAGATCCCTGATTCTTTCTCATTCATGTGTCAGGGACTGGAGAGAAAGCGAGAGAAGAGGAAGAGGAGGGGGAGGAGGAGGAACAGAGGCAGATAAAGCGTGAACAGCAGCGGAGGCACAACATGCTGGATGGAGTCTGCCACCCTCCGTGGCATCTGCCCACCGGACCAGGACTACAGCCATAGCAGCGTGCCCTCCGGACCACCTCTAGGACGCCGTCCGCCACCGGGAGAAGGAAGTTCTTTATTTGTAAGTGAGCTCTGAAGTGCTGGCACAGAGCGGACGGGGGTGACTCACGGTAATCTCTTCTTGTGTCATTTCTATGGGAGGCATATGGGCAATGCCGATCTCTGGACCTCACCAGGCTGGCACCGCGGGACGCCAGGAATTTGAATGGAGGGCTCATGCACGTGTAGAGTCCACCTATAGGCACAATATGGCGCCTTTTTTTATTTTGAGCTAAAATGAAAAAAAAAAAAACTAAAACACAACCTCGTCATGAGATGCGCCATCACGTGCTGAATATCACTGGCGTATTTGTGCCCCGGACATTAGGGGGCGCAAGGATGGGTCTATGTGTGCGATGCAGCGGGCAAGGGATTTGGCTCAACTTTGGAACACGCTGTGACCATGGCATTCTGAGGGTTCTGCAGTAGCATGCTGATACTTGTAGTCCTTCATTCTCTGTGAGTCCTGGGCTGCGTACTGCCATCTATTGACATCTGGCATGCTGATACTTGTAGTCCTTCATTCTCTGTGAGTCCTGGGCTGGGTACTGCCATCTATAGACATCTAGTATGCTGATACTTGTAGTCTTTCATTCTCTGTGAGTCTAGGGCTGTGTACTACTCATCTGTAGACATCTGACATGCTGATACTTGTAGTCCTTCCTTCATTCTTTGTAAGTCCAGGGCTGTGTATTGCTCATCTGTAGACATCTGGTATGCTGATACTTGTAGTCCTTCATTCTCTGTGAGTCCCAGG
This sequence comes from Dendrobates tinctorius, assembly GCF_039654945.1. NCBI lineage: Eukaryota > Metazoa > Chordata > Amphibia > Anura > Dendrobatidae > Dendrobates > Dendrobates tinctorius. The sequence goes on from NW_027361695.1 coordinate 883,294, forward strand.
CTGCATGCTGCTCATCGATAGACATCTAGTATGCTGATACTTGTAGTCCTTCATTCTCTGTGAGTCTAGGGCTGTGTACTGCTCATCTGTAGACATCTGACATGCTGATACTTGTAGTCCTTCCTTCATTCTTTGTAAGTCCAGGGCTGTGTATTGCTCATCTGTAGACATCTGGTATGCTGATACTTGTAGTCCTTCATTCTCTGTGAGTCCCAGGCTGCATGCTGCTCATCGATAGACATCTGGCGTGCTGATACTTGTAGTCCTTCATTCTCTGTGAATCCCGGGCTGCATACTGCTCATCTGTAGACATCTGGCATGCTGATACCTGTCTAGCTGTGATCTGTAAACCTCAGATATTTCTGATACTTGTAGTGCTACAACCTTCACATAGGCAAAGGTAGCCTGCTGCTGATCTGTAGACTTGAGGCTTTAAAAGAACGCTGATACTTGTAGTTCTCCAACCACCAAAGAGTCACTGGGAATCTACCTGTGATCTATAAATCTCAAATAGGATAGCATGCTGAGACTTGTAGTGCCGCAGTATCCAAGCAGCTTTAGAATGTGAAATAGAAACTGTGGGTAATTGTAGCTAGAAGAATGCTGGCGCTTGTAGTGCTGATAGTCCAGGCTCCCTGTAGACCATAGAACTGTGTGGGAGGGTAATGTGGGACTTGTAGTGCTGCACAGCTGGGCTGACAAACCACTGCGTCTTTCAAGGATCGATCTCCATCTGTACTCCGTGATCTTCTACTTTTATTTTCCTGCTTTTCCCGATGTTCCCCGGTGGTCGGATCCCGGCTGGTTCTGTGCTGCCAGAAGTCACAGTAGGAGGCTCCTCCGCGTCAGTCACAGTTACAGGTCACTGTGGTTATCAGCTGTGCGGCAGATGGGACACTGTGCCTGGCACAGTCGGGGATATGAGGCTGGCACTGTTTGGGGCATTGTGCCTGGCACAGTCGGAGATATGAGGCTGGTGCTGTTCGGGGCATTGTGCCTGGCACAGTCGGGAAATGAGGCTAGCGCTGTTTGGGGCATTGTGCCTGGCACAGTCGGAGATGTGAGGCTGGCGCTGTTTGGGGCATTGTTCCTGGCACAGTCGGGGATATGAGGCTGGCGCTGTTTGGGGGATTGTTCCTGGCACAGTCGGGGATATGAGGCTGGCACTGTTTGGGGGATTGTTCCTGGCACAGTCGGGGATATGAGGCTGGTGCTGTTTGGGGCATTGTGCCTGGCACAGTCGGGGAAATGAGGCTAGCGCTGTTTGGGGCATTGTGCCTGGTACAGTCAGGGATATGAGGCTGGCGCTCTTTGGGGCATTGTGCCTGGCACAGTCAGGGATATGAGGCTGACGCTGTTTGGGGCTTTGTTCCTGGTACAGTCAGGGATATGAGGCTGGCGCTCTTTGGGGCATTGTGCCTAGCACAGTCAGGGATATGAGACTGGTGCTGTTTGGGGCATTGTGCCTGGCACAGTCGAGGATATGAGGCTGGCGCGGTTTGGAGCATTGTGCCTGGCACAGTCGGGGATATGAGGCTGGCGCTGGTTGGGGCATTGTGCCTGGCACAGTCGGGGATATGAGGCTGGTGCTGTTTGGGGCATTGTGCCTGGCACAGTCAGGGATATGAGGCTGGTGCTCTTTGGGGCATTGTGCCTGGCACAGTCGGGGATATGAGGCTGGCGCTGTTTGGGGCATTGTGCCTGGCACAGTCAGGGATATGAGGCTGGTGCTGTTCAGGGCATTGTGCCTAGCACAGTCGGGGATATGAGGCCGGCGCTGTTTGGGGCATTGTGCCTGGCACAGTCGGGGATATGAGGCTGGTGCTGTTTGGGGCATTGTGCCTGGCACAGTCAGGGACAAGAGGCTGGTGCTGTTTGGGGCATTGTGCCTGGCACAGTCGGGGATATGAGGCTGGCGCGGTTTGGAGCATTGTGCCTGGCACAGTCGGGGATATGAGGCTGGCACTGTTCAGGGCATTGTGCCTGGCACAGTCGGGGATATGAGGCTGGCGCGGTTTGGAGCATTGTGCCTGGCACAGTCGGGGATATGAGGCTGGCACTGTTCAGGGCATTGTGCCTGGCACATTCGGGGATATGAGGCTGGCACTGTTTGGGGCATTGTGCCTGGCACAGTCGGGGATATGAGGCTGGCGCTTTTCTGGGCATTGTGGCTGCCGCTGTTTGGGGCATTGTGCCTGGCACAGTCGGGGATATGAGGCTGGCGCTGTTTGGGGCATTATTCCTGCCACAGTCGGGGATATGAGGCTGGCGCTGTTTGGGGAATTGTTCCTGGCACAGTTGGGGATATGAGGCTGGTGCTCTTTGGGGCATTGTGCCTGGCACAGTCGGGGATATGAGGCTGGCGCTGTTTGGGGCATTGTGCCTGGCACAGTCGGGGATATGAGGCTGGTGCTGTTTGGGGCATTGTGCCTGGCACAGTCAGGGACAAGAGACTGGTGCTGTTTGGGGCATTGTGCCTGGCACAGTCGGGGATATGAGGCTGGAGCGGTTTGGAGCATTGTGCCTGGCACAGTCGGGGATATGAGGCTGGCACTGTTCAGGGCATTGTGCCTGGCACAGTCGGGGATATGAGGCTGGCGCGGTTTGGAGCATTGTGCCTGGCACAGTCGGGGATATGAGGCTGGCGCTGTTTGGGGCATTGTGCCTGGCACAGTCGGGGATATGAGGCTGGCGCTGTTCAGGGCATTGTGCCTGGCACATTCGGGGATATGAGGCTGGCGCTGTTTGGGGCATTGTGCCTGGCACAGTCGGGGATATGAGGCTGGCGCTTTTCTGGGCATTGTGGCTGCCGCTGTTTGGGGCATTGTGCCTGGCACAGTCGGGGATATGAGGCTGGCACTGTTCAGGGCATTGTGCCTGGCACAGTCGGGGATATGAGGCTGGCGCGGTTTGGAGCATTGTGCCTGGCACAGTCGGGGATATGAGGCTGGCACTGTTCAGGGCATTGTGCCTGGCACATTCGGGGATATGAGGCTGGCGCTGTTTGGGGCATTGTGCCTGGCACAGTCGGGGATATGAGGCTGGCGCTTTTCTGGGCATTGTGGCTGCCGCTGTTTGGGGCATTGTGCCTGGCACAGTCGGGGATATGAGGCTGGCACTATTCAGGGCATTGTGCCTGGCACATTCGGGGATATGAGACTGGCGCTGTTTGGGGCATTGTGCCTGGCACAGTCGGGGATATGAGGCTGGCGCTGTTTGGGGCATTATTCCTGGCACAGTCGGGGATATGAGGCTGGCGCTGTTTGGGGAATTGTTCCTGGCACAGTTGGGGATATGAGGCTGGTGCTCTTTGGGGCATTGTGCCTGGCACAGTCGGGGATATGAGGCTGGCGCTTTTTTGGGCATTGTGCCTGGCACAGTCGGGGATATGAGGCTGGCGCTGTTTGGGGCATTGTGCCTGGCACAGTCGGGGATATGAGGCTGGCGCTGTTTGGGGCATTGTGCCTAGCAAAGTCGGGGATATGATGCTGGCGCTTTTTGGGCATTGTTCCTGGCACAGTCGGGGATATGAGGCTGGCGCTGTTTGGGGCATTGTGCCTGGCACAGTCGGGGATATGAGACTGGCGCTTTTTGGGGCATTGTGCCTGGCACAGTCAGGGATATGAGGCTGGCGCTTTTTGGGGCATTGTGCCTGGCACAGTCGGGGATATGAGGCTGGCGCTGTTTGGAGCATTGTGCCTGGCACAGTCGGGGATATGAGGCTGGCCCTGCTCGGGGCATTGTGACTGGCACAGTCGGGGATATGAGGATGGCCCTGCTCGGGGTATTGTGCCTGGCACAGTTGGGGATATGAGGCTGGCACTGTTCGGGGCATTGTGCCTGGCACAGTCGGGGATATGAGGCTGGCGCTGTTTAGAGCATTGTGGAAGAGCGAGTCGTTCATCACACACCAGTTAGTAACAATTGATTTCAGCAACGAACATGTTAGGAAGGAGCGGCCGGAGTCTGGGCAGTGACAGGATGGAGGCTGGCACCTTGTGAAGCATTGCGATTGGCATTATTTTAGGACATTGTGTAAGAAACTTTTATCTGTTCTTTGTACCTGGCACTATATGGGGCGTTGCGGCCATCACTGTATGGGGCGTTGCGGCCGGCACTGTATGGGGCCTTGCGGCTGGCACTGTATGGGGCGTTGTGGCCGGCTCTGTATGGGCACTGTATGGGGCGTTGCGGCCGGCACTGTATGGGGCGTTGCGGCCGGCACTGTATGGGGCGTTGCGGCCGGCACTGTATGGGGCCTTGTTGCCGGCACTGTATGGGGCCTTGCGGCTGGCACTGTATGGGGCGTTGTTGCCGGCGCTGTATGGGCACTGTATGGGGCGTTGCGGCCGTCACTGTATGGGGCGTTGCGGCCGGCACTGTATGGGGCCTTGCGGCCGGCACTGTATGGGGCGATGTGGTCGGCACTGCATCCGCACAGCAGGTATATGGACGGCTCTGGAGATGGGGTGTTGTTGTCATCATAGAGAAGAGCAGAGAAGTTGTCCCCACTGATCAGCGCACAGCAGAGTGACCTTTAGTGCAGCAAAGAGGGTTCTGGTCGGGTCGAAGACGATCATAACTGCATATGAGCTCAGTCTCTGGTGAGGATCAGACGGCCACAATGTGCCACCTGGAGTTAAATCACCATCACAGGGGGTCCTGATGTTGTGACCATGTAATGGAGGCTGAATTACAGCCCGGAGCCGCCACACATGGGAAGTTTCTGGGGTTTTCTGACCACCCCACTATGCCGGTGCTCTTGGGTGACCCTGGATGCCACCCTGTCAGGACAACATAATGGGGTGCGTGCCGTTGTATGAGCAGATCTTACACCATGGAGACACCGCCATCCTCTACGGAAATGCCAGATCTGCCACAAATCCTGCACTGATTAGAGACATTGGAGCCATTATATCTACAACGATGAGAAAGTATGTGAACCCCATGTGTTACATTGTTCCGAAGAAAATGGAGCCATAGACAGAGTGAAGCCACGGAAATACAGCGCTGCATCTATTATTGGGACTTTCCATCACCCGTAGGAATAAGTATCTGCCCCCCATAATAAGCGCTGGAGGCGTCATCATCTGATATCACGGCGGACAAATCGTCACCTCCACATGGTGCAGGGGCGACATGGACGATCTGTCCTCCCCCAGTACATTATCTATGAGTGGTGACGGCGGTCCTGTATACATTATCTCTTCAGCTTGCCGTCGTCACGTGTCGCGCGTCATTGTTACGCCGTAACATGAACGATCGCCTCCTGTATATAAACCCCCAGATACTCACTGCCATCTCTTTATCCCAGTAGCATCAGCGGCTCATAAAGCTGCAGCGTTTTATATTCAGCATTCTGCCCGGAATGAAACAAAGTGGCTGATAACAGAGAGCAGTAGATTACCATCTCCATTGCAACATGTATAACATTTTCTCTCCTGGCTCCAGCGCCGGTCCACGCGCCTTCCTTCTGCCGCGGTTGGCTTTCTCTGTACTTGGGTGTCTCCGGCTACCATAATAACCTGGATCGCACCTCTGACGTCATTTCCATAGGCCTCTTGGGGCTTATTCAGGGGGCTGGTCACCGCCTGAGTACACAGGTAGTAGCTCACCTTATTACTATGTGTTTTCAGCTATTTATCTAGCTCAACACTGTTATCGCTGGACTCTGCTGCTGCTATACTAAGGGTACGTGCACACGCTGCGGAATCCGCTGCGGATTAATCCGCACGGATTTTGCAAAAACCGCAGATAATCCGCAGGTCAAAACACCTGCGGATTATCTGCGGTTTTGCCTGCGGTTTGGTCCTGCGGATTCACTATCTCCACAATGGTGGAGATAGGAACCCGCAGCGGTTTCCGCAGAAAGAATTGACATGCAATTCTTTCTGCGGATTCAAAACCGCAGCAAATCCGCGCGGATTTTTCCGCAGCGTCGGCATAGCGGGTTTTTTTTACCATTCATTTGAATGATACTGTACACCGCAGCTAAAACTGTTGCGGGTCCGCAGCGGCCAAAACCGCTGCGGAAACGCAGCGGAATCCGCAGCGTGTGCACACAGCCTAAGTGTGCAGCTTAACACACTCAGCTCTGCTGTTCTAAGGTGCTACACACACATGAAGCTCTGATACATCAAAGTGCCTGACTGCGGACTCTGCTTTGCTGTTTCAAGCTGCTGTCATCAAACTCGACTGTGCTACATCATGGTAGCTGTCTATTTACCTTTGCTTTTCCTAAGTGCTGCCCGCACATTTGGCTTTGCTGCATCCAGGTGTTTGACTGCTGACTGCACTCTGCCGTTTCAAGGTGCTGTCAGCACACCATCAGCCCTGCTGTTCCAAGGTGCTGTCTGTACACACTCGGCTCTGCTATTCCAACGTGCTATCAACACACTCAGCCCTACTGTTTCAAGATACTGTCCACACTCTTGGCTCTGCTTCATCCTGACTCCTGACTTAACTCTGCTGTTGCAAGTTGCTATTCACACACTTTGCTCTGCTGTATTAAGCTGCCTGACTATGTATAGTTCTCTGTTGTTCCAAGCTGCTAACTGCACACTCAGCTCTGCTGTGCAAAGGTGTTTGTCCAGCACACCCAGCTCTGCTGATCCACATGGTTTTAGTGTATGCTGGTCCACTGATCCTCGCTGTTCCATGCACCTATCCAACTCTTCTGCCCCACTGCTATCCCTGACCTAGGGCTTAGCGAATCCACATACATACTTTCGGCATTAAGTCCTTAAAGTTTTCAAGATCTCCGCTTGCAGCCGTGCACTGTTCACTGTACCCAACCCTGCAGCTGTGCATCCGTCAGAACTGAGTGTTATCCCAGAAGAGTAAAAATAAATTGAAGGTTTCTATAGTGTGACTGTAACAGAAATCTAGAAAAGGGAGAGAGGTTATGTCGTCTGTCCTGTATTAATCCATGTGTTGTGAGCTCCCCCTAGTGGCTTCTATAGGATGCAGGCGTTTTATCATTTCCCTAGATGGCTATAAAGGGGAGATGATTGGCTCTCTGTATCAGAAAATTAGCGTTCCACTTTACTACCCTAGACCACCAAGAATATACCCATTACCATAGATTATACCGCGACACTGTGCTGCCTTGTTTTTTATGGGGTGCTCTCTGCTCGCACTGGTTACAGCAGGCAACCTGCAAGAACTGCTTATCTGGGAGAGCAAGGGGCTGGGATGGAGCTAATAATGGGGGCAATATTAGTCCTGTGTATAGAGGGGGCTCTGCTCATCATTATACTTAACAGCAACTTTTGTTCTCTATGGTGCCATTATCTTCTTGTACAGTATAGCCATGTTTTTTAGGAGTACTGTGCGGTGGAATGACATGTGTACAGTATGGCAGCATTAGTTATGTGTACAGTATGGCAGCATTAGTTACATGTATGGTGTCGAATGAGTTATGTTTACAATATGGCATTAGTTATGTGTACAGTATGGCAGCATTAGGCACATGTATGGTACGGTGGAATGCATTATGTGTACAGTATGGCAGCACTAGTTATGTGTACAGTATGGCAGCATTAGTTACATGTATGGTACGGTGGAATGCATTGTGTACAGTATGGCAGCATTAGTTACATGTATGGTACAGTGGAATGCATTATGTGTACAGTATGGCAGCACTAGTTATGTGTACAGTATGGCAGCATTAGTTACATGTATGGTACAGTGGAATGCATTATGTGTACAGTATGGCAGCACTAGTTATGTGAACAGTATGGCAGCATTAGTTACATGTATGGTACGGTGGAATGCATTGTGTACACTATGGCAGCATTAGTTACATGTATGGTACAGTGCAATGCATTATGTGTACAGTATGGCAGCACTAGTTGTGTACAATATGGCAGCATTAGTTACATGTATGGTACAGTTGAATGCATTGTGTACAGTATGGCAGCACTAGTTATGTGTACAATATGGCAGCATTAGTTACATGTATGGTACGGTGGAGTGCATTATGTGTACAGTATGGCAGCACTAGTTATGTGTACAGTATGGCAGCATTAGTTACATGTATGGTACGGTGGAATGCATTATGTGTACAGTATGGCAGCACTAGTTATGTGTACAGTATGGCAGCATTATTTACATGTATGGTACGGTGGAATGCATTATGTGTACAGTATGGCAGCACTAGTTATGTGTACTGTAATGGCCCCTACTCCTGGTACTGGCTTTGTATAAAGTATCCAACTCGGAGGGTAGAGAGGACACATGTCCCTGCTGTCTGATCCCTGGGATCTTGCTGTACAAATAAGGAGGCTGTTAAGGTGATACAGCTGTGAAATGATTTTGCAAGTCCTGGCCGTGGCTCTGACAGTTCTCCCTGTCACGTTCCAGCTGGCTGAAAATTTTATTAAGTGGATTTTCTGTTCCTTTATATTTAGCATAAAAGCTCGACAGAAGCTGCAGATGTAAGTAAAGAGAAAATTCTGCTGTATACAGCTGATCACACGGGATCCCACAACCATGAGCGCCGACACGATCTTATCCTCTGTATGCCACACGATTTGTGCTTATACTTAAAATACTTGTCTTGCGTACGGAAGCCGCCAAGACGATCGAGAAATAGGGATCAAGTGTCCGAGATGGATAGAGTGAACCGAATGGAGTCGCTGATGGCTCAAGATGATGAATCTGTGACCGAGCGGGGACAAATGTGGTTCCTCTGGGAGACATTCAAGGAGAGTTCGGAGTTTCCGGGCTGGTTAACTGAGTTTCCATAGTTTTCGTAGGGTAGCTGGGACCGAGGTTGGTTTATTTCCCCCTCCCCTTCCCCCATGTCTTACCCACTCTCTCTATTCTCTTTCCCTCTTCTTGAATTTATTTCCCTATATCTGTCTTTTTCCTACACAATCTCAGAATGATTAGTCCAAAGGTTACTAAAATGTGAATGGACATGACTTGTCTGATTTGAGATATCTAGGATTACAAGCTTGTTTTGTCCTTCACAATGTTGTATATTACCTGTCTGTATATTCTGATGTATTCATATGTATATCATCTTTCTGGATTGTTGTACCTTATTTTGAAAAGTTTAATAAACACATTTATGGACGAGAAATAGGGATCAAAATGTAGAAGACATTGCATCAAATGGGCTCCATGTGCCCGGTATGCCCATTATCAAATCATTACTACCATCATATATAGGATGGATGGATAATAGATAGATGTAGAAAAGAGGAATGTTAGGGACTGTGAACAGATAAATATGGGACAATAGCGAAGAATAAAATAATGATTTATGTCCTAATTGCCATTTACTGCTGAAAGTGGCCTCTCATCCATCCATCCATCCATCCCTCCATCCATCTGTGGTTGTATCAGGAATTGTATCAGGAAGATAGAATATCCAGAAGCTAGCATTCTTTCTTCTCTTTTTTTTTCCTCGTACTTTATTTATTTCTTTCCTTCCTTCCATCTTTCCTTTTTTCCTTCCTTCCTTTTGTTTCTTTCCTTCCTTCGTCCCTTCCATCTTTCCTTCGTCCCTTCCATCTTTCCTTCCTTCCTTTCATTCCTCCTTCCTTCCTTTCATTCCTCCTTCCTTCCTTCCTTCGTCCCTTCCATCTTTCCTTCGTCCCTTCCATCTTTCCTTCGTCCCTTCCATCTTTCCTTCGTCCCTTCCATCTTTCCTTCGTCCCTTCCATCTTTCCTTCGTCCCTTCCATCTTTCCTTCGTCCCTTCCATCTTCCCTTCGTCCCTTCCATCTTCCCTTCGTCCCTTCCATCTTCCCTTCGTCCCTTCCATCTTCCCTTCGTCCCTTCCATCTTCCCTTCGTCCCTTCCATCTTCCCTTCGTCCCTTCCATCTTCCCTTCGTCCCTTCCATCTTCCCTTCGTCCCTTCCATCTTCCCTTCGTCCCTTCCATCTTCTTCCCTTCGATCTTCTTCCCTTCGTCCCTTCCATCTTCCCTTCGTCCCTTCCATCTTCCCTTCGTCCCTTCCATCTTCCCTTCGTCCCTTCCATCTTCCCTTGGTCCCTTCCATCTTCCCTTCGTCACTTCCATCATCTTTCCTTCGTCCCTTCCATCTTTCCTTCGTCCCTTCCATCTTTCCTTCGTCCCTTCCATCTTTCCTTGGTCCCTTCCATCTTCTTCCCTTGGTCCCTTCCATCTTCTTCCCTTGGTCCCTTCCATCTTCCCTTCGTCCCTTCCATCTTCTTCCCTTCGTCCCTTCCATCTTCTTCCCTTCGTCCCTTCCATCTTCTTCCCTTCGATCTTCTTCCCTTCGTCCCTTCCATCTTCCCTTCGTCCCTTCCATCTTCCCTTCGTCCCTTCCATCTTCCCTTCGTCCCTTCCATCTTCCCTTTGTCCCTTCCATCTTCCCTTTGTCCCTTCCATCTTCCCTTTGTCCCTTCCATCTTCCCTTTGTCCCTTCCATCTTCCCTTTGTCCCTTCCATCTTCCCTTCGTCCCTTCCATCTTCCCTTCGTCCCTTCCATCTTCCCTTCGTCACTTCCATCATCTTTCCTTCGTCACTTCCATCATCTTTCCTTCGTCCCTTCCATCTTTCCTTCGTCCCTTCCATCTTTCCTTCGTCCCTTCCATCTTTCCTTCGTCCCTTCCATCTTTCCTTCGTCCCTTCCATCTTTCCTTCGTCCCTTCCATCTTCCCTTCGTCCCTTCCATCTTCCCTTCGTCCCTTCCATCTTCCCTTCGTCCCTTCCATCTTCCCTTCGTCCCTTCCATCTTCCCTTCGTCCCTTCCATCTTCCCTTCGTCCCTTCCATCTTCCCTTCGTCCCTTCCATCTTCCCTTCGTCCCTTCCATCTTCCCTTCGTCCCTTCCATCTTCTTCCCTTCGATCTTCTTCCCTTCGTCCCTTCCATCTTCCCTTCGTCCCTTCCATCTTCCCTTCGTCCCTTCCATCTTCCCTTCGTCCCTTCCATCTTCCCTTGGTCCCTTCCATCTTCCCTTCGTCACTTCCATCATCTTTCCTTCGTCCCTTCCATCTTTCCTTCGTCCCTTCCATCTTTCCTTCGTCCCTTCCATCTTTCCTTGGTCCCTTCCATCTTCTTCCCTTGGTCCCTTCCATCTTCTTCCCTTGGTCCCTTCCATCTTCCCTTCGTCCCTTCCATCTTCTTCCCTTCGTCCCTTCCATCTTCTTCCCTTCGTCCCTTCCATCTTCTTCCCTTCGATCTTCTTCCCTTCGTCCCTTCCATCTTCCCTTCGTCCCTTCCATCTTCCCTTCGTCCCTTCCATCTTCCCTTTGTCCCTTCCATCTTCCCTTTGTCCCTTCCATCTTCCCTTCGTCCCTTCCATCTTCCCTTGGTCCCTTCCATCTTCCCTTCGTCACTTCCATCATCTTTCCTTCGTCCCTTCCATCTTTCCTTCGTCCCTTCCATCTTTCCTTCGTCCCTTCCATCTTCTTCCCTTGGTCCCTTCCATCTTCTTCCCTTGGTCCCTTCCATCTTCCCTTCGTCCCTTCCATCTTCTTCCCTTCGTCCCTTCCATCTTCTTCCCTTCGTCCCTTCCATCTTCTTCCCTTCGTCCCTTCCATCTTCCCTTGGTCCCTTCCATCTTCTCTTCGTCACTTCCATCATCTTCCCTTCGTCCCTTCCATCTTTCCTTTCTTCCTTCCTTCTTCCCTTCCATCTTTCCTTCCTTCCTTCTTTACTTCCTTCTTTCCCGCAGTCATGCTGAGGTTCCACTTGACCAAGTTTTAAGTACTTTAGGGAAACTGAATAAGGATCTCATGTGAAAAAAAAAAAAAGCATCTGCTTCTCCTCCGTAATCTCGTCTTCATTTGCGGAGTCCGGGGCTCCTGTTACTTTCTGGCTCTCAGCGGCTTCATGACACTTTAATGTGAGTCTGAGAACATTCGGCGGCTGCCAGTCTTCTCGGGTCGTACCCGTAATACAAGGCGTCACGCTTATACGGTGCCAACGCCAAGTATAAGTGCACCAATAATTCCCAAATTTCATACTGCACCCTCCATGGGGCCGAACTGCAATACCAGGCACAGCCTGCACATAAGGGTGGCGCTGCTTCTAATGAAAAGGAAATCATGTCAGCGCTCACCTGAATGGGGATATGCTCTGGGATTATTCATCCTAGCGTGCGGTGTCCTGACGTGACCTCATTCTCGTCCCAAAAGGTTCCTGTCTGGGGTTAAACATCCATTGATCCCTACTGTAAACTTTTAAGCCATTACATAAAAAAAAAGTCAATTTGTAATGTAAACCTCGTCATTTTTATTATAGATTATTTTCCTTTTTTTTCTTTTTTTTTCCAGAATACAGCCTGCAGTGTAAAGAATGAGGGTTTACTTTCTGGTTGCCATAGCTACATCCAAGGATATGGCTGTGTACTTTCCCCTCTGGTCTGTACTAGATATGCTATGTTATAGTAGATGTGTGAAGCATAGTAAGATGCTACAGTACAGATCTATACATATACCTAGATGTAACTATGGCAACCAAAATGAAAACGACCATTCTTTACACCGCTGGCTGCATCCCAAAAAAATTCTATATTGGAAATTACAAAGTTTATATTAAAAAAATGACTTTTTTGTATTTGATGATAAAGCTGCTTAAAGTCCATGTTCCCCAATATCTTGTCCGTCAGATGTTTTGCTAAGTGCTAATTATGTGTGCTATATGCAAATGACCTCTAACAGTCATCTGGGCGGAGCCATTCTTATGACTTGACATAATTCTTTTTGTGCCTTTTTTTGTGGGGGAGGGAGTAAAAGTTTATGTTTTAGGCTTTTTTTTTTTAAATCAAATTCATTATGGTTTTTGCTCCATTTTATGTTTGTTTTTTCCTCGTCGTTTTCTTGGCTTTGCATAATGACGTGGGCGAGGTTTTCATAAACGGACAAGAATTTTTTTTGGCCAATTCATTATTTGAAATTTTTCGAAATGTCATTTTCAAGCTTTTTGTATGAAAAGTTACTCTTAAAAATTCATGAAAAAAGAGCAAAAAGAAGAGAAAAAAGTCTGAATTCGTCATTCTCTTTATTGCATTTTCTTTTATTTGCTTTTTAGGAATTTTTATGTTTGGATTAAATTCATTAAGGCTTTTGCTCCATTTTTCCGCTGTTTTTTTTCCCCCAGTCTTGCTCATTTATTTAGGTTTGCTCATCGATTTGGCTGTGATTTTCTCATTAACCAGATTTTTTTCGGGGATGGTTTTTGTTTTTGCAATATTTAAAAAAATGGTGAGAAATTTTTGCGCCGTGGTTCTCCAAGTACCGGAATGGGATAATAAATCTGCCTAGTTTTTGTTTGCTTAGTTGAAAACTCACTTTCGACTTTTATGATTATCAAAAGGGGTCGTACAATATTTTACTCTCAAGAGCGTCCCGATTCATCATTATTTCAAATTTTTCCAACATACCGCAGCATTTGGTTACATCTTTGGTGCAAAATCTACCAGTGCATAAAAAAAAGCAAGGCAAAAAAAAAAGGATTTAAAAAAAAAAAAAAAACAACAACAATCCACAATTGATGAACTGGGGCCAGAATAATCAAACATTTTGCATAGAGAGATGGTGCAAATGGATCCGGTCCAGCGGCCACATCAGTAGTCACTTGCCCCGGCTGTAACCCTAGGATCCACCTCTTACCTCTTGACATCCCTGACTCTTGTTTTGATTAGCCGACTTGGAAAGACATCATTGTTGCGGCATATTGCACATGTGACGTCGCACCAATCCAAAGAAGTGGCGCAGATGCCTACAGGTAGGAGGTGGCTGACAGGGCTCCTTGTGCAGGTCACAGATTACTGACGTAGCCGCTGGTTCTGGTCCTGCAGATCAATTTGCTCCATCTCTAATTGTGTGACATTTTGATAAATTTGATGGAAAGTGCACGCGAAGAACAGAAAGATAAGGTATAAAGAAGACTTTAAATGACTTACGGGGAGCGACTTTGCAATTTTAACAGTAATAAAAAATCCTCTGTGTTCTCAAGAACGGAGGGATTTATCATTTTGCTGTCTGGCGGAACATAAACATTGCTTACAAGCTCTTTCATAGAGCTTGTAAGCTCTAGTATAAAGCTCTCTGGATTGCTCGATCCAAGCCAGCTGTAGTGTTGCTGTGCTCCTCCGCAGGATGGAAAGAGCGCACGGTTCGGACCGGCGGCACAAATTGTCAATCTTCAGGAGCACACAGCTCGCCGTGGCAGACCGGATGCGGAGAGGCAGGGGAGCAGTGCGCTCCTGTCTGAAGAACAAACCTGAGAATAGCACTTGCAATTGATGAATCGGGAAGACTGGAGAAGAAAGTCCTTCTCCTTTTTATGTAGATTTTGCAATGTTATTGTAAAGTATAAGATTTATTAATTCCACACAGTCGCGGCAGAAGCAGGAAAAAAAAAAATCCCAGAGCAGGCGGATTGCGATGACAGCAAAACACATCAGGAGCATCAAACCTTAAATCCGCCCGAGGCTCCGGCTAATCCTCTTTACAGCAAAAAGCATCATGTACGTTGTACTCCGCTCTAATTGATTACCTCGGCCCGGCTCTTCTCATACTCTGCCAGGAATCGCTCAGCCGCCATTACAGTCTGGATACAAATCTAACGAATCCATAGAATTTTTTTTTAGAGGAAACAAAACATTTTTTGTGCAGTTTCAGTCCTTTATTTCTCACCGTCCATTGATTCTGCTCTATTGTGATCTTCAGTTTAGATTTCTAATGAGGCTTCAAATTGGAGATCACAGCGGCACAAGCGGCGCATACGCTCGGGCCCGCGGAGATAGTTGTAGCAATTTTCTTTCCCCGAGAAACGTCATTGTTCTTTCGGGTCTTTAAACAACGTCAGTAGGAGGTGAACTTTGATTCTGTCGCGCTGCCGGCCCCGCTGGGGTCTCCGGGAAGGCAGGCAGCACCGTCTTGTCCCTCGACTCGGGGTCACTGCTTCCATCAAGCTGCAATTCAAAACCTGTGATTAAGTCGTGCAAAAGAATTAAAGCGAGAAGCGGCAGCGCAGGCGATTCACATCTTCCCAAATCTTTGCAGCGAAGCTGCAGGCAGCAGATTGCTGTGCGGAGATCGCTCGGAGCCATGCATTGATCTGAATGGAGGCTTAATTCTGAGAATGTGTAATATATTGGAGATCAGAAAGTTTGTTTTTGTCATTTTGCCGTTTTCCTTCAGGGTAAAGATTCATTCTCTTCAATTAGGACAGGTCCAATGGGAAAGGCTACAAATACTGGGACCACCTCTAATCTCGAGAATAGTGAGTGTACATATGAACCACCACTGATCCCAAGAATAGTGAGTGCATGTTGGGACCACCTCTGATCCCAAGAACAGTGAGTGCACGTTGGGGCCACCTCTGATCCCGAGAATAGTGAGTGCACGTTGAGACCACCACAGATCCTGAGAATAGTGAGTACACGTTGGGACCACCTCTGATCCCAAGAACAGTGAGTGCACGCTGGGACCACCTCTGATCCCGAGAATAGTGAGTGCACGTTGAGACCACCACAGATCCTGAGAATAGTGAGTACACGTTGGGACCACCTCTGATCCCAAGAACAGTGAGTGCACGCTGGGACCACCTCTGATCCCGAGAATAGTGAGTACACGTTGAGACCACCACAGATCCTGAGAATAGTGAGTGCACATATGGACCACCACTAATCCCAAGAATAGTGGGTGCATGTTGGGACCACCTCTGATCCCGAGAATAGTGAGTGCATGTTGGGACCACCACAGATCCTGAGAATAGTGAGTGCACGTTGGGACCACCATCGATCCCGAGAATAGTGAGTGCACATATGGACCACTACTGATCCAAGAATAGTGATTGCACGTTGGGACCTCCTCTGATCCTGAGAATAGTGAGTACACGTTGGGACCACCTCTGATCCTGAGAATAGTGAGTACACGTTGGGACCACCTCTGATCCTGAGAATAGTGAGTGCACGTTGGGACCACCTCTGATCCTGAGAATAGTGAGTACACGTTGGGACCACCTCTGATCCTGAGAATAGTGAGTGCACGTTGGGACCACCTCTGATCCTGAGAATAGTGAGTACACGTTGGAACCACCATAGATCCCGAGAATAGTGAGTACACGTTGGGACCATCGAGTCCGAGCATAGTGAAGGAACGTTGGGACCACCATCGATCCCGAGCATAGTGAGTTAACTTTGGGACTGCAACTAATCCTGAGAATAGTGAGTGCATCTTGGGACCACCACTGATCCCTATAATAGTGAGTGCACGTTGGGACGACCCCCAATACCAAGAACGGTGAGTGCACAGATTCAGCTCCAAACAGAGTGAAGACTCTCAAGCGGTCATCTTTTTTTTTTTTTCTTTTTAATATAGAACGGGGAGACTGGCCACCTCTGACGAGTGCAGGTCACAGCAGTCACTTTCCATTTGTAGAAATAACAGCGATCATTTTCAGTCTGAAGTAGAATGGATACAACTGAGCATTCTCACTAATGGTCACACCCCACCATCACTATAAATATATGTATATTTCAGTATTATGTGTACACATATGTGTGTGTGTATATGTACACGTAATACTGAAGTAAGTACTCAAAAGTACTACGTAGAAAGAATTGATGCTAGCTCACCAATTGTCATTATCCAGTGTGCAGGGAAATCACGATCCGAATATTCATGTGATGATGAGAAAAAATAGAAAAAAGATATTTCCAGCTCCTGGTAAAATTTCTTTAAACTTTATTCCATCATAGATGGAAAAATATCATTCTGATACAAAGCTCCACCTCTTTTCGATATGCTGTTGTATTTAAGGTGGATGCTTCGCTCTTTATGAACTAGCTTTGACAAAGAACAGTTGCATCCATTCAAAACGCGTCGCTTCCTGCATTTCCGCTTTGTATCAGAATGATATTTTTTTAAACTATGATGGCATAAAGTTTAGAGAAATTTTACCAGGAGCTGGAAATATCTTTTTTTCTATTTTTACTCAAAAATACTGCCATACAATGCTCTTAGAATAACATCATTCAGTGCCCGCATAATACTGCCATACATTGCCACAGAATACTGCTATTCAGTGCCCACATAATACAACAATGCAATCCTGACAATCTGCACACTGATGGTAGAGTCCCTTATGGTCCAGTGTAGTGAAGGTTTACATGCTCCTCTTACAGGTTGTTCCCAGGAGTCCAGTACATAGAAGCCCCCAAGAATTGTGTGCTTCAGGGAAAACCGTCTCTGCCCACCACCAATAGTGAGTGCAGCTCTGGAGGATAATACAGGATGTAACTCAGGATCAGTAATGTAATGTATGTACACAGTGACTGCACCAGCAGAATAGTGAGTGCAGCTCTGGAGGATAATACAGGATGTAACTCAGGATCAGTAATGTAATGTATGTACACAGTGACTGCACCAGCAGAATAGTGAGTGCAGCTCTGGAGTATAATATAGGATGTAATTCAGGATCAGTACTGTAATGTATGTACACAGTGACTGCACCAGCAGAATAGTGAGTGCAGCTCTGGTGTATAATACAGGATGTAACTCAGGATCAGTAATGTAATGTATGTACACAGTGACTGCACCAGCAGAATAGTGAGTGCAACTCTGGGATATAATACAGGATGTATCTCAGGATCAGTAATGTATGTACACAGTGTCTGCACCAGCAGAATAGTGAGTGGAGCACTGGAGTATAATACAGGATGTAACTCAGGATCAGTACTGTAATGTATGTACACAGTGACTGCACCAGCAGAATAGTGAGTGCAGCTCTGGAGTATAATATAGGATGTAATTCAGGATCAGTACTGTAATGTAGCTACACAGTGACTGCACCAGCAGAATAGTGAGTGCAGCTCTGGAGTATAATATAGGATGTAATTCAGGATCAGTACTGTAATGTATGTACACAGTGACTGCACCAGCAGAATAGTGAGTGCAGCTCTGGTGTATAATACAGCATGTAACTCAGGATCAGTACTGTAATGTATGTACACAGTGACTGCACCAGCAGAATAGTGAGTGCAGCTCTGGAGTATAATATAGGATGTAATTCAGGATCAGTACTGTAATGTATGTACACAGTGACTGCACCAGCAGAATAGTGAGTGCAGCTCTGGAGTATAATATAGGATGTAATTCAGGATCAGTACTGTAATGTATGTATAACTGTCCACAAATTGAGAAAATAGATATCCGGCACCGTTGTGTGGAAAAATACCCTGGATGTCTGCACATATATTTTTCACATTAATAAAAAAGCACCTTAATCCCACTTGGAACGGGTGCTCAATCCCATGTTGAAAAAACAGAACATTTCATTGTGAAGAGAAAGAAAAAATAGGATGGCACTCACCGTTCATGTGAATCAAATCACTCTATTTCACATACACAAGGCATAGGCACGGGAGCAATGTGCTGGAAGACGGACAACAGCCGTTTTCGCGCTCAAAACGCTTCAGTAATGTAATGTATGTACACAGTGACTGCACCAGCAGAATAGTGAGTGCAGCTCTGGGGTGTAATACAGGATGTAACTCAGGATCAGTAATGTAATGTATGTACACAGTGACTGCACCAGCAGAATAGTGAGTGCAGCTCTGGGGTATAATACAGGATGTAACTCAGGATCAGTAATGTAATATATGTACACAGTGACTGCATCAGCAGAATAGTGAGTGCAGCTCTGGGGTATAATACAGGATGTAACTCAGGATCAGTAATGTAATGTATGTACACAGTGACTGCACCAGCAGAATAGTGAGTGCAGCTCTGGGGTATAATACAGGATGTAACTCAAGATCAGTAATGTAATGTATGTACACAGTGACTGCACCAGCAGAATAGTGAGTGCAGCTCTGGAGTATAATACAGGATGTAACTCAGGATCAGTAATGTAATGTATGTACACAGTGCCTGCACCAGCAGAATAGTGAGTGCAGATCTGGAGGATAACACAGGATGTAACTCAGGATCAGTAATGTATGTACACAGTGATTGCACCAGCAGAATAGTGAGTGCAGCTCTGGAGTATAATACAGGATAAGTTATGTAATGTAGATTATGTAGCGAATTAATTTATCTAATCAAATAACAGCCGGCAGTACATATATAAAGTACTACGACACAAAGCAGTGAGGTATCAGACTGTCACCAGCTATTCCTATACACACTGACACAGCAGCTGGGGGTCCATAAACCTGATTAATAACATATATTATTTTTTTGATTATCTCCCATTTTGGAATAATTCACAGCAGTTGATTGGTTTCAATGGAACCTGTAATGGATTTCATGCGATCCTTTTGATGAATTTACCTATTTGCCTCAGCGGTGAGCATCTGTATTAATGCAAAACTTTCAAAAGATTTTCTCTCCCTCTCCAGCTGTTTACTGAAGGCGTGTAACCGTGGGGGCGCCACCATCTCTAATTCCTCATTTATATTTTATGGACTGCTCTTGTAAATAATATATCTCTGGGCTTTTAAGCTGTTAGAGCTCCTAATTTGGACTTGCTCGAGACAAATGAGATGGAAAATCCTTACAACGGCCAATTATCCATGATTTATATAGGTGCTCTATCACCGGCATAGTGCTGCCTTCTTTTCTTCAAAGCTGCTACAGAAGCGGACTGCCAGCTGTAGCCGCTGAGTGACTGATGTGCATCCAACCACAGCCTCATAGCCCCGGACCGCCACCGAAAACTCATACAAAACTTCTCACAGCATTAAAGAGGAGATATACTGTAGACAGGTTACCTTGCAGATCCATATATGTATAGGGGCAGTATTATAGTAGTTATATTCTTGTACATAGGGGCAGTATTATAGTAGTTATATTCTTGTATATAGGGGCAGTATTATAGTAGTTATATTCTTATATGTAGGGAGCAGTATTATAGTAGTTATATTGTATATAGGAGCAGTATTATAGTGGTTATATTCTTGTATATAGGGAGTGGTATTATAGTAGTTATATTCTTGTATATAGGGGCAGTATTATAGTAGTTATATTCTTGTACATAGGGGCAGTATTATAGTAGTTATATTCTTGTACATAGGAGCAGTATTATAGTAGTTATATTCTTGTACATAGGAGCGGTATTATAGTGGTTATATTCTTGTATATAGGGAGTGGTATTATAGTAGTTATATTCTTGTATATAGGGGCAGTATTATAGTAGTTATATTCTTGTATATAGGAGCAGTATTATAGTGGTTATATTCTTGTATATAGGGGCAGTATTATAGTAGTTATATTCTTGTACATAGGAGCAGTATTATAGTGGTTATATTCTTGTATATAGGGAGTGGTATAGTAGTTATATTCTTGTATATAGGAGCAGTATTATAGTGGTTATATTCTTGTGTATAGGGGCAGTATTATAGTAGTTATATTCTTGTACATAGGGGCAGTATTATAGTAGTTATATTCTTGTATATAGGGGCAGTATTATAGTAGTTATATTCTTGTACATAGGAGCAGTATTATAGTAGTTATATTCTTGTATATAAGGGCAGTATTATAGTAGTTATATTCTTGTACATAGGGGCAGTATTATAGTAGTTATATTCTTGTATATAGGGAGTGGTATTATAGTAGTTATATTCTTGTATATAAGGGCAGTATTATAGTAGTTATATTCTTGTACATAGGGGCAGTATTATAGTAGTTATATTCTTGTATATAGGGGCAGTATTATAGTAGTTATATTCTTGTACATAGGAGCAGTATTAAAGTAGTTATATTCTTGTATATAGGGGCAGTATTATAGTAGTTATATTCTTGTACATAGGGGCAGTATTATAGTAGTTATATTCTTGTATATAGGGAGTGGTATTATAGTAGTTATATTCTTGTATATAGGAGCAGTATTATAGTAGTTATATTCTTGTATATAGGAGCAGTATTATAGTAGTTATATTCTTGTATATAGGAGCAGTATTATAGTAGTTATATTCTTGTACATAGGAGCAGTATTATAGTAGTTATATTCTTGTACATAGGGGCAGTATTATAGTAGTTATATTCTTGTATATAGGGAGTGGTATTATAGTAGTTATATTCTTGTATATAGGAGCAGTATTATAGTAGTTATATTCTTGTATATAGGAGCAGTATTATAGTAGTTATATTCTTGTATATAGGAGCAGTATTATAGTAGTTATATTCTTGTACATAGGGGGCAGTATTATAGTAGTTATATTCTTGTATATAGGAGCAGTATTATAGTAGTTATATTCTTGTATATAGGAGCAGTATTATAGTAGTTATATTCTTGTATATAGGAGCAGTATTATAGTAGTTATATTCTTGTACATAGGGGGCAGTATTATAGTAGTTATATTCTTGTATATAGGAGCAGTATTATAGTAGTTATATTCTTGTATATAGGAGCAGTATTATAGTAATTATATTCTTGTATATAGGGAGTGGTATTATAGTAGTTATATTCTTGTATATAGGAGCAGTATTATAGTAGTTATATTCTTGTATATAGGAGCAGTATTATAGTAGTTATATTCTTGTATATAGGAGCAGTATTATAGTAGTTATATTCTTGTATATAGGAGCAGTATTATAGTAGTTATATTCTTGTATATAGGAGCAGTATTATAGTAATTATATTCTTGTATATAGGGGGCAGTATTATAGTAGTTATATTCTTGTATATAGGAGCAGTATTATAGTAGTTATATTCTTGTATATAGGAGCAGTATTATAGTAGTTATATTCTTGTATATAGGGAGTGGTATTATAGTAGTTATATTCTTGTATATAGGGACAGTATTATAGTAGTTATATTCTTGTATATAGGGAGCAGTATTATAGTAGTTATATTCTTGTACAGTGGGGCAAAAAAGTATTTGGTCAGTCAGCAATAGTGCAAGTTCCACCACTTAAAAAGATGAGAGGCGTCTGTAATTTACATCATAGGTAGACCTCAACTATGGGAGACAAACTGAGAAAAAAAAAAATCCAGAAAATCACATTGTCTGTTTTTTTTTCATTTTATTTGCATATTATGGTGGAAAATAAGTATTTGGTCAGAAACAAGCAATCAAGATTTCTGGCTCTCACAGACCTGTAACTTCTTCTTTAAGAGTCTCCTCTTTCCTCCACTCATTACCTGTAGTAATGGCACCTGTTTAAACTTGTTATCAGTATAAAAAGACACCTGTGCACACCCTCAAACAGTCTGACTCCAAACTCCACTATGGTGAAGACCAAAGAGCTGTCAAAGGACACCAGAAACAAAATTGTAGCCCTGCACCAGGCTGGGAAGACTGAATCTGCAATAGCCAACCAGCTTGGAGTGAAGAAATCAACTGTGGGAGCAATAATTAGAAAATGGAAGACATACAAGACCACTGATAATCTCCCTCGATCTGGTGCTCCACGCAAAATCCCACCCCGTGGGGTCAGAATGATCACAAGAACGTGAGCAAAAATCCCAGAACCACGCGGGGGGACCTAGTGAATGAACTGCGGAGAGCTGGGACCAATGTAACAAGGCCTACCATAAGTAACACACTACGCCACCATGGACTCAGATCCTGCAGTGCCAGACGTGTCCCACTGCTTAAGCCTGTACATGTCCGGGCCCGTCTGAAGTTTGCTAGAGAGCATTTGGATGATCCAGAGGAGTTTTGGGAGAATGTCCTATGGTCTGATGAAACCAAACTGGAACTGTTTGGTAGAAACACAACTTGTCGTGTTTGGAGGAAAAAGAATACTGAGTTGCATCCATCAAACACCATACCTACTGTAAAGCATGGTGGTGGAAACATCATGCTTTGGGGCTGTTTCTCTGCAAAGGGGCCAGGACGACTGATCCGGGTACATGAAAGAATGAATGGGGCCATGTATCGTGAGATTTTGAGTGCAAACCTCCTTCCATCAGCAAGGGCATTGAAGATGAAACGTGGCTGGGTCTTTCAACATGACAATGATCCAAAGCACACCGCCAGGGCAATGAAGGAGTGGCTTCGTAAGAAGCATTTCAAGGTCCTGGAGTGGCCTAGCCAGTCTCCAGATCTCAACCCTATAGAAAACCTTTGGAGGGAGTTGAAAGTCCGTGTTGCCAAGCGAAAAGCCAAAAACATCACTGCTCTAGAGGAGATCTGCATGGAGGAATGGGCCAACATACCAACAACAGTGTGTGGCAACCTTGTGAAGACTTACAGAAAACGTTTGACCTCTGTCATTGCCAACAAAGGATATATCACAAAGTATTGAGATGAAATTTTGTTTCTGACCAAATACTTATTTTCCACCATAATATGCAAATAAAATGAAAAAAAACCAGACAATGTGATTTTCTGGATTTTTTTTTCTCAGTTTGTCTCCCATAGTTGAGGTCTACCTATGATGTAAATTACAGACGCCTCTCATCTTTTTAAGTGGTGGAACTTGCACTATTGCTGACTGACTAAATACTTTTTTGCCCCACTGTATATAGGAGCAGTATTATAGTAGTTATATTCTTGTATATAGGGACAGTATTATAGTAGTTATATTCTTGTATATAGGGACAGTATTATAGTAGTTATATTCTTGTATATAGGGACAGTATTATAGTAGTTATATTCTTGTATATAGGGACAGTATTATAGTAGTTATATTCTTGTATATAGGGACAGTATTATAGTAGTTATATTCTTGTATATAGGGACAGTATTATAGTAGTTATATTCTTGTATATAGGAGCAGTATTATAGTAGTTATATTTTTGTATATAGGAGCAGGGGCACTTGTTGGGCAACCTGGAGGAGATCTGGGAGATACTCGTCGTCCGCGGTATCACTAGGGGGGTGGCAGACAGCTAGAACAGGCAAAGATCGGTCGTGGTAGTCTTTCAGCATGTTAATGTGGACGGTTTTCTGTCGTCGACCACTAGAGTCCAGGGCAATAACATAGTGTCATTAATTTTCTTGACAACCTGGTAAGGGCCTTCCCATATTGCTTGAAGCTTGTTGGCAGGGGAAGCAGTAATCATGAGCACTTGCTGTCCTTCCATAAATTCCCGGTTCCTGGCATTACGGTCATACCAGGTTTTTTGTCTGGACTGGGCCATTCGCTGATGTTCTTTAGCGAAGGTAGCTAGCTGGGCGAGACGGTCTCTGAGCTTTAGAACATAGGGAACGATGGGCATTCCGGTATCTGAGATGTCTCCCTCCAAATGTTCTTTCAGAAGAGTGAGAGGCCCACGGACCTTCCGGCTAAACAGTAGTTCGAAGGGAGAGAACCCTGTGGACTCTTGGGGAACCTCCCGATAGGCGAAGAGGAGATGTGGCAAGTACTTTTCCCAGTCTTTTTCAACGTCAACAAAAGCCCTCAGCATATTTTTTAGAGTTCCATTAAAGCGTTCACATAGTCCGTTGGTCTGCGGGTGGTATGGGGTGGTGCGAATGGCTCGAACACCACAGGTATGCCATAGGGACTGGACCAGATCTGACATGAACTGAGTGCCTTGATCTGACAATATTTCACTAGGAAACCCTACCCGGGTAAAGATGGTAACAAGGGCCTCGGCTACCTTTACTGCTGTAATACTGGACAGGGCCACAGCTTCAGGATACCTAGTGGCATAGTCCACCACGGTCAGGATATATTTTTTTCCCCGACCTGCTGGGGTGGGCCAGAGGACCTATGATGTCGACGGCTACACGTTGAAATGGTTCCTCAATTATGGGCAGGGATTGCAGGGGTAGCTTATGTCGAGCTCCTGGATGCCGCATTCGCTGGCACACATCACAGGTGTGGCAATAATGGGCTACAGACTGCGAGACGCCCGGCCAGTAAAAACTTTGGGTGAGTCTCTTTTCAGTCCTTTTTCTCCCTTGATGTCCAGCCAAGGGGATGTCATGGGCCAGATGAAGTAGCTGTGCCCTGTACTTCTGAGGGACAATGAGTTGCCTGGTCGTTGCGTCAGGGTTGCCCTGGTCACTGCCCTTTGTTACACGATAATACAGTCCGTTTTCTCGAGTGAAGCCATCCCCATTATCTCCCATGTGCCCAGTTTCTGCCTTTCGCCTAAGGGCTGCTAAGGTAGTGTCACCCTCTATTTCTCTCCTAAACTCCTCTCTGTCCCAAGACTCTCCCAATGTAGTAGCAGCGAAAGTATTGCTTACCGACTCTGATGCGGTTCGTGGTGGTTGCTCCCCGGTGGGGTCCGGATGACGTAGTGCTTGAAGGGCCTGTAGTCGGGTGACTGCTCCCACAAATTGGCACTGTAACTCCCCAATGTCGTTCCCAAGGAGGATATCTGCAGGATGTCCTCCCATAACTCCAATCCAACACAGTTTTTCTCCACAACCATAATCCAAACGCACAGAAGCTCGCTGTATATATTTGTGGGCACCGCCCGCCAGGACAATGGGAATCCCTGGACCCTGGTAAATTGCCTCGGGTCGAACCACACGGGGGTCAGCGATAGTCAAGAATGCCCCCGTGTCTCTAAATCCTGACACTTTGTATCCATCAATAAAGACATCCTGCAGGTGGCGTTGCCGTTGCTCTGAGTAGCTAAAGGACAGAGGCCGGAGTCCGTACACTCCAGGAGGGGTATCTATGGTGCCGTGGTCGGTGGTCCACTCTGGTGGGGGTGGTGGTAGCTCAGGTGTGGTGGAATGTACAAGATGCACTGGACGAGGTGGGGCTGCGTGGGGCTCCCTCCGAATCTTGGAGGGGCAGCCAGACTGCAAATGTCCAGGTTGCCCACACCCATAACACCTCCTCTCTGTGATACCCCCAGGTCGTGGTCGGAACTGTTGGGGCCTAGGATTGTGAGCCGTGATTGTCATCGGCTTGCGACTAGGTGGAAGGGCAGATATAATTGGAGGGGGACGGGGCGCGGGAGCAGGCCATGGTTCATTGTCCAGAAGCCTCCTCCATTGCGGCCAAATAGTAAGGGCCTCATCGGCCAGGGCTGCAGCTCTATCCACGGTACATGGCGTGCGCTCCCGGGCCCATTCCCGTACCTCTGCAGGGCACTTGGCAAGAAATTGTTCTATAAGGAACGCCTGTATAACATCTTCCACAGTAAAGGCGTTTTCTGCTTCCAGCCATCTCCGACATGCCTCGGACATCTTATGTGCATACATCCTAAACGATCCCCCCGTGGTGCATGGGAGGTCTCGGAACTTGGCCTTATATGAGTCTGGGGTGATAGCATGGTAATCCAGGATAGTCCGCTTTACAATGTTATAATCCCGATTCCGCAGTGCATCAATGGTTCGGTAAGCCTCCGCCAAGCTTCCGTTCAGGAGCCCCACTAACAAACGCATCCAGCTAGAGTGGGGCACCTCCATCACAGCACACTGCTGCTCAAAGTCTTTGAAGAACCCCTCCACATCTCCAGAAGCCTCATCAAATGGCTTAAACTCTGTCCGAGTGATCCGTACAGGCTCCCGGATTGTTGGGGTTACACTCCACATTGCGTTACTCCCTTTTTCAAGCTCCATTGCTTCCTGTCTCCGCTGTGCCCGGCGGGCAGCCTCCTCCTTGTACTCCTGAGAGACGCCGGGGCCCAGAACCGCCATCTCTTCTTCATACCACACCAACCACTAGCTTTTCTGGATGGGGATCCCGGTCTCCAGTGCTTGTCCTTCAGACATTTGGGAGGAGGTGGCCGGGCTAGCGCCCACCAGTAGATCGATTAAGGCCTCTTTAGTCAGTCCCTGGTAGTTCAGGCCCAGGTCTCTGGCTCTCTCCTGTAAACTGCATACAGTCCAATTTATGTACTCACTCTGTGGGTGGTTCTCCATTGGGTGACGCTCTGTTGATCCCACTGCTGCCACCAGTTGTCACGGGGTCCTTCTCTGGTATCACACAATCAGCAGAGCAAGCGAAGAGTAAACAATTCCAAGACCTTTATTCAGGCAAAAATACGAAAAGGTCCATATTCAGTCCACCACACAAAGGATAAGATAGTCCAGAATAAGAATGCAGTCCAGTATCAGGATAAAATGTCCAGGGAAACGAGATTCCACAACTCTAGCATTCAGAGGATAAAAATGGATCCTTCTCTCTGAAATGCAGCCTTTTCACCATCATGTCTCTACCGGAACTGACCTGTCCAGCTGCCGTTCTTCCCCCCACCCCCTTCCTTGTCCAGAGGTAGTCCAACAAGTTGCCTCCCAGAGGAGAACAAAAGGCCTTAGGGATTAATGCACTATAGGGGGTCATCAAGAGACAGATACAGTGACGCTGTAGACTTACAATGTAATAAGAAAAACACAATGAAAATAACTGGAATTGTTAAAAATAGGAATATACAAAAAATGATATCCACATAACATATCACACCATCACAACGAGCAATATTATAGTAGTTATATTCTTGTATATAGGAGCAGTATTATAGTAGTTATATTCTTGTACATAGGGGCAGTATTATAGTAGTTATCTTCTTGTGTATAGGAGCAGTATTATAGTAGTTATATTCTTGTATATAGGGAGTGGTATTATAGTAGCTATATTCTTGTACATAGGGGGCAGTATTATAGTAGTTATATTCTTGTATATAGGGAGCGGTATTATAGTAGTTATATTCTTGTATATAGCGAGCGGTATTATAGTAGTTATATTCTTGTACATAGGGGCAGTGTCACTATTATAGTAGTTATATTCTTGTATATAGGGAGCGGTATTATAGTAGTTATATTCTTGTACATAGGAGCAGTATTATAGTAGTTATATTCTTGTATATAGGAGCAGTATTATAGTAGTTATATTCTTGTATATAGGGAGTGGTATTATAGTAGCTATATTCTTGTACATAGGGGCAGTATTATAGTAGTTATATTCTTGTATATAGGGAGCGGTATTATAGTAGTTATATTCTTGTATATAGGGAGCGGTATTATAGTAGTTATATTCTTGTACATAGGGGCAGTGTCACTATTATAGTAGTTATATTCTTGTATATAGGGAGCGGTATTATAGTAGTTATATTCTTGTACATAGGAGCAGTATTATAGTAGTTATATTCTTGTGTATAGGGAGCAGTATTATAGTAGTTATATTCTTGTATATAGGGAGCGGTATTATAGTAGTTATATTCTTGTACATAGGAGCAGTATTATAGTAGTTATATTCTTGTATATAGGGAGCGGTATTATAGTAGTTATATTCTTGTATATAGGGAGCGGTATTATAGTAGTTATATTCTTGTACATGGGGCAGTATTATAGTAGTTATATTCTTGTACGTAGGCTGCAGCATTATAGTAGTTACAGTTGTGGCCAAAAGTATTGACACCCCTGCAATTCTGTCAGATAATACTCAGTTTCTTACTGAAAATGATTGCAAACACAAATTCTTTGGTATTATTATCTTCATTTAATTTGTCTTAAATGAGAAAACACAAAAGAGAATGAAGCAAAAAGCAAAACATTGATCATTTGACACAAAACTCCAAAAATGGGCCAGACAAAAGTATTGGCATCCTCAGTCTAATACTTGGTTGCACAACCTTTAGCCAAAATAACTGCGACCAACTGCTTCCGGTAACCATCAATGAGTTTCTTACAATGCTCTGCTGGAATTTTAGACCATTCTTCTTTGGCAAACTGCTCCAGTTCCCTGATATTTGAAGGGTGCCTTCTCCAAACTGCCATTTTTAGATCTCTCCACAGGTGTTCTATGGGATTCAGGTCTGGACTCATTGCTGGCCACCTTAGAAGTCTCCAGTGCTTTCTCTCAAACCATTTTCTAGTGCTTTTTTAAGTGTGTTTTGGGTCATTGTCCTGCTGGAAGACCCATGACCTCTGAGGGAGACCCAGCTTTCTCACACTGGGCCCTACATTATGCTGCAAAATTTGTTGGTAGTCTTCAGACTTCATAATGCCATGCACACGGTCAAGCAGTCCAGTGCCAGAGGCAGCAAAGCAACCCCAAAACATCAGGGAACCTCCGCCATGTTTGACTGTAGGGACCGTGTTTTTTTCTTTGAATGCCTCCTTTTTTCTCCTGTAAACTCTTTTGATGCCTTTGCCCAAAAAGCTCTACTTTTGTCTCATCTGACCAGAGAACATTCTTCCAAAACGTTTTAGGCTTTTTCAGGTAAGTTTTGGCAAACTCCAGCCTGACTTTTTTATGTCTCGGGGTAAGAAGTGGGGTCTACCGGGGTCTCCTGCCATACAGTCCCATTTCATTCAGACGCCGGCGGATAGTACGGGTTGACACTGTTGTACTCTCGGACTGCAGGGCAGCTTGAACTTGTTTGGATGTTAGTCGAGGTTCTTTATCCAACATCTGCACAATCTTGCGTTGAAATCTCTTGTCAGTTTTTATTTTCCGTCCACATCTAGGGAGGTTAGCAACAGTGCCGTGGGCTTTAAACTTCTGGATGACACTGTGCATGGTAGACACAGGAACATTCTGGTCTTTGGAGATGGACTTGTAGCCTTGAGATTGCTCATGCTTCCTCACAATTTGGTTTCTCAAGTCCTCAGACAGTTCTTTGGTCTTCTTTCTTTTCTCCATGCTCAATGTGGTACACACAGGGACACAGGACAAAGGTTGAGTCAACTTTAATCCATGTCAACTGGCTGCAAGTGTGATTTAGTTATTGCCAACACCTGTTAGGTGCCACAGGTAAGTTACAGGTGCTGTTAATTACACAAATTAGAGAAGCATCACATGATTTTTCGAACAGTGCCAATACTTTTGTCCACCCTCTTTTTTATGTTTGGTGTGGAATTATATCCAATTTGGCTTTAGGACAATTCTTTTTGTGTTTTTTCATTTAAGACAAATTTAATGAAGATAATAATAAAGAATTTGTGTTTGCAGTCATTTTTAGGAAGAAACTGAGTATTATCTGACAGAATTGCAGGGGTGTCAATACTTTTGGCCACAACTGTATATTCTTGTACATAGGGGCAGTATTATAGTAGTTATATTCTTGTACATAGGAGCAGTATTATAGTAGTTATATTCTTGTACATAGGCGGCAGCATTATAGTAGTTATATTTTTGTACATAGGCTGCAGCATTATAGTAGTTATATTCTTGTACATAGGGGCAGTATTATAGTAGTTATATTCTTGTACATAGGGGGCAGTATTATAGTAGTTATATTCTTGTACATAGAAGCAGTATTATCGTTATATTCTTGTACATAGGCTGCAGCATTATAGTAGTTATATTCTTGTACATAGGGGCAGTATTATAGTAGTTATATTCTTGTACATAGGAGCAGTATTATCGTAGCTATATTCTTGTACATAGGCGGCAGCATTATAGTAGTTATATTCTTGTACATAGGCTGCAGCATTATAGTAGTTATATTCTTGTACATAGGGGCAGTATTATAGTAGTTATATTCTTGTACATAGGGGGCAGTATTATAGTAGTTATATTCTTGTACATAGAGGGCAGTATTATAGTAGTTATATTTTTGTACATAGGAGCAGTATTATAGTAGCTATATTCTTGTACATAGGCGGCAGCATTATAGTAGTTATATTTTTGTACATAGGCTGCAGCATTATAGTAGTTATATTCTTGTACATAGGGGCAGTATTATAGTAGTTATATTCTTGTACATAGGGGGCAGTATTATAGTAGTTATATTCTTGTACATAGAGGGCAGTATTATAGTAGTTATATTCTTGTACATAAGGGGCAGTATTATAGTAGTTATATTCTTGTACATAGAGGGCAGTATTATAGTAGTTATATTTTTGTACATAGGAGCAGTATTATAGTAGCTATATTCTTGTACATAGGCGGCAGCATTATAGTAGTTATATTTTTGTACATAGGCTGCAGCATTATAGTAGTTATATTCTTGTACATAGGGGCAGTATTATAGTAGTTATATTCTTGTACATAGGGGGCAGTATTATAGTAGTTATATTCTTGTACATAGAAGCAGTATTATCGTTATATTCTTGTACATAGGCTGCAGCATTATAGTAGTTATATTCTTGTACATAGGGGCAGTATTATAGTAGTTATATTCTTGTACATAGGAGCAGTATTATCGTAGCTATATTCTTGTACATAGGCGGCAGCATTATAGTAGTTATATTCTTGTACATAGGAGCAGTATTATAGTAGCTATATTCTTATACATGGGGAAGTATTATAGTAGTTATATTCTTGTACATAGGAGCAGTATTATAGTAGTTATATTCTTGTGCATAGGAGGCAATATTATAGTAGTTATATTCTTGTACATAGAGGCAGTATTATAGTAGTTATATTCTTGTACATAGGAGCAGTATTATAGTAGTTATATTCTTGTATATAGGGGCAGTATTATAGTAGTTATATTCTTGTACATAGCAGCAGTATTATAGTAGTTATATTCTTGTACATAGGAGCAGTATTATAGTAGTTATATTCTTATAAATGGGGAAGTATTATAGTAGTTATATTCTTGTACATAGGAGCAGTATTATAGTAGTTATATTCTTGTGCATAGGAGGCAATATTATAGTAGTTATATTCTTGTATATAGAGGCAGTGTTATAGTGGTTATATTCTTGTATATAGAGGCAGTGTTATAGTAGTTATATTCTTGTACATAGGAGCAGTATTATAGTAGTTATATTCATGTACATAGGGGCAGTATTATAGTAGTTATATTCTTGTACATAGGAGCAGTATTATAGTAGTTATATTCTTGTACATAGGAGCAGTATTATAGTAGTTATATTCTTGTACATAGGAGCAGTATTATAGTAGTTATATTCTTGTATATAGGGGCAGTATTATACAGTATTATATCAATAAGTATTAAATATCAATAAAGACAGAATAAGATCAACAGCAGCTTCCCACATCCTAATGTAAGACCACAGTAAAGTGAATGAATCTACATTCAGATACGCTGAAGTTTATGTCTACAGAGCCAGTTGTGAATCTTTTCAGCCCCAGCTTCCCCCTTATTTGCTCCTCAGGCCCATCTAGACCTTATGGTCTATTGCTTACACCTGGACACGTTACTGGGCATCAGCTCTTTCATTTTTGCAAGTTTGACACAAGAAATGCATAGAGTCACAGTAATGAACAAGGTACACCCAAATCCTTCATTGGTGTCACCCGCTGGGAGCCACTTACCTGGCCTGTGACCTTTTAGATGTCCGTATAGGTAAATTCTTTATGGTCCTTCAAACCCCAGAACTCACGCCATGTTGTGTCCTAGTGGAAGCACAGAGACCAGGTAGATCATAAGACAGAAGTCTTACAAGGAGTGTGGCAGCTCATTAATACTTTATGAAGAAACGAGCGTCTGGGAAGCGGAGACATTTGTGTCACCTAAATAATGCAGCGTGAGAACAACCTAGTGTAAGCTCTCCGGTAAAAGGAGGAAAATAATATAGGAAGGTATCCCATCCCTAGTGCCAATAATGTTCGAGAGGTGAAAAAGAAGCAATAACAGCTCTGTCTTCCCATTTGGACAATCCCCTCTAAATTTGTAATACTACAATGAAAACACTTCTGGAATCTACACAGTTAGTAAAATGAAGGTGCCAGTAGGTAGAAACTCTACTCTGGGAACAATGATTGCTTTTTAGGCACTAGCAGGGGGAGCTTTGAAGCTCACTGCATACTGCTTACACATTGAAATCAATGATAAAGCAATATGCAGTGAGTTCCCTCTAGTGATGCCTGAAAGCTGAATTCCCCATAGTGGTGGCTGGCAATTGAGCTTCTCTTAGTGGTGGCTGGAAGCTGAGCTCCAAATAATGGTGGCTGACATCTGAGCTCCTTATAGTGGTGGCTGGCAGTTAATATCCTCCTAGTTGTAGCTGGAAACTGAGTTCTTCCTAGTGGTGGTTGCATGATGAGTGTTAGCGTGGGTGGTCAGGAGCCGAAATCCCCAGGAGTGGACCCTCTGGACCGTGGCACCGAGGGGCCCCGGGCGAGCTGCCAGGTGGAACCGACCCCTATACAGGGACCGTTAGGAGCAGGCCCAGGGGTTCGAGTACCACGGTAGCCCGTACTGAGAGGGGCGGCTCAGGATGGACTGGAGTAGGACAGTGGGACTGAAGTGTAGGACGGCAGGACTGGAACAGGAACACCGGAGGCAGAACTGGAGTAGAACGGCAGGACTGGAACAGGAACAACGATGGCAGGACTAGAGCAAGATGGATCAGGAACACCGGAGGCAGGACTGGAGTAGGACTGCAGGACTGGAACAGGAACACCGGAGGCAGGACTGGAGTAGGACAGCAGGACTGGAGCAGGATGGATCAGGAACACCGGAGGCAGGAGACGGAGGAAACAGGAACACTGGTGCAGGACTGAGAATATCTGTCACGGAAGACAGACTGCAAGGCTGCTGCAGGAAACACTGAGGACGGCACCAAGAGACTGTAGAGAGCACAGGAGGAAGCAGGGCCCAGTGTGCAAGGTAACACAACGATCAGGCGCCTCCCTCAGGGGGAAGCGGCCTGATATAGCCCCGTCTGGTCTGCCATTGGTCTGAAGGTGCTTCCGGGTCAGGGCACAGCCGGAGCACAAGAAGCAGCAGAGAGGCGCGGCCGTGGCCTATGGCGCATGCACATTTCATGCAGGGATGGCGTCGGCCGCGAGCCTGTCAGAGGTGACCACCGTAGCTGTCCGCCGTAGCTGTCGGGTGGAGAGAGGCTGCGCCAAATTCAAAAGCAGAACATGACTGACGTATGTGAGGCGTCTGTGTCAGGGGGGAAGACCTGCCCCCCCGGTCAAAATTCAGGTATGTCTGACCAATTTTAAAAATGATTATTTCTGCGGTGGACGGGACGCTAAGCAAAAGAGCCACCTTGACAGAATGCAGCATTAGTGCTGCACAAGATGGCTCTTTTACTTAAAAACGCCAGGGGGGGGGGACTGTTTCCCTTTAATGCTGCAGCCAGGGTCATTCATCTGGCTAATCGGTACTCGGACGCGTCCGCTCTTCGCCCGTCCTTACATTGGCTGCCCCTTCATTATAGGATCCAATTCAAAGTACTTGTTCTAACCCACAAAGCTCTCTACAGTGCGGCACACCATTACATCTTCTCCCTCATTTCTGTCTATCGGCCTAACCGACCGCTGCGCTCTGCAAACGACTTTCGACTAACCTCTGCACTATTCCACATCTCCCACTCCCGACTCCAAGACTTCTCCCGCGCTGCGCCAATCCTCTGGAATGCTCTACCCCAAGATATTAGGACCAGCCACAACTTGCACAGTTTCAGGCGCTCCCTCAAAACACATTTGTTCAGAGCGGCTTATCACGTTCACTAATCAGTCATTTTATGTGTAAGTGTGCGGGAGTAGCCCATTCACTATCGCCATCTATCCCCCACTCCTTCGAGATAGCTGGACCATCATTGTAAATACATCATTATAAATACGCACCTGTACTCTGTATCTCCCCCTCCTCATTGTAGATTGTAAGCTCTCACGAGCAGGGGCGGCTTATTTTGCTTTAATCACTGTATTATTGTTAAAGTTGTGACTTTTGATTGTTGTGTTTGAAACTGTTAAATTGTAAAGCGCTGCGGAATATGTTGGCGCTATATAAATAAAGATTATTATTATTATTATTATCCTGAAATTAAGGATCTGAAAAATAGATTTTTATTTCTGTCAATAGAATTGTATTACTCCACTTTTGTTTTAGATCCCAGAGGGACATTATGAATCCACTGAGGCTTATAGATTTTTTTTTTACTCTAGAATGAAAACAACTCGGTCTCAGTAGTACAATACCCAGTGATCAGTAAGGTATCACCTATTGATTGACTGTAAAATATAACGAACTCTTTAGGTTTCTCCCACGTGCTGCCCAGTTTACCACAAGAACTGACTGCCTTATAAAGATATAGTAATAAATGAAAGTTTTAATTTTCCATAGTTTTACATCTCAGTGGGAATTATATGGACTAAAGTTGAGCAAAAAAGGTTTGATTAGTCCACCCTGTGACGTCATTATTTTGTAGCACTGGCGTCTACTAATCCAAAGAGGCAGCGGGGATGCTGGCATGGCCACAGGATGAGGGTCCTATGAATCTTTTTGGCCAGCTTCAATGTGGACCCTTTGGAAGTTTTTGAAAATTTGTAATTATTTTTTTTTTTTCTAGAGGGAAAATAACTCGGTCGGATGTTGTGTCAACTGTGTTATTACCCACTGATGACTCAGAGGACGTGGAAGCATGTGATGTCCCCCTGATGGTAATATGAAGTAGCCATAGTGCGACCCTGGATCTGTTGACTCCCGGCCTCACGAAAAACAGATGTTGAGTAATATCATCTACTCCCCAGAAGCCCCGGCTGGTGGTCGATGGGATCGTTTCTCTTGGCTGGCTGACCTGCATCACACATCTCTGGTTGTCTACAATGCCGGTTTCTATAATGGCCTCCAGCGGCATCATGTCCCTCTACTGGGAAGTCTTTCCTTCTATGCCAACCTGCCGGGTTTATTGCACACCAGCATGCCAAGACGGGCACTTGTACGTGATGGGAGGTTGTAGCAAAGCGGGCGTTCCTCTGGACACAGTGGAAATGTTGGATGTGTTGTCACAAACATGGGCAGTGCTACCTACATTGCCGACCCCCCGAGCCGGAGCCGCGGCGGTCACGGTGGGAAAACAGGTTCTGGTGATTGGAGGAATGAATTATGAGCAATGTCCATTGGCAACGGTGGAGATCTACAACAGCGACGAGGGAAAGTGGGAAAAGAAGGCTCCTCTATGCCAGCCATCCATGGGCATCAGCGCCATTGAAAAAGGTGAGAAAAGACGTTTGCATCAGTTACACATCTGTTTGTTATGGATCAGGTGGATGAGGACATGGCTGACTGAGGCTGTGTGCACACGTGCAAAATTCTTGCAGATTTTATGCGTTTTTGCCGCGTTTTATAGCTGCGAAAACGCATAAAAGAAGCAGCCCATAGAAATCAATGGCATTCCGCAGATGCTGTGCATTTTTCCGCAGCGGAATCGCATCGCGGAAAAATACGCAGCATGCTCATTTTTTGTGTGGAATCGCGGGAATTCCGCACACATAAGAATGCATTGATCCGCTTACTTTCCGCATGTGGCTATGCCCACCATGGGCAAAGTAAGCGGAAAATGTGCGGATGGTACCCAGGGTCTGGAGGAGAGGAGACTGTCCTCTGGGCTCTGGGTACCATATCCCTGTTAAAAAATAGAATTAAAATAAAAAATTGTGATATTCTAACCTTCCGGCGGACCCTGCAGCGTCCCCAGGCCTCAGCGATGCTCCCGGCGAGTCCCGTTCCCAGCGATGCCTTGTTGGTGTTATTATGGGGACACTGTGACTGACTGTGACCAACCTGTCAATCAGTTTTCCAAGCGATGCTACAGATCGCTTGCAAAACGCTAGCATTCTGCGAGCTAATTATGCTTGCAAACCGCTAGTTTTTGTGGGAATTATGCATGCGGAATTCCCACGAATTTCCTGCGGCAGGGAGTTGCGGAATTGCCGCGAAAATTTCCACTGCAATTCCGCACGTGTGCACATAGCCTGAATCTTTAATTTTCCCACTGGTTCAGAAACTGTGTCCAAATAATACTGGGCAAAAGAAAGTGAAAGGCAAGTGTGAAACATACCCTGCAGAGTAAGAATGCTTTCAAAAATAGATCTTATCCAGTACTGATCCTGAGTTACATCCTGTATTATACTCCAGAGCTGCACTCACTATTCTGCTGGTGCAGTCACTGTGTACATACATTACATTACTGATCCTGAGTTACATCCTGTATTATACTCCAGAGCTGCGCTCACTATTCTGCTAGTGCAGTCACCATGTACATACATTACATTACTGATCCTGAGTTACATCCTGTATTATACCCCAGAGCTGCACTCACTATTCTGCTGGTGCAGTCACTGTGCACATACATTACATTACTGATCCTGAGTTACATCATATATTATACTCCAGAGCTGCACTCACTATTCTGCTGGTGCAGCCACTGTGTACATACATTACTGATCCTGAGTTACACCCTGTATTATACTCCAGAGCTGCACTCACTATTCTGCTGGTGCAGTCACTGTGTACATACATTACATTACTGATCCTGAGTTACATCCTGTATTATACTCCAGAGCTGCACTCACTATTCTGCTGGTGCAGTCACTGTGTACATACATTACATTACTGATCCTGAGTTACATCATATATTATACTCCAGAGCTGCACTCACTATTCTGCTGGTGCAGTCACTGTGTACATACATTACATTACTGATCCTGACTTACATCCTGTATTATACTCCAGAGCTGCACTCACTATTCTGCTGGTGCAGTCACTGTGTACATACATTACATTACTGATCCTGAGTTACATCCTGTATTATACTCCAGAGCTGCACTCACTATTCTGCTGGTGCAGTCACTGTGTACATGGATTGTTACTTTTAGGAGGGTGACCCCCCTAAAGTATTAGTTTCTTCAGTGAGTTTTCCTCCGTTCTCCCCTGCAGACGCGGCAATGATCGCGCCCGTTGATGAGAGCCTATGGTGGGACCTTATTTAGCGCTAATATTGTCCTCAGAAGCGTCTTTTCATCATCTGGATTCGTTAATTCCTTCCCAAATGTCAGCCGCCTAATTACCAATTTATACATTTGATCTTTAGTGTCGGCGCTTCCTCCGGTCTCCGGCGCGGACTCGCGAGCGGCGCTTCATGGCGGACACAATAACTAATTAAATCGTCTTGTAAGGACGGATGATTAATGGTGAAGTTTTGGGCTGTCAGTCACCGGAGACAGCGAGGAGCGGCTGAGCGCCTGTGATAAGTGTGTACAAGAAATAAACAGCCCCCCTTGTTACCCCGGCAACAGAGCTGATGGTTGCCATGGCGCCACTTCCACATACTTTACACTGACCTGAGTATAATTAGTCTGGTTATTAACCTCTGCGGGGCCACGATGGGCCGGACCCCCACAGCTGTCACCCGTCACCGGCGCTCGGCCTGTCCTGTCGTTTCCTCATACTATGGGACTAATATAATGACGGTAGACGCCGACGTGTAATGAGCCGCACACAGTGCCCCCATAATAACACCAGCCCCATTATACAGTCACAGTGCCCCCATAATAACACCAGCCCCATTATACAGTCACAGTGCCCCCATAATAACACCAGCCCCATTATACAGTCACAGTGCCCGCATAATAACACCAGCCCCATTATACAGTCACAGTGCCCCCATAGTAACACCAGCCCCATTATACAGTCAGTCACAATGCCCCCATAATAACACCAGCCCCATTATACAGTCACAGTGCCCCCATAATAACACCAGCCCCATTATAGAGTCAGTCACAGTGCCCCCTTAATAACACCAGTCCCATTATACAGTCACAGTGCCCCCATAATAACACCAGCCCCATTATACAGTCAGTCACAGTGCCCCATAATAACACCAGCCCCATTATAAAGTCACAGTGCCCCCATAGTAACACCAGCCCCATTATACAGTCAGTCACAATGCCCCCATAATAACACCAGCCCCATTATACAGTCAATCACAATGCCCCCATAATAACACCAGCCCCATTATACAGTCAGTCACAGTGCCCCCATAATAACACCAGCCCCATTATACAGTCACAGTGCCCCCATAGTAACACCAGCCCCATTATACAGTCAGTCACAATGCCCCCATAATAACACCAGCCCCATTATACAGTCAGTCACAGTGCCCCCATAATAACACCACCCCCATTATACAGTCAGTCACAATGCCCCCATAATAACACCAGCCCCATTATACAGTCAGTCACAATGCCCCCATAATAACACCAGCCCCATTATACAGTCAGTCACAGTGCCCCCATAATACCACCAGCCCCATTATATAGTCAGTCACAGTGCCTCCATAATACCACCAGCCCCATTATACAGTCAGTCACAATGCCCCCATAATAACACCAGCCCCATTATACAGTCAGTCACTGTGCCCCCATAATAACACCATCCCCATTATATAGTCAGTCACAGTGCCCCCATAATAACACCAGCCCCATTATACAGTCAGTCACAATGCCCCCATAATAACACCAGCCCCATTATACAGTCAATCACAATGCCCCCATAATAACACCAGCCCCATTATACAGTCAGTCACAGTGCCCCCATAATAACACCAGCCCCATTATACAGTCACAGTGCCCCCATAGTAACACCAGCCCCATTATACAGTCAGTCACAATGCCCCCATAATAACACCAGCCCCATTATACAGTCAGTCACAGTGCCCCCATAATAACACCACCCCCATTATACAGTCAGTCACAATGCCCCCATAATAACACCAGCCCCATTATACAGTCAGTCACAATGCCCCCATAATAACACCAGCCCCATTATACAGTCAGTCACAGTGCCCCCATAATACCACCAGCCCCATTATATAGTCAGTCACAGTGCCTCCATAATACCACCAGCCCCATTATACAGTCAGTCACAATGCCCCCATAATAACACCAGCCCCATTATACAGTCAGTCACTGTGCCCCCATAATAACACCATCCCCATTATATAGTCAGTCACAGTGCCCCCATAATAACACCAGCCCCATTATATAGTCAGTCACAATGCCCCCATAATAACACCAGCCCCATTATATAGTCAGTCACAGTTCTCCCATAATAACACCAGCCCCATTATATAGTCAGTCACAGTGCCCCCATAATAACACCAGCCCCATTATATGGTCAGTCACAGTGCCCCCATAATAACACCAGCCCCATTATATAGTCAGTTACAGTGCCCCCGTAATAATGCCTGCCCCATTATACAGTCTCAGTGCCCCCATAATAATGCCAGCCCCATTATACAGTCAGTCACAGTGCCCCCCATAATAACACCTGCCCCATTATATAGTCAGTCACAGTGCCCCCATAATAACACCAGCCCCATTATACAGTCAGTCACAGTGCTCCCATCATAACACCAGCCCCATTATACAGTCACAATGCCCCAATAATAACACCTGCCCCATTATATAGTCAGTCACAATGCCCCCCATAACAAAGACAATCGCATATCCCCATAATAGTGATAGCCACAGCGCCCCCATGAGAAAGACAGTGGCAGCCCCCTGTCTCATAATGGTAGCCACAATGCCCTCCCTACTGTAACGGGCCCTGAATCCTCCATAGCATCGATAGCCACAGTGACCCCACAACTGAGGCAGCTGCGTCACCCCCTATGATAACGGTAGCAGTGCTGCCCCGTTTCTCTGCAGCGCCTCCACAGGTGATATGAAGTACACCGAGGTGTCGGATCCTCCAGAGAGAGAGAGTACCTTTGTTACTGTTCCCTGGTTAATAATTGGGGGTCCTGAATGAGGGTCTTTTTTTAAACCAGATAACCAAACTCTTTTTATTTTAACCACATGGACCGCCAAGGGTTAACGGGACCGTTTCACCTTTCACTTTCCTTCCTCTCGGTCCATTGGGCTTTGCGGATCGTATTTCCGCACATGCTCGCGCATCCATCTCTCTCGGCCGCTGAGGCATTTGGCCTTTTTGATGTCAGATGAGATATAAGACGGAAAATGATGGCTTTACTTCTGCGAGCGAAACGTCAGGATAAATTAGAGCATGCGGGGTGACCAGACCAGCGGGAATCGGCAGTCGGCTGCGCGCACCAATGTACTAGCACCTCTGCCCGGGCGTCTCCTTGTCTCTTCTGGTATCCATCTGCAGCCTTCCATGAGAAAACCGCCAAGAACGCCAACATCGACAGGAAGAACTAACATACTGTCTGCCGAGAATGTTATCAAAACAAATGGCTAGGAAGGGATCAAATAACCCAAAGATACGGAGACGGGCAGATGGCACAAGCTAACGAACGTGCTAATTAGATGTTCTCCATTGTCATTATTGGTAGGCGTCCATAGAGATCTGACAGTGAATAAGACGGGCAGACATAGTCTCCTATCAGCCAAAACAGAAAGCCACAACAAAGAGAGTTTCTTGCTCTGGAGGAACCGACACGGCCATGCATTACTCATTGATTTACATGAAAACGATGTAATACTCCATTTCCCCTGCGGAGGAGCTGCAGCAGAACCTGGACACTTACCGCTGGGATCCCCACGGATTTAAAGTGGAATTGTTGTTTTAATTCTAATATCATAAATCAATAGTAGACATAAAAATACAAAACTTTGTAATATATCTTTTTGGAGAAATCTGATTCTTTCTCCTCCTGGATTTATCTTTCACATTCAATTCATGGGTAAAATCTTTAATATACCGGGGTATTCCCATCTCCAAGATCCTATCCCAACATGTACTGGGTGTAATAATAATATTAGCAAATACCTCCAGTTAGAAATGTAGTATAGTTCTTCTGATTGGCTATGTCTCTTGCCCCATGTGCAGGGCATTGCAGTAGCTTAGGTATCTATGGTTACAACCACTAATAGCTAACTAACTGTTACTATATGAGTGGTTGTAACTATGGATACCTAAGCTAAATAATAATAATAATAATAATAATAAATTTTATTTTTATAGCGCCGACATATTCCGCAGCACTTTACATTTCAGAGGGGATTTGTACAGACAATAGACATTACAGCATAACAATAATCACATACAGTAGATTATAACAAATAACAAGAGGAATGAGGGCCCTGCTCGCAAGCTTACAGTCTATGAGGAAAGAGGGAGACACGAAAGGTGGGTGGTAACAGTTGCTCTGATTGTATGGACCAGCCATAATGTTAAGTGTGTAACAGTACAGACACAGAGGGCTAATGGATGCATAAAGCATGTGGGAACATGATGCGGGGAACCTGGTTATGGTAAAACTTTTGGCTCTGCCACACAGGGATAGGTTAGGTTAATGTGTTGAGGCGATAGGCCAGTCTGAATAAATGCGTTTTCAGGAGACGCTTAAAATTGTGGGGATTGGGGACTAATCGTATTGACCTGGGAAGTGCATTCCAAAGAATTGGC
Source organism: Dendrobates tinctorius (assembly GCF_039654945.1). Classification (NCBI taxonomy): domain Eukaryota; kingdom Metazoa; phylum Chordata; class Amphibia; order Anura; family Dendrobatidae; genus Dendrobates; species Dendrobates tinctorius. The sequence goes on from NW_027361695.1 coordinate 925,175, forward strand.
GCGGCACGTGTAAAGTCTTGGAGACGGGAGTGGGAGGTTCTGACTATTGAGGATACTAACCTCAGGTCATCAGCAGAACGGAGGGCGCGGGTAGGGTGGTATACTGAAACAAGGGAGGAGATGTAGGGTGGTGCTGAGCCATGGAGGGCTTTGTGGGTGAGGGTAATAAGTTTATACTGAATTCTGGAGTGATGGGTAGCCAGTGTAATGACTGGCACAAGGTAGAGGCATCGGTGTAACGATTGGTGAGGAATATGATCTAAGCTACTGTAATGCCCTGCACATGAGGAAAGCGACATGGCAAATCAGAAGAACTATACTACATTTCTAATTGGAGGGATTAGCTATTATTATTATTACATCTACTACATATTGGGATAGGATCTTGGACATGGGAATACCCCTTTATACATTCTACTGCGTGTTCATCATAAACGACATACACTTTAAGGGTATTATTGTAAAATTGGTTTTAGACTTTTCCTGGATAAAAGAAGGGCTTTTGTTATTTTCTTGCTGCCCCGTTTTGACACCATTTTGCCTCATACGTTACGAGTGATGCCACGAGCGTTGTAAGGTAGATGTACCCGAGGAGCAGCCGGGCTTGCATGGTGGAGCTAACGCTGGTAGTCGTAGGACACGAGAACTGGAAAACTCCACTACAGGAAGTGATTATAAAAAGGGCATGGTGGGTTAGAATACCCCTTTAAAGTTTATTTTTTAGGTCTGGCGGGACATTTTGTGTGACTACAAACGCCAACCAATCACAAGAATCTCCAGGGGTCCGCATTATCCAATCCATGACCATTGTGGCTGCTGGAACGGGGTCCTGCAAATCTTTGTGCTCAACTCTACTATTTACAAATGGGTCACTAAAACAGAAAAGCTCCTCTAAAGCGGAGCGGTCGGATCTCCGGACATGTCTGTTTTAGCAGATACTTGACATAAAAAAGCCGAAGCATCTTCTCCTAGAATTCAGCGTTGTTCTGTTCCTGTTATTCCTCCTGAATAGTTAGAAACTTACATCTGACTGTTACTGTTCTCCTCGCTAGAGGGGTCTGTTACTGTCAGCACTGATTGCATAGTGTCCGACTGTGAAGGGGCACCCCCCGCCCCAATTAATAGCTGCCGACTGACATTTTATTTATACATTTCCAGGAGGAATAACCAGGAACATCACAATGCAGAGTTCTATGTAATGATGCTCTAAAATTGTTATTGTGAATGCAATAATTTAGTACAGATGACATGTGAGGAGATTTCTTTAAAGAGGACTTGTTACTTGCATAAATATCTAATTTCTAGAGATAGTGTAAATGCCGCTGTTCTCCTGAATCCGTCGTCGTTTTTCTTTTGTTCCTGCTCGTCTCCGTTTTTGAGATATGGCCCCTTCTTCTCTATGTATCAGTCTTGTTTTGTTAGCCAAATGGGCGTGCTTCTTAGCTCCTCTCTGGGAGTAACTGTTCAGTTCTCCTGCAGCGCCCCCGCAGGGCAGACGAAGCATTACAGCGTTCCTGTTTCACTGAATAGCCTGTGTGTATAACGTATGGACATGCCGAGACTTCTAGACAGAGACACTTTTGTAGCCGTTTTTGATGAAGACCCCAGATGATGGACCCCTCATAGAGTTTATCTAATGGGTTTTCTGTATCAGACCTCCCCTATAATTAGAGATTGGACCTTTGTTATGTAATGCTGCCAAGATGTTGTCCTCCGTTACGTGGAGGTACGGCCGCCATCCCCCGTACAGGAGGATGAAGTGTTCCGGAACGTTTAATGCATAGTCATGTTGCCATGGCGTCTCCAGGGAGACAAGTGATTAAAATTAGATCCCATCTTCTGTTTTGTTTGTAGTATTTACGCGCGGACGAAAGGGGAGAGAAGTCACAAAGCGGGACGGTCCGGGTGTCAGAGATCCTCCATGTATCACGTGTCCCGGATAATGAGGGATCTCCCCTCCACCTGTGGGGTGTCCTGTGACCTTAGGAGCAGCGGGTCTGAACAGAGGCATATGACACATTTCACCACTGATGATTCTTATATGGTGGGAGGGATTCTTTTATTTCTGCCACCCTGATCCCAGCGAGCTCGTGATTGGTCAATCCCAGTAACTGATCACAAACCACACCCAATGGGACGATCCAGGTCCAAAATTTGGTGATCCTGGGGTGGGGCTTAATTGTCCCAGGACATTGTTATGTGGGTGAAGTTTTGGGTTCAATCACCCATAGAACTCGAATACTCCTGGTGTCCTCCACACTTACATAATTTATACAATGTGATTTTCTGGATTTTAATTTTGATATTCTATCTCTTAATGTTAAAATTAACCTACCCTTAAAATTATACACTGTTCATGTTTTTGCCAGTGGGCAAACTTACAAAATCAGCAAGGGATCAAACACTTATTTCCCTTATTTCCCTCACTGTATCTATTGTCTATCTATCATCCATCTATTTGTTAGCTATCTGTCTATTATTTATCTATTATCTATCTATCTATCTATTCCTCCATCCATCCTTCCATCCATCTATCCATCATTCCATCCATTGCTCCATCCCTGAATTCATTGCTCCATCCATCGCTCCATCCCTCCATACATACATCGATCCCTCCATGCATCCATTACTCCATCCATCCATTACTTCATCCATCCCTCTATCCATCCATCCATCCATCGCTCCATCCCTCCATCCATCCATCGATCCCTCCATCCATTACTCTATCCATCCATTACTTCATCCATCCCTCTATCCATCCATTACTCCATCCATTCCTCTATCCATCCATCCATCGCTCCATCCCTCCATCGATCCCTCCATCCATCGATCCCTCCATCCATTACTCCATCCATCCATCGCTCCATCCATCCATCCATCCCTCCATCCATTACTCCATCCATCCCTCCATCCATTGCTCAATCCATCCCTCCCTCCATCATTCAGGTGCTGCAGTGAGATAATCAATCTTTGAATGTCATCTGAAGGTGAAATCTTTCTTTCTTCCATTTTGTTTAGCCCATTAAATATTAAAAAGGATTGTGCCCTGGCCATTGCCCGCTGAGCGCCAGCCCTGACATTAAGCTTAATCAATTCTCATCCGGGTAAATGTTATCTGCGGATATTCGCCAGGTAGCGCCCGCACGGGGTAGAGCGCAGTAATGGCTTCTGTCTCTCTCGTCTGAAGATGTGAAATTAGCAGGGCGTGAACGATCAACTTTTTCTCGTAAAACTGTAAAGTCCTGGGGAATGGCGGGGACGAGAGATGAATGTTCTCATTACCAAGCTGCTCGATAACCAGAGCCGCGGTAATTTACAGAAGTGCTGACGCAGCAGAGCGCATACTGCAGGACATAATGCAGCTCAGAGGGGGAAGCGCGGGGAGACGCATCGTGCCAACTTCACCACTGCAGCCACCTGCAATGAGGAGGGTCCCAGCGGGAACTCAATGCGGTGTAATGCAAGCAATAAAGGTTGTGTCCTGTGCATATGTATTCACAGTGTAAAGGGTGTGTAGACTTTTGCTAATGTGTTTTTATAGCTCTGATGCACGGAACATAAAAAAGCAGACATTTTTCATATTGTCTTATTTGAAAATCTCCCGACCGTTTTGTGTATACAGCTCCTATGTTGATTTATGTGAGTCCAGGCTACAAGCAAACCCAGTGTGTATTCTCATCCTGCATTCATACAGTATGTTAAGGGGTCCATACTTCTGAGATTAAAGCTGGCCAAACTTGCCAGTCATCTGATGTGTGTGTATGGGGGGCTCCTGACTCTCCCACATTATTTGACGAAAGTTGGCCGCATCTTCTTATTTAGTTGGGACCGCTCATCCAATCTGTACGCGGGGGCTCCCTACTCTTCCCCTATAAAGTTGAGGCAATAACACCTGTGGTAACTGAATGGACTCAGTGATGAGGAGCCGGTGTAGCAGATATACGCATGAGGTTCTATGGCAGGACTGGACCAGCAGTTCAGTGCAGAGTCGGGAGCAGTATGGAAGAGTAGACAAATATAACAGGGCTGTGTTAGTCGCAGAGTTCAATGCAGAACTGGTAGTGGGACGACAGAGCTATGTTTGCCACAGAGATTAATGCAGCATCTGCAACAGAGCTACAAGAGAATAGACTCAGTGATATTGCACAGCTGAGTTTGTTACAGAGTTTAGTGCATTAATACAGCAGAATAAGCTCAGTAATATAGCAGTGCTGAGTTTGTCACAGAGTTCAATGCAGATCTAGCAGCAGTATGGCAGACTAGATTCAACTACATAGCCGATCTGAGTTTGTTGCTAATCCGAGGCATGGCTGGCCAGTGATTAAGCAGTGCTGGGTTTGTCAAGTGTATGCAGGAATGAAGAATGTATCCACAGTCGCCTAAGCCAGCCTATAAACCCTGGGGGCATGATGTCAGAGGTGTGCCCCAGGTTGTAATGGCAACCTGATGCATAGAGGAACAGACAGAGTCAGCATAAGCAAGAGGATGCAGTGCGGGAGCTGGATCCAGAAGAGATGAGTAGCGCTCATCCTTCCCTAATGACCTCTCTCTTTATGTAGACTGTCCAGGAATTTACAGCTTGTTAGTGACACTGGTAAACAACTAGTTGCCTAATGGTTTTCAATGTACCCATAAAAGAATTCTTTTTAATTTCATAGGTGTAAAAGTACTTATAGAAACCAGTGCCCTGATACAGAGCTCCAAATCCTCTGCTAACATCATACTTCTATACAGAAATACACTAAATTTTGTCTGCCTTCAGCCACCACTAGGGGGAGCTCACACAAAAAGATTTTTTTCATGCATCATCAAGATGCAGTAGATTTTCCTGCAGTCCTATGTAAAAATTAAATAAATAAATAAATAATCCATAACAATAAGCAGTACAAAAACAACAAACTCGGCTCTGCTACATCTCTACGTGACAACGCTTTATTCATTAGACACTACTAAGAATAGAAGCCTGGAAGCGCCGCAGGTTTCGGGCACCAGACTGCCACACATCATCAATATCTACCATTTAAGCCGTCATTTACAGACGACCCTTTGTTGAAAACGCACTTGAAAGAAGCCAAACAATATTACATCCCGCGCGCCGCTTATCTCCGGGGCAGCTGCCACAAAATCAATTTTAATTAAGAACTTTCTTGTCTCCTTTTTCTGTATTTTTTCTCCCCATCCTCGCAGCGATTTCCAGAAATTTGCATAACACACAGAGACCGTGTATGCCGCATATTTCCCACAGGTAAATGCGTCAGAATCATTGGCAGCGGAAGAAAAGTCCAACGTGTAATTAGTTTGAAGTTGGACGCGTACCTGCCCGTGACAGAAGCGGAGATATAGTGGGGCCGCGGGAAGCTGGAGGGGAGATATCACCGGTGTATTGTCACCACATATCACAACTAATTATCAAATCCTCGTTCCCTCGAGAGGACAATCCTAAAGGAAAGGGCTGCGGTGAATTCCGATCAATGCCGAATCGGAATAACAGGAATTCTGCAGAGTGGGGGATGGATCCAACTTTCTCTCACCCGTCACCCGGCATTGATCTTTTTGTAGAACAGAATGTCAAGTGAGAAATCAATATTTCAGTTAATTAAAAGGTGTGTGGACTTTTGCAACTAGTCCTTATTTTTGCTCCACAGCTTCTTAAATACGAAATGAAACAACTTTGCAAACATGCTTGATTAGAAATGCCCTACCATCGTCTGCATACAGCTCTTACAACCCTTCATGTCTCCATGGTGACAGACAACAAACAAGCCTTTTGAAGACACGTGGCTACACTGGGTTTATTTGTAGTCTGTCACCATGGAGTCAAATTCGCCCGCATAGGAGCTGTGTACACAAAACGGTGGGAGATGTGGATCTCTTAATACTGTAAGGAATATGGGGCACTTTATACTGTATAGAGCACTATGTGAGGCACTTTATACTGTATGGAGCACTATGTGGGGCACTTAATACTGTATGGAGCATTATGTGGGGACATTATACTGTATGGAGCACTATGTGGAGCACTTTATACTGTATGGAGCACTATGTGGGGCACTTTATACTGTATGGAGCACTATGTGGGGAACTTTATAATGTATGGAGCACTATGTGGGGCACTTTATACTGTATAGAGCACTATGTGGGGCACTATACTGTATGGAGCACTATGTGGAGCACTTTATACTGTATGGAGCACTATGTGGGGAACTTTATAATGTATGGAGCACTATGTGGGGCACTTTATACTGTATAGAGCACTATGTGGGGCACTATACTGTATGGAGCACTATGTGGAGCACTTTATACTGTATGGAGCACTATGTGGAGCACTTTATACTGTATGGAGCGCTATGTGGGACAGTTTATACAACAAAGCATAATAAATAAAATAAATATATGGGTCCATTATACTCTATGAAGCACTATGTGGGTCCATTATACTTTATGGAGCACTATGTGGGTCACTTTATACTGTATGGAGCACTATTCAGGGCCCTTTAGACTGTATGGTGCACTATGTGGATATATTATACTGTATAGAGCACTATGTGGGTCCATTATACCCTATGGAGTACTATAAGGGGCCTACTATAGTGCATTGAGCAGTATGAGGGGTCTGTATACTGTATGGCGTACTATGTGGGGCTACTATACTGTATGGAAGAAAATGCAGGGCCCCTTTATAATGTATGGAGTACTATGTGGGGCCCATGATACTGTATGAAGGGCTGTGTGGGGATCACAGTTGACGGATCATACTGTGATGGGGTCACCATTCTTTGTCGGGGATTGAGGGAGGGGTGCACTGTACGGTCATAATACTGTGTGTGTGGAGGGTGCTGTAAAGGAATTCACTGTGGGGGTATCGTGGGTTTGGGGGCACTTTTGTTTGTATCATACTTTTTTTTATCTGTAATATTCATGTTTTTTTATCCTTGGTTATTACATCTAACATGCTTTTACTGCTCTTACAAAACATATTATATTATTCCAATATTATATTCTAAGATCTATTAACTAGAAGGTACTTTGTGGGACGACCCCTTTAAGTTTGTTTCCATATGAAAAGGTACATTGTTATATTTGATAAGGAAAAGCTTCCTCAATTGTAGACTTTTTTTAATAAATATCAAGGTTGGCCCGTGACTTTATCCAAGCTTTTCATTTCGGCCCTCTGGGTATTTGAGTTTGACATCCCTGCACTAGATGAATATCGGCCGATCATACTGATTCCTGCCGGATAGGAGCTATCCGAGGCTGAAGAAACGGCCTCTCTACCGGCTCAGACAGAATGTCAAGGCTGCAGACGATTGACGATTGGTGGACGCTGATTGGTTGCAGTGGTCATGTAATGTTTTTTATTGGAAGAGGAAGCAAGGAGACCGGTGGTGGAGCGGCAGGGGTACAATTGTTGAGTATCTGTTCTTTTTTGCTTTTAGACTTTTAGACCCCCTCCCTTCCCTCGATGGACTCATTTACTGGACAACCCCTTTAACTATTATGGAGGTGTTGACTTTCCTGGTCAGATTCATTTTGCTGTCCCCCTCCCTGTTATGTTGAGTAAAGACTTAGCGATGAACGTGGATGAGCAGGCCAGGATAGCTAACAGTCATTGATTGGAAAGTGGGCAGAGATGGGGGCAGAAGTACCAGGAAGGACTTTTGAGAGGAAGCAAGAAGAAGAGGTGGCCATGATCAACATCAGAGTCCAGTAATGAAGGAGTCATGTGTAAGCTCAAAGCAGATTAGAGGGGTAACCTGAAGACAACCCCAGCCCCATGACCATGTGCGCTATTAGAGCAAATGGACATTATAGGGGGGGTCCCGTTGCTAAATGCCCCGCCCCCGGTGGCCGCCTTGCCACTATTGAGATAACCCTCTTAAAGGTTTCGGGAAGATGTTGAGGGTCAGGAGCAGATAAATAAGACACCTATGATGATCTTCCGGACCACCCTTGTTGGAGTGAAGCATCAACAAAGCGGATGAAGAACACTCGGAAGAAGTTTGGCACTTTTCCGCAATTCGGAAGCCACTAGAAGTACCACAGATGGTTGGTTTGGACTCCATGCTTCAATGACTGGTGGTTCCCCTCTATTGTAATGGACTTTCTCCCCAAATATATTGGACAGTTGAGGGGCGAATCAACACCACACTCTGTAACCCATGTGCGTTTATAACAGTGAGGTCTTCTTATGTGGCAGAGGAGCCTTAGGACATCCCTGGGCACCATCGCTCAGGTGCCACTTCCCCCTCTGCAGCCCCTATAGGGGCACAGCGAGTTGTAGGTCATGTGAATGATGTGATCGCCCACCGGCTGATCTGTAATTTCCATTTGAACTAATAATATCATTTTTCGCCCCAGCTTGCTCCCTGTATGAGCGCGTTCAGCCAGGGTAACTGGAGTGTGAATGGGAGACGCTCGGGATGAGACGGATGCAATTGGTGAACTCTGGCAGTGAGCAGTAACAATGCAGAAAACATTAATTACATCTGCTTCCACAGCTTTTATAATTGCACACACACAAAAAAGATGCTGTCGGGGAGAGTTGATTTCTTTATTGTGTTCCTGAGGCCGCAGGGTAATAAATTAGACTATGTTACAATGGAAATGGTCAGATTGTGCTGAAAAATATCAAAATGTCACCAATTTCACAGCCCAAATGTACATAACTAGAATCAATTACTGATTAATTAGTAATTAACTTAATGCATTGATATCTGTATACAGAAATATCCACGATTACACTAAATGCTCAGTAGGAGGTGTGTATTGTGCTCCCTCTAGTGGTGGCTGCAGACAGTCAGAATTTGATCACTTATTACTTATGCACAGGCTAGATGATAAATGTACAATCCGGGGGTGGACATACCGCCGGTTCAGCCGGTGCAACTGCATCGGGGCCCAGAGGTGGAAGGGGGCCCCTGCAGGCAGGGGCGTACTGCCCATAGCGGCAGAGTATGCAGCCGCAATGGGACCAGAGTCAAGAATGATCAATGGGGGTCTGGCTTTTGGGAGACCCAATGAACCCAAGAATTAATGTCCCAAAATCCTTTGTGTGAGTTAATGAGTAGTGAGCATGTGTAATCCCCACTCTATAGACTGTGAATTGAGCAATGGGCATACATGCTCACTACCACTCCATTCACACAGGGACTTTGGGGCCCCAGTTCTCATGATCGGTGGTGATTGGACCACCACAGCTTGTATACATGATGCACACATAGGTGTCGTTTTAAATCTTTCCTGTGAAAATTCAGTAGTTCTAAATTGAAATTTGGGTCATGTGTCCTGGTGGGCTGGAGAACCATCAAATTACACATTTTTACTACTTTGCAGATGGGAAGATTTATGCACTTGGAGGAATGGGTGCGGACACCTCCCCTCAGGCCTTGGTAAGACTCTATGAGCCAGCTAAAGATAACTGGGTGCCACTTCCCTCCATGCCCACGCCACGATATGGAGCCTCCACTTTTCTGCGTGGAAACAGAATCTATGTCTTAGGTACGTAGTGGTATAGTCATTTTATTATTAGTATTATTATTATTATTATTATTATTATTATATATCTAAAAACTCCCAAAAATTGGGGGCAGCACTCTTCTGAAGTCAAATGATGAAAAAATGGATTTAATCAGCCCATGCGACATTCGGCTCAAAAATATCAGAGATTTTCACAAGTCCTTTGTCATTTTGAGCCAAAATGTTTCATGGGCCGATGAAATCCATTTTTTCATCATCTAACTTTAAAGCAGTTTTTCTATGCAAGAGATTTTCGTGATTTCCTTCCTTCCTCTCTCTTTCCTTCCTTTCACTATCTCCTTCATTCCTCTCTCCTTTCCTTCCATTAATTTTTTCCTTCCCTCTGTATTTTTTCCTTCCTTCCTCTCTCTTCCTTCTTTTATTTCTTCCTCTCGCTTGTTTCCTTCCTTCCTCTCTTCTTTCCTCCTTCCTTCTTTCCTTCCTTCCTCTCTCTTCTTTCCTCCTTCCTTCCTCTCTCTCTTCTTTCCTCCTTCCTTCCTTCCTTCTTTCCTTCCTTTCTTTTCTCCTTCCTTCTTTCCTTCCTTCCTTCCTCTCTCTTCTTTCCTCCTTCCTTCTCTTCTTTCTTCCTCTCTCGTTTCCTTCTTTCTTCCTTCCTCTCTCTTCTTTCCTCCTTCCTTTTTTTCTTCACACTCTTGTTTCCTTCCTTTTTTCTTTCTTGTCTTTTTTTCTCCTTCCTTATTTCCTTCCTCTCTCTTCTTTCTTTCTTTCCTTTCTTCCTTCCTCTCTCGTTTCCTTTTTTCCTTCTTTCCTTCCTTCCTCTCTTCTTTTCTCCTTCCTTCTTTCCTTGCTTCCTCTCTTCTTTTCTCCTTCCTTCTTTCCTTCCTCTCTTCTTTCCTCCTTCCTTCTTTCCTTCCTTCCTCTCTCTTCTTTCCTCCTTCCTTCTTTCCTCTCTCTTCTTTCCTCCTTCCTTCTTTCCTTCCTTCTTTCCTTCCTTCCTCTCTCTCCTTTTCTCCTTCCTTCTTTCCTTCCTTCCTCTCTTCTTTTCTCCTTCCTTCTTTCCTTCCTTTCTCTTCTTTCCTCCTTCCTTTTTTCTTTCCTCCTTCCTTACTTCTTTCCTTCCTCGCTCTTCTTTCCTCCTTCCTTACTTCTTTCCTTCCTTCCTCTCTCTTCTTTCCTCCCTTCCTCTCTCTCTTCTTTCCTCTCTCTCTTCTTTCCTCCTACCTTCTTTCCTTTCTTTCTCTTCTTTTCTCCTTGCTTCCTCTCTCTTCTTTCCTCCTTCCTTCTTTCCTTCCTTCCTCTCTCTCTTCTTTCCTCTCTCTCTTCTTTCCTCCTTCCTTCTTTCCTTCCTTTCTCTTCTTTTCTCCTTGCTTCCGCTCTCTCTTCTTTCCTCCTTCCTTCTTTCCTTCCTTCCTCTCTCTTCTTTCCTCCTTCCTTCTTTCCTTTCTTCCTTCCTCTCTCGTTTCCTTCTTCCTTCTTTCCTTCCACCCTCTCTCTTCTTTCCTCCTTCATTCCTTCTTTCCTTCCTTCCTCTCTCTCTTCTTTCCTCCTTCCTTTCTTCCTTGCTTCCTGATACCGCAGGCCTGACCCCTACTTCCCCGGCGGTGGTCTAGGTGTCACTAACTAATGCCTCGGTGAAGGGTTGTGTTCCTGCGCAGAGAGCTGAGACCTGTGGCTCTGTGTAAGTAGCTGCGCTTCGTCGTAGCTCCAGTTGCGGTGCCACATCACGCTCTCCTGCTCTTTTCTTCTGATTCCTGCTTCTCTGAGCTGAAGGCCAATCTCACCCCACGTTCCACAGAGAATTCGGGGCCAAGAAGCAAAGCTCCATCCAATTACAGTGTAAAGGTTTGCGTCAGAATTAAACAGTCTCCTGGGTGGAGGTGTTAAACCGCTAACAGCAGCGGCCTGTAGAGAGTCTTCAGGGAGAATCCTGAGAAATAGCTGAGACTTCTCGCTTTCCTCCATGTCTGCAAAAATACATGATTAGCTGCGCTTTGCATACAGATTTAAAGGAACATACCACATTTTATTTTTACAAATTGATTCCCCTTGATGTTCTCTACGTGTGATCACATCATACAGCAATGGGTCACGTGATATAATTTACTTCAAAAGAAAATAGAAAGTTTCATCTTTTTAAGTAACAGATCAAACTTCATCTGGAGTTGTGGCAATCCTGGGGGGTATTTCATGAGTGCCGGGTGCCCGCTAGTTCAGCTTTGATAGTACAACTAACTAGTACTCTAATGTAATGGGAATATTTCATGATAACATAGGATTTAAAGGGACCTGTCACTTGCCAGAAATAAGTATTCTGTTGTAAATGCCGCTGTTCTCCTGAATCCGACGTCATTTTTCTTTTGTTCCTGCGCCTCTCCTTTCCTGAAATATGGCCTCCTCTTTCTTGTATATAAATATAGTCTTTGTAGATAAGTGGGTGTGGTTTTTAGCTCTTCTCTGTGGTTGGTTTCTTAATGACCACTCCCAATTGGCTAACATGACTAAATCAGGAAATAAGTGGTCATATCTCAAAAACGGAGAGGCGCAGGAACAAAAGTAAAGCAACGCAGGATTCAGTAGAACAGCAGCATTTATTTGGGTTAAAAAAAAAAAAACAATAATCAAATACCCTATCCAGGAATTCTGAGTATAAATAGGGTAAAAGGGCTGAATTTAATTAGTCACAGAGGAGAGCGGATGCTAAGAGTGTCTCCCGCACTGGAGGACCTTCTTAGTCCATACTTTATATGACCTGCTTATTAATGTAATTCAAAACTGTGTAATGCCTCATTCTCCCTGTAGGGGCACTGCAGAAAAATTGACCATCTGCCAGATGACCTCACAGATCACAGTTGATCGTTCAGGGCCATAGTGTCCAAAGCGGTTCTTTTTTTTTTTAATAATAGAAAAAGCCTAATATTTTATTAACAGCCCAATAACCCACATGCACTATACAATCATATAAAAAAGTATAAATTACCCCCCCCCCATCTACTATTATTAGAAACACTTACTGTATATTCCCATAATCAGTCCCATGCAAATTTATACCCTGGCTCCTCGCAATGAATGATGGCAGGGCGCGTTTATAAGAGCGCTGGTTCTGAGCGTTAGCGGCATAATGTGGTGTATATATAGAATAATGTATTCATGGCTGTCGCCCTATGGGACTCGAGTGGTCGATAACGCAGGAATTATGTAAGAATCTTATTTGACTTTAGAGGTGATTTTAGTGATTGCTGTGACCTTGTAAGTATAGTATAGACCCCCCATCACTGATAAGATAAATCCCCAGAGCCCGAGGGGGCATTCAGGATATCATCGCTGGGTATATCTATAGACTCATCTATTTTATTGTACATTAAATATGAATAACAGCAGGAATATTTCTATATCATCTGGAAAACGACTGAAACCATGACAGTTCCTGCAAGATCCTGAACATCCAGGTTAAAGCTGAAAAATTATTAATTTCCAATTCATTTTCAGATTGTAAGGATAAAGGGGATCTGTCACTTTTCATAAATATGTACGGTAATTTTTTTTTCTGGTGTGAATGCCGCTGTTCTCCTGAATCCGGCGATGTTTTTCTTTTCTTCCTCCGCCTCTCCGTTCCTGAGATATGGCCTCTTCTTTCCTGTATATAAATCTAGTCTTGTTAGCCAAGTGGGTGTAATACTCAAAAAGACGCCCACAGAAAAGAGACGAGGACCACGCCCACTTGAATATTTAGCATAGATATACTGTATATACAGAGTAAAAAAATACCTATATCTCGGGAACGGAGAGGCGCAGGAGCAAAAGAGAAACATCGCCGGATTCAGGAGAACAGCGGCATTTACACCATGGGAAAAATTCTCTATTTAGGGCAAGTGACCGGTCTCTATTAAAGGGAACTATGTACAATTATTTGGCACAGGTGAACCCAAAGAATGATCCAGTGGGTGAGATGATGGACATGGCTCTTCAAGAATAGGCATTTTCCTGTTTCAGAAAAGTCAGGTTGCGGGTAGTATGTCCGTGAGAATCTGCTTTGAGGGTATGGAGGTCTATCCTAGGGACGGAGGAATAGAAGAGTAAGGGGTCACCCGTATGCAACTCTCATCTATGACGCAAAGTGAAGAATGGATACAAAAGAGTGGAGGATTATTTGACAAGTCTGTGAATTACCCAACTAGCCCATTGTCTTTAATTAGAACTTTTGCAATACCTCTTCCTCCCTGTGGAGGCGCTACAGGGAAATTGAACACTTGATTCCAGATTTTCAGAAACAATACAAGTTATTGTTAGGGTCCCATCAGCAGGACACTTCATTAGCTGATTTGGGAAGCTTTAACAAAAAGAGATTATCCAAAGCGACCAAGGTAGATCACTGATCAGGAGTCTATAGGGGAGGTAATATTAAAGCCAATTACTAAATCCATCTTTTTTCTTTGGTAGGAGGAAGGCAAGGTAAACTTCCGGTAACAGCCTTTGAAGCCTTGGACCTAGAGGTAAAGAGCTGGACTCGTTATCCCAGCATCCCAAGCAGGCGTGCCTTTGCCAGCTGCACCATGACAGAGACCTCTTTCTTCAGTCTTGGTGGTTTACAGCAACCCGGACCCCACAACTTCTACTCCCGGCCCCACTTTGTAAACACTGTGGAGATGTTTGACTCTGAGCAAGGTGAGTGCGGCACCTACTAGGACTAATGATATAGGAGCGCTTCATATATTCTTGTACATAGGGGCAGTATTATAGTAGTTATATTCTTGTACATAGGGGCAGTATTATAGTAGTTATATTCTTGTACATAGGAGCAGTATTATAGTAGTTATATTCTTGTACATAGGAGCAGTATTATAGTAGTTATATTCTTGTACATAGGGGCAGTATTATAGTAGTTGTTATATTCTTGTACATAGGGGCAGTATTATAGTAGTTATATTCTTGTACATAGGGGCAGTATTATAGTAGTTATATTCTTGTACATAGGAGCAGTATTATAGTAGTTATATTCTTGTACATAGGAGCAGTATTATAGTAGTTATATTCTTGTACATAGGGGGCAGTATTATAGTAGTTATATTCCTGTACATAGGGGGCAGTATTATAGTAGTTATATTCTTGTACATAGGAGCAGTATTATAGTAGTTATATTATTGTACATAGGGGGCAGTATTATAGTAGTTATATTCTTGTATATAGGAGCAGTATTATAGTAGTTATATTCTTGTACATGGGGGGTAGTATTATAGTAGTTATATTCTTGTACATAGGGGCAGTATTATAGTAGTTATATTCTTGTACACAGGGGCAGTATTATAGTAGTTATATTCTTGTACACAGGAGCAGTATTATATTAGTTATATTCTTGTACATAGGGAGCAGTATTATAGTAGTTATATTCTTGTACATAGTGTGATATAGTAACCACTATGTCCGCTAGGGGGCGCTGTGTGGAGGTTCCAAGAGAAAGGATGTCTGGCAGAATCCGGAAGGATGGTTATGTGTTATGAATGAGTCACCGTAGGAGGCAAAAACAGAAATGCTAGCTAAGTCCAGAAAACCAGAGAAGTTGGCAGCTATCGGATTGCAGACCCCTGAACCCATCAACAACAACTAGCAGTAGCCGTGGGGGGTTCCTACTGTGCCCTAGACCCCTCGATCACAGCCGGAGAGCTAAATAGCCTAAAGACAGAAAGGGAAATCTAAACTGCCCCAGAGCAGACCCCAAAGCAATAGGCAGCCCCCAACATATCATGACGGTGAAGCAAGAAGAAAAAACACTAACACAGATAGAAAGATAGACTGAGCAAATGATGGGGCCCAAGCTAACTAGATAGGACAGGATAGGAAAGCTGCTGTCTGCAATCCGCGAAAAACCCTATCAAAATAAGAGCCAACAGACTGACAGGGAAAAAGGCCCTGAAGACGCTAGGCTTCAAAAAGACTATGTCAGTACTCAGGTATTTTCTGAAGACAGAGCAAAAAGGCAAAAAGGATTTCAGCTCACCCCAGCAGGGGATGGCAGAATCCAGAAAAGCAAGGCAAACTAAAACCAAAACACAAATGCAAAAAGGCAAAGCAGAAAACTTAGCTTTTGAGGAGCAGGAATCAGACTGGTCTCCTAGAATTCCACAGAGAAATCACCAGCGAGGCAGAAGGGCGTCGGCTGCCTTATATCCAGTCATCCTCTCCCAGCTCAGGTGCTTGGTAATCAGCCTCACTACCTTCCTTCACCAGAAGAGGGAGTTCATCA
The DNA here is from genome assembly GCF_039654945.1 of Dendrobates tinctorius. Classification (NCBI taxonomy): domain Eukaryota; kingdom Metazoa; phylum Chordata; class Amphibia; order Anura; family Dendrobatidae; genus Dendrobates; species Dendrobates tinctorius. The sequence continues at coordinate 940,890 of NW_027361695.1, forward strand.
GACCTCAATGGTGAAGGGGAAAATGAACTCATAACAGTTATGTATCTCAAAGTGGGTGGCTTTGAGATGGAGACTTAGTTATGCGTATTGAGCAGCAATGATATTGCTGCTGTGTTATTTCAAGGTATAAGGGAGAAGTCTCCAGGTAACTTGGGAGTTGGGCGGGCCAGTTACCTACAAACCCACCCAGGGGTGTGTCTGAAAACGCCTGTATTAAAAAGCTATGTAAGTGTGTGAAGGACCTGTGATGAGGTCATAGTCACGTGACCCGGTGGGCGTGGCTATAGACCATATAATGTGGCCAGGGTAGGTCACATGTGGTGACTGCTGGGACCTGGTTGGTCCAGTGTGGAAGGTCCTGCAGAGATGGAACTTCCTGACAGACAGCACGTGTGAAGTGGCTGCGAGCAATGGCGATGTGTGCCTGAGAGTTCCCTGGAGGGAATGAATGTGTGCGGAATGCTGCAGCCGCATGAGGAACCCTGACGTGGGTGAGATAATTGTGAGGCTAAGTGAGCCTGCGTACTGGACATTGATAATAAGAGTGAAGCATTATAATGGACGCTATGCTGGTAATGCTATTAAGTGAACTTTCTGTTGCTGCTGTGGTTTATGAGGCGTGAATAAACCGCAAGGACTGTATGATTTGATGGAAAATCCATGCCGGAACTGGTTTTTGTTCGCTGCAAGCGAGAATCCCCTAAGTAAATGACAGCGCCACCTCACATTTGGTGGAGAAGCTATGGGCATTGTTGTAGCCTTGTTGCTGGGAGCAACGGAAGAGGACTGCAAAGTCGGTTGCTTAGGGCAATGGTTTCCAAAAAGTGCATGTTGCAGTGCTGGCAATGCTGAGCCAGGAAGGCTGACGGTTAGGGAAGCCACTGCCCGGCTGTGGTTTTGGAACCGTGGGGCGGCCTAGTGAGTAAGGCACTGTCCGGATCGGTGAGCCCAGTGCGGCCGTTTCCTCAGGAGAAAGAGACTGATAGGACACCTCTGCGGTAGAGGGGTCCGAGAACCTGCGCGGCCAGCAGGTGACGGTCGTGAAAGAGAAAAAAAACAAAAAACGTGTTTTACTGACCGGGCTCAGTGAGCAAGAGACTGGTGATTGCTATAGGGTGCCTCTGAGGAGAAGAGGTATCCGAGGACCTGTGTGGCCGACACAGGCAACGGACTGGTGTTCGTGGTGTACTGACCTGGGTCAGTGGTAAAGACTGTGTTCCTGGAGGGTTCAGTGAGCAAGGTCCTGGAGGGTCAGTGTTGGGAAGAGCCCTGGAGCACGTGGTATGACCTTGGACCTGGTGAGGCGTAAGTGTTGGCCAGTCTCAGGCCGAGACGGATGTCCTGAATAGCACCCGCTAAGCCCCTGGACCTGGTGAGGCCGGTGTGTTGGGAAACCCTGGGAGGAGGGTCGCTCCCTGAATAGCACCCGGTGTTCCCTGTGTGTTGGATGGTCTCAGGCGGAGACGGTGCGTCCTGAATAGCACACAGACAGGACACGTGAGCTTTGTGTTGGTGTGGCCGGCGTGTTGGGAAACCCTGGGAGGAGGGTCGCTCCCTGAATAGCACCCGGTGCGCCCTGTGTGTTGGACGGTCTCAGGCGGAGACGCCTGCGGTGGCTCAGTGGGAGTCAAGAAGGTGACAAGCGGCTTGATGTGGCTCACTGGGGTCACGAAGGTGACAAGCGGCTTCCGGTAACTCGGCGGGGTTACGAAGGTGACAAGCGGCTTCCGGTGGATCGGCGGGTCCACGAAGACGGCGCAGCAGGTGCTGCAGTGACTCCAGCCGCTGTGTGTGTGAACAGCAGCCGGTGGTGTCGGTGATCGGTGACAGCAGGAGCTGTGGTGGTGCCGACAAGGACTTGTGTGGTATCGTTAAGACGTAAACTGTGTTGTGTGAACTGTGGTCTGAGAAGACCGGTATAACGGACATGGGGAGATCCTGAAAGGGGGTGGAGTCCCAGAAGGGGGCGGTGACCCAAAGCGGGATGGTAACCCAAAAAGGGGTGGAGTCCCAGGAGGGGCGGCAACCCAAAGTGGGGTGGTGGTCCAGAAAGGGGCCAAGTTTGAAGGAATGACAGCACTGGTTGACTCAGTGAGTATGTCTGGGAAACTACAGTGTTCATGTATGTCATTTCCAGAATGTGGGATATTCTTTCCGAATGTTGACAAGCCGCAAGTGTGTACCGTGTCGCTACATCGGGAAGGGATATCAGGACGGTTGGACTCAAGAGTCAGGTGACTCTGGTAGGAGATCCTCTCACTCTGTCTGACCGAGAAAATGGTCCAGGTTCGCTGTGCACATGGGGTCACAGTGAACTATGCGGTAGACAGAGTAATGTTTAATGAGTTTGGAGGCAGTAAGTGCCAAGGTGGCAGTATACCACCCAACTTAGTTTATGCCTTGGAGTGGGGCCGGGACTGGGTCAGGTTTGATGACCTGTGCCAGGAGAGTGGAGACGTGTCTACTGTAGGGCTAGCAGACACTGAGACGCTGACGCCTCCTAACGTGGATAGGCCAGACGTAGGGGCGACCGGAGGAAAAATGGCGTCGGACGAATTTAATGACGTGACGTCACCTGAAGGGTACAACTGTGTGAATGAGAAGCGTGTGGTAAACAAAAAGAGCAGAGCTGACACACGGAAAGAGAGTGCCTTGGGGGTTCACTGTACGGTGTGGTGTGACTGTGACGTGTCATTACCAGTAGCCACCCCTAGGACAGAATCTAGAGCTGTACTGACTGAAACTCGTGACAGGATGGATGGTAATCTGGTCGAGAAGATAACGGGAGTAGAGATACAGTCAGAGGGTAACAGGGGCTCGACTGACGGGACTAACCCAGGGGTACCTTTTGAAGATATAATTAAAGAAGTAATGATGCAACACATACTGGCCAAAAGAGAACTAGAGCAGGAGATAGAGTTAATAAAAGAGACAGTGAAGGAACATCTCGAACGAGAAAGTGTGATGAGACAAACTGCCGAGCACAGAGTAGAGGAGCTCAAGAAAGAAGTCTTGGAGCGCAGAGGTCACCTGTCAACGTGGCACAGTGAGAACAACACCTTAAGAGAGGATGTGGTAGGGCTTGAGAAAGAAGTCTTGGAGCTCAGAGGTCACCTGTCAATGTGGCAAAATGTGAACAAGACCCTTACGGAAGAAATGGAAGAATTCAGAGGAGTAGTTAAAAGTCTTCTGCGGGAAAAATTGGACGAAGACTTACCGCGGGTGAGCGTAAGTGATAACAGGACAGAGCGGCCAGTAGCCCTTGTGGCAAAGGGTCATGAAGTGGTCAAATCGGGTGAAGCTGGTGAGTTAAGAACTGAGGAAGAAGACAGTCACCCGGTCGGGTCAACGGCAGTGAGGGAACTGTCCGTGGTAAAGCTAGAGCCTTCGGTCCAGGAAGAGAGCAAGACCACAACCTTCCGGTTGGTGATTGATGTACCAGAGGACATGCAAGAGGCCTGTGCGGAGGAAGGTGTGCATGAGGCTTTCAAAGAAGCGGTCAAGGCATGTAAGGTGCTCTGGGCACCTGAGACTCGGCAGTTGGTGATAGTATCGGACAGAGAAGATACCTCTACCCGAGTAGCTGTCCTAAAAGAGATGCATCTACAATGTCTCTGCACTAAACAGCGGGTCAGGCAGAGTAATGTGAAGTCTGCTCGACGCCTAGAATTAGCAAGGGAGGCTTTGGATCAGCTGGGTTTGCGGAAAGATGTGGTGCCGGTACCCAAAGCTCTGTTTGGGAGAATCATTGGAAGATCCGGGAAGGTAATGCAAGACCTTGTGAATATCTCCGGTGTGGTGAGAGTGAGGATCCCTCCTGATGATGAAGACCAAGTATCCAGTGAAGTGGGTAGGATTCCCATCCTAGTGGTTGGCTCCGGGGAGAGCCTGAGAGACTTTCGGATGCTATTGGCATATATCCTCCTTGACGTCCTCCCACCAGTCGGTAATGTTGTCATAGAAGTCAACTCTGTCTAGATGAAGCTGGATAAGGGAGTGAACACGACTCTGAACATAGGCATCATCCAGGAGACTGGATTTCAGATCAATAAGGAATAAATTCTTGGACTTTAAGTGCGCTGCCAGACAGATTCCATAACCACACAAGGTTTAAAAAGTTAACCCTTTAATCCCTACGCGTTTCGAAGCATAGCGCTTCTTCTTCAGGTAAGACACATGAATACAGAGAGCTGTCATCGCATTTATACATACAAGATTCAAATTTGGCGCCATCAAAGACACGAGGTGCGCCGCAAAGGTCAAAGATCAAAGTAATTCAAGCGTCTTGAAGAGTTCATAAAGGTTAAACATTCCATAATTAAAAAACAAATAAATCTTTATTATATTTTGCAGATAAAAGAAGAAAAAAAGGGAAAAAAAGGAAAAAATGATAAAAAAAATGAGGAAAAGGGGAAGAAAATGAACCCACGACGTGAGGGCAAGAAAAAGGATCAAAGTCCAGCAGACACACCACTACACCAAGGAGAGTGCTCGAATTTAAAAAAGGAATTATAATCCAACAATCGGAATGAATCTCCGAAATAAATATGTGTAAGAGTGATAATTAAATGATACATACATGTGTATGATTAAAAATACGTTAAAAAGGAATTTAGTGTATAGATAATAAATAAATGAAAAATAAAAAATAAAATTATAAAATGTGTCACCATTATTTTATTTTATTTCAAATTCCATGAGAGATCAGTGGCGTGGGTCAATGGGCAAAAAACCAAGTGCAGAAGAAACCAAGATCGCTCACCGCCCAAGGCAGAAGGAGAAAAAGAAAAAACAAAAAAAGCAACAATACTTTAAAGGATTAAATATATTCGTTAAATATATATATTAAAAACGGGAAACTATATAACGAGGTCCACTTTAACATGGATTAATTAATATAGAAAAAGGAAATCTGTATGCAAGCAACAATTAAGGGCAGAAAAACGCATTACTTATTTTATTTCAGAAGTCTATTTGGGATCCGAGATTCTAAGAGCATGAACCAGACCAACAGAAAAAATTTGTACGAAACGAAAAAATGAAAAATAATGATCATAAAACCAAGGGAATGTATAGAGAAAATTAACACCTTAGTTTCCATAAAAATGACACATTGCGTTATATATAAAGGAAAAGCACAATATGTATAAATAAATAAAAATTGCGTCAATGTGCATACATGAATAGATAAAAATATTATTATAAAGAATAATATGCAAATAAAAGTGTAATTGGTGGAATTATTCACAAGAAAACAGAATTTAAAAAGCATATACCCGATTAACCGAAATAAATTAATGAAAGGTTATAGTACCGAAAAAATGTGTATGGATGAAATTAACCCATTGTGTGGGTGTAAAAATTGTGTTGGGAAAAAAATATATATATAGTGTTAGGAAAAAATTGTTTTTATTATATATATATATATATATTGGAAAAACAACGGAGAAGATTATACTATTGCGTATATGTGAAAAAATATGAATATATATATATATATATATATATATATATATATATATATATAATAAAAAAAAATTTTTCCTAACACTATATATATATTTTTTTCCCAACACAATTTTTACACCCACACAATGGGTTAATTTCATCCATACACATTTTTTCGGTACTATAACCTTTCATTAATTTATTTCGGTTAATCGGGTATATGCTTTTTAAATTCTGTTTTCTTGTGAATAATTCCACCAATTACACTTTTATTTGCATATTATTCTTTATAATAATATTTTTATCTATTCATGTATGCACATTGACGCAATTTTTATTTATTTATACATATTGTGCTTTTCCTTTATATATAACGCAATGTGTCATTTTTATGGAAACTAAGGTGTTAATTTTCTCTATACATTCCCTTGGTTTTATGATCATTATTTTTCATTTTTTCGTTTCGTACAAATTTTTTCTGTTGGTCTGGTTCATGCTCTTAGAATCTCGGATCCCAAATAGACTTCTGAAATAAAATAAGTAATGCGTTTTTCTGCCCTTAATTGTTGCTTGCATACAGATTTCCTTTTTCCATATTAATTAATCCATGTTAAAGTGGACCTCGTTATATAGTTTCCCGTTTTTAATATATATATTTAACGAATATATTTAATCCTTTAAAGTATTGTTGCTTTTTTTGTTTTTTCTTTTTCTCCTTCTGCCTTGGGCGGTGAGCGATCTTGGTTTCTTCTGCACGTGGTTTTTTGCCCATTGACCCACGCCACTGATCTCTCATGGAATTTGAAATAAAATAATGGTGACACATTTTATAATTTTATTTTTTATTTTTCATTTATTTATTATCTATACACTAAATTCCTTTTTAACGTATTTTTAATCATACACATGTATGTATCATTTAATTATCACTCTTACACATATTTATTTCGGAGATTCATTCCGATTGTTGGATTATAATTCCTTTTTTAAATTCGAGCACTCTCCTTGGTGTAGTGGTGTGTCTGCTGGACTTTGATCCTTTTTCTTGCCCTCACGTCGTGGGTTCATTTTCTTCCCCTTTTCTTCATTTTTTTATCATTTTTTCCTTTTTTTCCCTTTTTTTCTTCTTTTATCTGCAAAATATAATAAAGATTTATTTGTTTTTTAATTATGGAATGTTTAACCTTTATGAACTCTTCAAGACGCTTGAATTACTTTGATCTTTGACCTTTGCGGCGCACCTCGTGTCTTTGATGGCGCCAAATTTGAATCTTGTATGTATAAATGCGATGACAGCTCTCTGTATTCATGTGTCAACCCCTGAAGAAGAAGAAGCGCTATGCTTCGAAACGCGTAGGGATTAAAGGGTTAACTTTTTTAACCTTGTGTGGTTATGGAATCTGTCTGGCAGCGCACTTAAAGTCCAAGAATTTATTCCTTATTGATCTGTGGTGCGGTTCCGCTGTGGACCGTTGGACGTGCAGCAGGCTGACATACTATACAGGCTTTACTTTCTCTTTGAGAAGGTGAGTATAATACCTTTAGTAATTGTACATTTTACCCGGATAAGACCCTATTGCGCTCTTGTTTCAACCTTTTAGTGAATACAATTTCAGGAGACTGGAATTGAGCTTCCACAACCCTCTACCAATGTGCGGACGGTTAGAGGTCCCAGAGAGAAGCACAAGGCGAGGTGATCAGAGTAAGGGACGACCTTCTCACTCTGGGCGCTGACAGCCTCAGTAGGACTCACAAAAGCAAAATCTATCCTACTGCTCCTGTTGGAACATGAATACGTGAATTTTGGCTGTCGCCCACCCTGTGTGAAAACATCAGTCAGTCCTGCCTGCATTATGAAGTTATGTAGGACCTTACCGTCCCTGGTCACTGTCCTGCCTGAGGAGCTGTCACCTGATGTCAGTATGGCATTAAAGTCCCCCGCCATCACCACTGGAAGAGAAGTGAAGAGGTAAGGCTTGACGTCATTAAACAGCTGGATCCTGTCAGTCACCGTCTGTGGCCCATAGATGTTAATAAGCCGGAGTCGCCTACCATGGATAGTGACTTCCAGGACCAGACATCTTCCCATGACCACCTCCGTCATCCTATGCACAGTCACATCATTGGTGTTAAACAGGACAGCGACCCCGGCGTAAGGCTCCACAGCCAGTGACCAGAAAGAAGGACCGGAACGCCATTCCCTCTCAGCCTCTCTCATAAGCCCCAGAGATGTCAGCCGTGTCTACTGCAGGAAGATGACATCTGTGTCCAGATATTTGAGATGTTCATACACCACGTGTCTAGTTCTCCTCAGCTTATTGCTATACACATTGCTCGAGGTCACTGTCAATGAGAACCCCGCCATCACAACACAATATAGAAGGAGCAGAGTAACAGCCATCATCATGAGTCAGAGATGTTCTGTCCACCACTGGTGTCCATGTCAGACTCTACCTGAGGGTCTACAGATAAGGGCTTCCGCTTTGGCGGGGGATGGTCCTCTATGTCCCTGTCACACTCAGCATAAACTTTCCTCAACTCTTTCTCATAATCATCATCATTAGACTCAGATAAAACTCCATACTTGTTGGACACGACCATCACTCCTGCAGAATTCTGAACCTTCTTACTAGCACTCTGACCAGTGTCATATTCTGACTCAGGTTTACGGGAGGATGTGTTCTTATTCTTCCTTTTACTATTATTAATGCTCCAGTCATCAGATACAGACAGCGATGCTGAAGGGGGGGGGTATCTGAGGCTGCTGGATCTGATGGACGACCTCCATGTTCCCCTCTGCACCCTGCTCCTCTGGTGCTACCTGAGTGGACTCCTGGTGGGCATCTGAGCTGGTCAACATCTCTCCTGACATTAAATCCTCCTCCGCATGCGTCCCTGCCACCACATCCTCATCCTCCTGAGCCTCTGCCCCGTCCATCACAAACTCATCAGGGAAGACTCTGCAGATGTTGTGCCAGGCGTCTGGACAGTCCCTGTGAGGGTGGCCCATCCTACCACAGAGGTTGCACCTGACATCCCGGCAGTCTGCAGCGACATGGCCGATTGCCCCACACAGACTGTACTTCACCACAGTACAGGCGTTAGCCAGATGACCTTTCCCACCACATTTAAAGCACTTTCTGGGTTGCCTGGGCAGGGCCGGCCCGAGAGATTACGGCGCCCTAGGCGAAACTATTTTGTTGCGCCCCTACTATTCTTGGCAGTAGATGAAAACTTGGGATATAAATTTAGGAGCAAAATAAACCACAACAACAATGATTAATTAACTCTCTCCTAACTCTTTAATCTTCTGAGAAGTTGTATAGGACAAATATATACAAAGTAATCAATCAGACAAAACAAAAACGACCATAGGTAATTAAAATTTTTGTTTCCTTGCCTTTTTTTTTTTTTTAAAAGGATGACACTAAGTCACCGAGATTAATTTGTTTAGCAACTTCAGATTCTATCGAAATTGTTGCCAACCCAACCAACCTCTCTTGCGTCATATTTGCCCTTAAATATGTTTTAATTAGCTTTAGTTTTGAGAAGCTTCTCTCTCCTGAGACCACGGACACAGGCAGAGTCAAAAGAATTCTTCGAGCCACCACCAGGTTGGGGACACTTTCTTTCAAGTCAGATTTAAGCAAAAGTTCAAGAACGTCTTTTGGTGATGAATCTTCTGGAACACGTCTTGACATTGCCTGCAGTTCACCACATAGCTCTATGGCATCGATGTCTTTTACTTCGTTGTTGTGGGCGCCTGTCAGATCCATTGTTCCTGATGGAGGGTTAAGTATACATATTTTTTTCTCTCGGGCGCCCCCTTAGTGTAGTGTGTGCTAAGTGTGCATTTTTGGTTGTTTACTTTGCTTTGCCAACATTTGAAAACTTAGGAGCAAAATAAACGCGCGGGATCACCTGTCAGCAGACGATGCAAACGACTCACGTCCGTAGTTTAGCGCCTCCTTTCCGTGCGTAAATTGAAGCTCAAAGGTTTTTCTTTTAAATTTATGGTAAAAAAATTTATGTACACTTTTCTTTCCATCCCTAAAACTTTTTGCCTTTTGAAAAGATTTTTTATAATTTTTTCTATTTTTTCTCTGGCGCCCCCATTGGGTCGGCGCCATAGGCGGCCGCCTAGTTCGCCTATACGTTCGGGCCGGCCCTGTGTCCTAGATAATAACACTTTCCCTTCTCCCTCCCAAAGAAGAAGGAGTTGGGTAAGTGGGCAGTGATGTTATTACAATGCCGCAGTTTCACCAAGACCCGCCACCCCATTGTTCAGATACCATCCTCATCTCTGACCTTGGTGAGTCCAGAGACGAGGTCACAGTGTCTCCGGAGCCACACCTCGATGTCCTGTGGAGGAACGGCCTCATTCCAGAAGGTGATATTCACTGTGACTGTGTCTGGCCTGGAGAGAGGAACCAGCACAAACTTATTCCAGCCCTCAGCATCTCTGAACTTTGGGTAATTATCCCAGAATCTATCCAGGTCAGACATGAGCTTGAAGCTGACCTCGTAGCCCTGCCTGTCCTGAAGATTAGACACTGCCAGTATTTCAGTTGCCACAAACCCCATCTGGCCGCAGAGCAGCTCTCTCACCACATACCTGCGTTGTGGCAGATCCTCCTGGGCACCTATGTATTTAAACCGTACCACATTAATACGTTTGAATGTCTGGCCGGTATACCTGGCGCTGGAAGTGAAGGATGGGGCGCCGCGGCTCCAGGCATTCCTGGGGGGCACCTGCGGCAGGGGAGGCTGTCACACCTTGCGGTCTAGATGGCAAAGGGGGATAGTCACACATATCCTGCACATTATCATGAGCAGCATCATTATCAGACAGTGCGGCGTCCATTACAGAAACCCCTCCAACCCCCGACCCCATGGGCACAGCATCACCAGCCACAGTCTGTGCTTCAGCCTCAGCCTCGGCCTCATCAGCACAAACAGTGTCACATACACTGTCCTGCTCCTGTGTGGGGCGCTCTGGGACCTGTGGTGCTTCTGCTGGAGTCAGCAGTGTGTGCTCTTGTTCACACTGAGCTGCCTGCTGCTGCATTTGTTTCCCCTCCTGGAAGCAGAAGCGGGCAGCCTGTAACACTGGCCGTGTCCGCTGCTGGGGGGTCCCGTCCTGAACATCAGGGATCCTGGCCTCTACAGCACAGCCCTGCTTATAGGAGGCGAACCGCTCGCGGTTCCTGTAGGTCTCTGCCAGGGGCCCCATGCTCTCCAGCACAGATTCAGTGTCCTGCACAACACTCGCCAGCTGTACACCCAATGTGTTCAGTCTCAGTTCATACGCAACATTACTGGCAGGATTAGTCGTCTTTAGGTTATAGATAAAGTCTACCTCCATTTGCAGCGCTTTTTTTTGCTGCTGTAACTCACCCAGTTTTCGGACAAGTCCCGGTATCTCATCCGCTAGCTGCAACTCGGGTGCACGCGCCGGCTCCACAGGTTTAGTCTTAACGACAGGTACAGGGGTTTTCAACAGTCTTGTGCGGGTCCACCACGGATGGTTTTGTGGCCCCTTGGCAGGATGCAGGCTCCGCAGCAGGTTTATCGCTGCCACCTGATTGCGACCGTGTGCGTCCTGAGCACGCCATACTGCCATGCTGCTGTAGGTTCTCCTGCAATGTTTGTCTTTCCAAAAGACGTCCGTCTCTGCCTGGAAGCAGGAGAGGTGATCTGCACAGCTGGGGTCGATCTCACCTGTTCACCTGGCAGGAGCTGCTTACCGACAGGGGAGCTACAAGACTTCACATTCAGCTGGTTTCCATCACTCACTGACACTTTTCCTTCTTGCTTCTTTGCTGGAACTGGAGAAGGTTTTCCTCCCAAAACTTTACTCACAGCTTTTTCCTCCTTCACCAAACTGCTGCAGCTTTGGCTCGCTGCATTCACTGGTCTCACAGTGGCTTTGGGATTAACATTCCCATTGGTAGAAACCAGGGAGGCTTGTACCAGTGTAGGCCGGGAAGCCTGGGCCTTGCCTGGGGAGCTTCCCTGCCCAGGGTGGCCCCTCCCCAGGCTTTCTCCAGACATGAGAAGATCCACTCAACACAACCTCACAGCTAGAAGGCAGTATTATAGTAGATATATTCTTGTACATAGGGAGCAGTATTATAGTAGTTATATTCTTGTACATAGGGGCAGTATTATAGTAGTTATATTCTTGTACATAGAGAGCATTATTATAGGAGTTATATTCTTGCACATAGGAGACAGTTTTATAGTAGTTATATTCTTGTACATAGGGGCAGTATTATAGTAGTTATATTCTTGTACATAGGGGCAGTATTATAGTAGTTATATTATTGTACATAGGGGCAGTATTATAGTAGTTATATTCTTGTACAGAGGGAGCATTATTATAGTAGTTATATTCTTGTACATAGGGGCAGTATTATAGTAGTTATATTCTTGTACATAGGGGCAGTATTATAGTAGTTATATTCTTGTACATAGGAGGCAGTATTATAGTAGTTATATTCTTGTACATAGGAGGCAGTATTATAGTAGTTATATTCTTGTACATAGGGGCAGTATTATAGTAGTTATATTCTTGTACATAGGGGCAGTATTATAGTAGTTATATTCTTGTACATAGGAGGCAGTATTATAGTAGTTATATTCTTGTACATAGGGGCAGTATTATAGTAGTTATATTCTTGTACATAGGGGGCAGTATTATAGTAGTTATATTCTTGCACATAGGAGGCAGTATTATAGTAGTTATATTCTTGTACATAGGAGCAGTATTATAGTAGTTATATTCTTGTACATAGGGGCAGTATTATAGTACCTATATTCTTGTACATAGGGGCAGTATTATAGTAGTTATATTCTTGTACATAGGGAGCAGTATTATAGCAGTGATATTCTTTTACATTGGGGCAGTATTATAGTAGTTATATTCGTGCACATAGGAGGCAGTATTATAGTAGTTATATTCTTGTATATAGGGGCAGTATTATAGTAGTTATATTCTTGTACATAGGGACAGTATTATAGTAGTTATATTCTTGCACATACCGTGTTTCCCCGAATATAAGACAGTGTCTTACATTCTTTTGACCCCCAAAAGTCCCACTATGTCTTACTTTCGGGGTATGTCTTATATTAGAAAAAAAAGACGATTTTTGTTTTAACCAAAAAATAACATTTATTAACAAGCTGAACAGTGTGGTGTTCACCACAAAACAGTTTTATTAAACCAAGTGCCCAAGAAAGTGCCAAGAATGTCTTGTTACAACCGTATCATGACGGTATTTCCATGTATAACATGTAAAACATTTAAAACAATGAAAAACGGTAACAATGAACAGTCTGAATAAGTTATACTGGAAGATAAAACAAGATTTATTCGATGACAACCATGTCATCATCTTCAGGAACATCATCGTAAACATCCACACTCTGAGGTTCCTGTGGATTTTCTTGGGACTCTCGGGAATCCATTTCCGCCTGAATCATTGGCCCATATCTCTCATGGGTAGCAATGGCACTGTCCTGAAATGAGCAGGCCTTGTCCAGGTAGCCAGCTCGCAGTGCATTTTCAATGCAGGTGTCACTGATCTTATCCCATGAATTCTTCACCCAGTTCACAATCTCAGGCAGTTTTGGCTTAACAAAGTTCCCACGTACGTTCCTCTCCATACGGTTTTCAATGTAGTCATTGATTTCCGCAAGCAGATTGTCCTTGAAGGGCTTGTTTATGGCGATATCCAGAGTCTGGAGATAAGCCGTCATCCCTGCCGGAATCATGATCTGGTCGATACGTCGCTCATGAAGGAAGTTTTTCATGCCTTTAGCCCGGTGTGTGCTGGCTGCATCCCAGATCAGCATCCCTCTTTTGCTCCCTCGCATAACAAGCGGCAGCATTAAATCAAGCCACTTCCTTATAACCGCTTGTGTGGCCCAGGCTTTTTCCGTTTCCAGCACATAAATACCAGAAACCCGCTCTATCTTGTCCTTCTTGCCCTTTGAAATCAGCAAAGGTGTGACTTTAGTGCCATCCAGACGAATCGCCAAAATGCAGGTGACACGTGCACTTTCATAAGCGGTGGAGGGAACGTACACTGAGGAGGCACCTCGTTGATCAACGGTGGTTTGAGCTGCTTGGCCCATGAACACAGCAGTTTCATCCATGGCGATCATGTGGCAAAGATTGTATTTGGAGAAGTCAGTGTCATCCACAAACTTCTTGTAGGCAAATGCACGTTTCACAATCTCTGCATCTTCCAGCCTAAAGAGGGTCGTGGATCTTCTCAGAGACAGGTCATTGCGTTCCATGAAGTTATCCACCCAGTGCTGTGACGCCTTGAATTGTTCAGGGGTAATGTCAAACTGTGGTGCCACAGCAAGGGCATACTCCTGAATCTGAGCCCTGGTCACCACCAATGTCTTCGCTCTCCTGTCAGCAACCCACTCACACACCAGGCTTTCCAGCTCGGGATACATTGGCTGCCGACCACATCCAACCTTACGCCTTTTAGCCATTCCACTCTCCGCTTTCTCACTCAGGTTAGTGTATTCTGCACGCCATTTTTGGAACAGTCGGTGATCCAACATCTTCTCCTTGCAGAACTCCACTACATTTTTGCCCCAAGATTCTTCAACCATGGCTTTTTTATACTCCACAGAGTAGCTCTTCCTTTTACTCGGACCGGAACCACTCATGTCTGGGGGCAAAAATATAGCCTATAAGCATTGCTTATGGTTCCGTATCACAGTCACCCATACAGTCCCATACAGTATCCCACAGCAGCCTGCCATACAGAAGGGTTGCTGCCATTACAGTACGGTATCTCACAGCCTGCCATTGTACAGTATCCCACAGCCTGCCATTATTGTACAGTATCCCACAGCCTGCCATTGTACAGTATCCCACAGCCTGCCATTGTACAGTATCCCACAGCCTGCCATTGTACAGTATCCCACAGCCTGCCATTGTACAGTATCCCACAGCCTGCCATTACGGTATGGTACAGTATCCCACAGCCATTGCTTACCGGATGGCGATTCCTCTGCGGTGCGGGACAGGGCAGGGCAGGCTTCTTCTTCCTCGTGCAGGGGGACACTGGCCAATGAGCGGTGACGTCAGGGCGGCGGCCGGGCTCACAGAAGCCGCTGGGCCAATCAGAGAGGCCCTGACTTCTGCCCGGGGGACACAGGGGGGACACAGGCACCGGTACCGGTATGTTAAACCTAATGCATTATACCGGTACCGCACAACGTCTTACTTTCGGGGCACCGCTGATCCGCAATGTCTTATAAACGGGGGATGTCTTACATTAGGCATCCCCCATTATTCCCCTAGTACGTCTTACATTCGGGGGTGTCTTATATTCGGGGAAAGACGGTAGGAGGCAGTATTATAGTAGTTATATTCTTGTACATAGGAGCAGTATTATAGTAGTTATATTCTTGTACATAGCGGCAGTATTATAGTAGTTATATTCTTGCACATAGGAGGCGGTATTATAGTAGTTATATTCTTGTACATAGGGGCAGTATTATAGTAGTTATAGTCTTGTACATAGGGAGCAGTATTATAGCAGTTATATTCTTGTATATAGGGGCAGTATTATAGTAGTTATATTCTTGTACATAGGGACAGTATTATAGTAGTTATATTCTTGTACATATTCTTGTACATAGGGGCAGTATTATAGTAGTTATATTCTTGTACATAGGAGCAGTATTATAGTAGTTATATTCTTGTACATAGGGGCAGTATTATAGTAGTTATATTCTTGTACATAGGGGGGCAGTAATATAGTAGTTATATTCTTGTACATAGGGGGGCAGTAATAGAGTAGTTATATTCTTGTACATAGGGGCAGTATTATAGTAGTTATATTCCTGTACATAGGGAGCAGTATTATAGCAGTTATATTCTTGTACATAGGGGCAGTATTATAGTAGTTATATTCTTGCACATAGGAAGCAGTATTATAGTAGTTATATTCTTGTACATAGGGGCAGTATTATAGTAGTTATAGTCTTGTACATAGGGAGCAGTATTATAGTAGTTATATTCTTGTACATAGGGACAGTATTATAGTAGTTATATTCTTGTACATATTCTTGTACATAGGGGCAGTATTATAGTAGTTATATTCTTGCACATAGGAGGCAGTATTATAGTAGTTATATTCTTGTACATAGGAGCAGTATTATAGTAGTTATATTCTTGTACATAGGGGCAGTATTATAGTAGTTATATTCTTGTACATAGGGGGGTAGTAATATAGTAGTTATATTCTTGTACATAGGAGGCAGTATTATAGTAGTTATATTCTTGTACATAGGGGCAGTATTATAGTAGTTATATTCTTGTACATAGGGGCAGTATTATAGTAGTTATATTCCTGTACATAGGGAGCAGTATTATAGCAGTTATATTCTTGTACATAGGGGCAGTATTATAGTAGTTATATTCTTGCACATAGGAAGCAGTATTATAGTAGTTATATTCTTGTACATAGGAGCAGTATTATAGTAGTTATATTCTTGTACATAGGGGCAGTATTATAGTAGTTATAGTCTTGTACATAGGGAGCAGTATTATAGTAGTTATATTCTTGCACATAGGAGGCAGTATTATAGTAGTTATATTCTTGTACATAGGGGCAGTATTATAGTAGTTATATTCTTGTACATAGGGGAAATTTTTATTATAAAAACCCAAACATAAATACAATTATAATAAAACAAAAATCATCCAGTATTACAAAACACAAACCACTTAGGTAATATATACACAGCACTAATGATCAGATCATATTCATAAATAAATTAAAGTGTCCACACCTGGGGATGGAAAAAGAAAGTTAGAGGGAAAAAAAAACAAAAAAACATTATCATATTTTCTAACTGAACTTTACGTTTCTCCATAACGTTATGTTTCTTGGACTCCTTCCAACTTCTAGTGATTTTATCCACCGGAGTTCTGACATAACCTGATTGGCGGCAGCGGTGTGATCGAACGGCTCATTGTGCAGTGACACCAGGGTTCTCATGTGCCAGTGATAGTATTTGATGACACTGATTATAATGTACATCGTCTCTCTGTTGATGTTACTAACAGTGGAGGGGACACCATAGATTATGTCAGGATACTTTAGAGTCCGCAGTCTGGGGATTTTTAGATTATCTGACACTTCCTCCCAGATCTTCCTCCCTCCCCAGCAATCACATATAAAGTGCTCCATAGTCTCCTCCTGCTGACAACCAAGGGGACAATTCCGATCAGAGACGCACAGATGTTTCAGGTTCCCTTTGACAAAGAGCCGACTATGCAGTGAAAGCCAAGTGACATCAAACAGTTTAGGAGGTAGCTGTTTCCCGTTTAGGAACCTAAGGCTTTCCTGCAGGGTGGTGGTGACACAATCTCTCAGGGCCAGTGGAGAGTAGAAGAAAGTCCTACATACACGAGCATACAGGTCTCTTCTTGTACTGCTCTCAATGTAAGACCTCTCCAGTCCCCACCTCCTAACACACTTCAGACCATAGTCCAGATACTGGGGGAGGTGGTCACCTGTCCATCTCCTCCTCTTGAGACTGCCGCCCCGCACCCAAGATTCTGCAAAAGGCAATATCCAGTACCTGATACTATTTACCCACAGGGAGCTACTGTTTGAGTCCATGTTCCCAAAATTCACCTTTAGAAACAAGGAGTCAAAGAAAACCCTTGGATTCAACATATCCAGCCCACCCTCTCTCCGCGGTAGGTACGTTATTCCCCTCTTTATCAGGTTCATCCTATTCCCCCACAAGAGCTGGAAGAACAGGCTGAAGAGCCTCGCTGAGAAAGATTCTGGCAAAGGGAAAGCGACAGAGACATACAAGAAAACGGGGACCAGGTAAGTCTTCAACATTGTGACCCTTTCTCTGTAGGTCAGCCTCCAGTTCTTCCATCGCTGAACCTTTGCATTTCCGGTTTCCAATTTCTCCTCCCAATTTAGCGTGGCATTATCATCCCTCCCAAATTTAACCCCTAGGATCTTAATATGGGTGGAGGCTTTGGAAAACTGCGGCAGATCAAAGCTGGGCTCAGTATCTAATGTCCACAGAGCTTGACTCTTTTCAAGGTTGACCAGAGACCCGGAGGCCTCTGAATAGCTTCTGATGGACGCAGATAACATCTGCACCTCACAAGGATTGGAGATCACCAGTGTCACATCGTCCGCATAGGCAACAACATTCAGAGGCGGGCAGTGGGGGACCGGCACCCCCTGAAAATCGCACTCCTGCAGTGACCTCAGAAATGGGTCTAGGGCAAAAACATACAGGAGCGGACTCATTGGGCAGCCCTGTCTCACCCCCGCCCCAACTCCAAAACTGTCACCCTGCCAACCATTAATCAGAGGAAAGCTCACCGCCTCTCTGTACAACGTCTTCAACCAATCCACAAATTGTCCCGGAATACCGTACTTTGACAAAGTGGCCCACAGATAGTCATGATCAACCCTGTCAAAGGCTTTAGCCTGGTCCAGACTAACAACATATCTCCCACACCGCAGAGCTTTACATCTCTCAAACATCTCCCGTATCGAGATGACTGCTCCAGAGATGTTCCGCCCTTTTACTGTGCCAAACTGAGAGCCTGCCAACAGTGCCGGGGACAAACAGACTAATCTAGAAAATAGGATCTTTGCTAGAATCTTCCTGTCCACATTCAAGAGGGCAATCTGCCTCCAGTTCTTGATGTCGCTCGGCTCTTTACCTTTAGACAGCAGAATTAACGAGGACACCCTCATGGATGGAGGCATCAGGTGATTTTCTAGACAATTTCTATACACATCCACGAGAATTGGAGCCAGGAGGTCTCTGAATTTCTTATAAAATTCTGCCGTTATACCATCTGGACCTGGTGCCTTCTTCAGATATAACTTATCAATAGCCTCCTTAACTACTTCCACCGTTAATTCTGCTGTCAAAGGAGAAAAGTCCAGATCATTAGTATCAGGCACTGGAGTTGCCTCCAAGAATTGAGTCATCTTATCTTTATCCAAAACTTTCCTCTGAAACAAGTCAGCATAGTAAGATCTCACCACCTCCAGGATACCCTCCCGTGAATCCTGCAATACACCCTGGGAGTCAATGAGACCCGTGACCATTTTTTTGGCCACCCTCTCCCTGCAATTCTCAAAGGGATCAGGGGCCCCTAAGGACCCATAATCCCGTTCAAGAACCAGGGAGGTATACCTGCTATACTGATACTGCTTTATCTCAGATTTCAGCCGGTCGATCTTCACTTTGTCATCCCCGCCCGCCGAATACAGTGACTCCAATTCTTTGCGCAGCTTTAGGTACTGGCTGTACTTATTCCTCCCTTTATTAACTGACAGTCTCTTTAAGAGGGATCTGATATCCTCCTTGACGTCCTCCCACCAGTCGGTCATGTTGTCATAGAAGTCAACCCTGTCTAGATGAAGCTGGATAAGGGAGTGAACACGGCTCTGAACATAGGCATCATCCAGGAGACTGGAATTGAGCTTCCACAACCCTCTACCAATGTCCGGACGGTTAGAGGAACCCAAAGAGAAGCACAAGGCAAGGTGATCAGAGTAAGGGACGACCTTCTCACTCAGGGCGCCGACAGCCTCAGTAGGACTGACAAAAGCAAAATCTATCCTACTGCTCCTGTTGGAACATGAATACGTGAATTTTGGCTGTCGCCCACCCTGTGTGAAAACGTCGGTCAATCCTGCCTGCATTATGACGTTATGTAGGACCTTACTGTCCCTGGTCACTGCCCTGCCCGAGGAGCTGTCACCTGATGTCATTATGGCATTAAAGTCCCCCGCCATCACCACTGGAAGAGAAGTGAAGAGGTAAGGCTTGACGTCATTAAACAGCTGGATCCTGTCCGTCACTGTCTGTGGCCCATAGATGTTAATAAGCCGGAGTCGCCTCCCATGGACAGTGACTTCCAGGACCAGACATCTTCCCATGACCACCTCCGTCATCCTATGCACAGTCACATCATTGGTGTTAAACAGGACAGCGACCCCGGCGTAAGGCTCCACAGCCAGTGACCAGAAAGAAGGACCGGACCGCCATTCCCTCTCAGCCTCTCTCATAAGCCCCAGAGATGTCAGTCGTGTCTCCTGCAGGAAGATGACATCTGTGTCCAGATATTTGAGATGTTCATACACCGTGTGTCTAGTTCTCCTCAGCTTAATGCTATTCACATTGCTCAAGGTCACTGTCAATGAGAACCCCGCCATCACAGCACAATATAGAAGGAGCAGAGTAACAGCCATCATCATGAGTCAGAGATGTTCTGTCCACCACTGGTGTCCATGTCAGACTCTACCTGAGGGTCCACAGATAAGGGCTTCCGTTTTGGCGGGGGATGGTCCTCTATGTCTCTGTCACACTCAGCATCAACTTTCCTCAACTCTTCCTCATAATCGTCACCATTGGACTCAGATAAAACTCCATACTTGTTGGACACGACCATCACTCCTGCAGAATTCTGAACCTTCTTACTAGCACTCTGACCAGTGTCATATTCTGCCTCAGGTTTACGGGAGGATGTGTTCTTTTTCTTCCTTTTATTATTATTAATGCTCCAGTCATCAGATACAGACAGCGATGCTGAAGGGGGGGCTATCTGAGGCTGCTGGACCTGATGGACGATCTCCATGTTCCCCTCTGCACCCTGCTTCTCTGGTGCTGCCTGAGTGGACTCCTGGTGGGCATCTGAGCTGGTCAACATCTCTCCTGACATTAAACACTCCTCCTCATGTGTCCCTGCCACCACATCCTCATCCTCCTGAGCCTCTGCCCCTGCCATCACTAACTCATCAGGGAAGACTGCAGATGTTGTGCCAGGCGTCTGGACAGTCCCTGTGAGGGTGGCCCATCCTACCACAGAGGTTGCACCTGACGTACCGGCAGTCCGCAGCGACATGGCCAATTGCCCCACACAGACTGCACTTCACCACAGTACAGGCGTTAGCCAGATGACCTTTCCCACCACATTTGAAGCACTTTCTGGGTTGCCCTGGATAATAACACCTTCCCTTCTCCCTCCCAATGAAGAAGGAGTTGGGTAAGTGGGCAGTGATGTTATCACATTGCCGCAATTTTACCAAGACCCGCCACCCCATTGTCCAGATACCATCCTCATCTCTGACCTTGGTGAGTCCAGAGACGAGGTCACAGTGTCTCCGGAGCCACACCTCGATGTCCTGTGGAGGAACGGCCTCATTCCAGAACGTGATATTCACTGTGACAGTGTCTGGCCTGGAGATAGGAACCAACACAAACTTATTCCAGCCCTCAGCATCTCTGAACTTGGGGTAATTGGCCCAGAATCTGTCCAGGTCAGACATGAGCTTGAAGCGGACCTCGTAGCCCTGCCTGTCCTGAAGATTAGACACTGCCAGTATTTCCTTTGCTACAAACCCCATCTGGCCGCAGAGCAGCTCTCTCACCACATACCTGCGTTGTGGCAGATCCTCCTTGGCACCTATGTATTTAAACCGCACCACATTAATGCGTTTGAATGTCTGGCCGGTATACCTGGCGCTGGAAGTGAAGGATGGGGCGCCGCGGCTCCAGGCATTCCTGGGGGGCACCTGCCGGGTCACACTGGGCTGACTGACAGGGAGAGGGCCTGCAGCAGGGGGGCTGTCACACCTTGTGGACTGGATGGCAAAGGGGGATAATCACACATATCATGCACATTATCATGAGCAGCATCATTATTATCAGACAGTGCGATGTCCAATACAGCATGTGAAACCCCTCCAACCCCATGGGCACAGCATCACCAGCCACAGTCTGTGCTTCAGCCTCGGCCTCGGCCGAATCAGCACAAACAGTCTCAGAAATACTGTCCTGCTCCTGTGTGGGGCACTCTGGGACCTGTGGTGCCTCTGCTGGAGTCTGCAGTGTGTGCTCCTGTTCACACTCGGCTGCCTCAGCCTCATCAGCACAAACAGTCTCACAAATCCTGTCCTGCTCCTGTGTGGGGCACTCTGGGACATGTGGTGCCTCTGCTGCAGTCTGCAGTGTGTGCTCCTGTTCACACTCGGCTGCCTCAGCCTCATCAACACAAACAGTCTCACATACACTGTCCTGCTCCTGTGTGGGGCATTCTGGGACCTGTGGTGCCTCTGCTGCAGTCTGAAGTGCATGCTCCTGTTCACACTGAGCTGCCTGCTGCTGCAGCTGTTTTCCCTCCTGGAAGCAGAAGCGGGCAGCCTGTAACACTGGCCGTGTCCGCTGCTGGGGGGTCCCGTCGTGAACATCAGGGGTCCTGGCCTCTACAGCACAGTCCTGCTTATAGGAGGCGAACCACTCGCGGTTCCTGTAGGTCTCTGCCAGGGGCCCCATGCTCTCCAGCACAGATTCAGTGTCCTGCACAACACTCGCCAGCTGTACACCCAGTGTGTTCAGTCTCAGGTCATACGTGTCATTACTGGCAGGATTAGTGGTCTTTAGGCTATAGATGAAGTCTACCTCCATTTGCAGCGCTTTTTTTTGCTGCTGTAACTCACCCAGTTTTCGGACAAGTCCCGGTATCTCATCTGCTAGCTGCAGCTCGGGTGCACGCGCCGGCCCCACAGGTTTAGTCTTGACCACGGGTACAGGGGTTTTGAACACAGTCTTGTGCGGGTCCACCACGGATGGTTTTGGGGCCCCTTGGCTGGATGCAGGCTCCGCAGCAGGTTTATCGCTGCCACCTGACTGTGACCGTGTGCGTCCTGACCGCGCCATACTGCCATGCTGCTGTAGGTTCTCCTGCATTGTCTGCCTTTCCAAAGACGTCCGTCTCTGCCTGGAAGCAGGAGAGCTGGTCTGCACAGCTGGGGCCGATCTCACCTGTGCACCTGGCAGGAGCTGCTTACTGACTGAGGAGCTACGAGACTTCACATTCAGCTGGAATCCATCACTCACTGACACATTGCCTTCTTGCTTCTTTGCTGGAACTAGAGAAGGTTTTCCTCCCAAAACTTTACTCACAACTGTTTCCTTCTTCATAGAACTGCTGCAGCTTTGACTCGCTGCATTCACTGGACTCACAGTGGCTTTGGGATTAACATTCCCATTAGAAGCCTGGGAGGCTAGTCCCAGTGTAGGCCGGGAAGCCTGGGCCTTGCCAGGGGAGCTTCCCCGCCCAGGGTGGCCACTCCCTGGGCTTGCTCCAGACATCAGGAGAACCACTGACACACAACCTCACAGCTAGGAGGCAGTATTATAGTAGTTATAGTCTTGTACATAGGGAGCAGTATTATAGCAGTTATATTCTTGTACATAGGGGCAGTATTATAGTAGTTATATTCTTGTACATAGGGGCAGTATTATAGTAGTTATATTCTTGCACATAGGAGGCAGTATTATAGTAGTTATATTCTTGTACATAGGAGCAGTATTATAGTAGTTATATTCTTGTACATAGGGGCAGTATTATAGTAGTTATATTTTTGCACATAGGAGGCAGTATTATAGTAGTTATATTCTTGTACATAGGAGCAGTATTATAGTAGTTATATTCTTTTACATAGGAGCAGTATTATAGTAGTTATATTCTTGTACATAGCGGCAGTATTATAGTAGTTATATTCTTGCACATAGGAGGCAGTATTATAGTAGTTATATTCTTGTACATAGGAGCAGTATTATAGTAGTTATATTCTTGTACATAGGGGCAGTATTATAGTAGTTATATTCTTGTACATAGGGGGGCAGTATTATAGTAGTTATATTCTTGTACATAGGGGCAGTATTATAGTAGTTATATTCCTGTACATAGGGAGCAGTATTATATCAGTTATATTCTTGTACATAGGGGCAGTATTATAGTAGTTATATTCTTGCACATAGGAGACAGTATTATAGTAGTTATATTCTTGTACTTAGGGGGGCAGTATTATAGTAGTTATATTCTTGTACATAGGGGCAGTATTATAGTAGTTATATTCCTGTACATAGGGAGCAGTATTATATCAGTTATATTCTTGCACATAGGAGGCAGTATTATAGTAGTTATATTCTTGTACATAGGAGCAGTATTATAGTAGTTATATTCTTGTACATAGGGGCAGTATTATAGTAGTTATATTCTTGCACATAGGAGGCAGTATTATAGTAGTTATATTCTTGTACATAGGAGCAGTATTATAGTAGTTATATTCTTGTACATAGGAGCAGTATTATAGTAGTTATATTCCTGTACATAGGGGCAGTATTATAGTAGTTATATTCTTGTACATAGGGGGGCAGTATTATAGTAGTTATATTCTTGTACATAGGGGCAGTATTATAGTAGTTATATTTCTGTACATAGGGAGCAGTATTATAGCAGTTATATTCTTGTACATAGGGGCAGTATTATAGTAGTTATATTCTTGCACATAGGAGGCAGTATTATAGTAGTTATACTCTTGTACATAGGAGCAGTATTATAGTAGTTATATTCTTGTACATAGCGGCAGTATTATAGTAGTTATATTCTTGCACATAGGAGGCGGTATTATAGTAGTTATATTCTTGCACATAGGAGGCGGTATTATAGTAGTTATATTCTTGTACATAGGGGCAGTATTATAGTAGTTATAGTCTTGTACATAGGGAGCAGTATTATAGCAGTTATATTCTTGTACATAGGGGCAGTATTATAGTAGTTATATTCTTGCACATAGGAGGCAGTATTATAGTAGTTATATTCTTGTACATAGGAGCAGTATTATAGTAGTTATATTCTTGTACATAGGGACAGTATTATAGTAGTTATATTCTTGCACATAGGAGGCAGTATTATAGTAGTTATATTCTTGTACATAGGAGCAGTATTATAGTAGTTATATTCTTGTACATAGGAGCAGTATTATAGTAGTTATGTTCTTGTACATAGGAGCAGTATTATAGTAGTTATATTCTTGTACATGGGGGCAGTATTATAGTAGTTATATTCTTGTACATAGGAGCAGTATTATAGTAGTTATATTCTTGTACATAGGAGCAGTATTATAGTAGTTATATTCTTGCACATAGGGGGCAGTATTATAGTAGTTATAGTCTTGTACATAGGGAGCAGTATTATAGCAGTTATATTCTTGTACATAGGGGCAGTATTATAGTAGTTATATTCTTGCACATAGGAGGCAGTATTATAGTAGTTATATTCTTGCACATAGGAGCAGTATTATAGTAGTTATATTCTTGTACATAGGAGGCAGTATTATAGTAGTTATATTCTTGTACATAGGAGCAGTATTATAGTAGTTATATTCTTGTACATAGGAGCAGTATTATAGTAGTTATATTCTTGCACATAGGGGGCAGTATTATAGTAGTTATATTCTTGTACATAGGAGCAGTATTATAGTAGTTATATTCTTGTACATAGGAGCAGTATTATAGTAGTTATATTCTTGTACAGAGGGGCAGTATTATAGTAGTTATATTCTTGTACAAGGGGGCAGTATTATAGTAGTTATATTCTTGTACATAGGAGCAGTATTATAGTAGTTATATTCTTGTACATAGGAGCAGTATTATAGTAGTTATATTCTTGCACATAGGGGGCAGTATTATAGTAGTTATATTCTTGTACATGGGGCAGTATTATAGTAGTTATATTCTTGTACATAGGAGCAGTATTATAGTAGTTATATTCTTGTACATAGGAGCAGTATTATAGTAGTTATATTCTTGCACATAGGGGGCAGTATTATAGTAGTTATATTCTTGTACATGGGGGCAGTATTATAGTAGTTATATTCTTGTACATAGGAGCAGTATTATAGTAGTTATATTCTTGTACATAGGAGCAGTATTATAGTAGTTATATTCTTGTACATAGGAGCAGTATTATAGTAGTTATATTCTTGTACATAGGGGCAGTATTATTGTAGTTATATTCTTGCACATAGGAGGCAGTATTATAGTAGTTATATTCTTGCACATAGGAGGCAGTATTATAGCAGTTATATTCTTGTACATAGGGGCAGTATTATACTAGTTATATTCTTGTATATAGGGGGCAGTGTTATAGTAGTTATGTTCTTGTACATAGGGGCGGTATTACGGTAGTTATATTCTTTTACATAGGGGCAGTATTATAGTAGTTACGGTATATTCTTGTACATAAGGGCGGTATTATAGTAGTTGTTGTTTATAATTATAATGTCATTTCTCATGGTGATGGTGAAAGGAAAGTTTGAAAAGTTTCAGTTATGGAGTTTCAATATTATTTTGCCTCAGACTACGTTGTTTCAGAGACATGATGAAGTGATGTTCCTCAGAACAATGAAAACTATTTTTGGCTTGAGGTGGTCACTTTGTTTCTTTACTTTTCTTATAAAGGCCTTTCATGCCTTATGTGATAACATGGAGTCACCGAGCTGTAATGCTTTAAACTTCATGTTATGTTATATGAATAGTGATCCGGATAAATCCCTATTGTGAAATAATGGAGTGTTAGGGTGTGTGCACACGCTGCGGATTCTGCTGCGGATCCGCAGCGATTTTGGTCCTGCAGATCCGCAGCAGAATTATCTGCGTTGTACAGTACCTTTATAGCCTATGCGAATTGAAAACCGCTGTGCAAACGCTGCGGAATTTTCCGCATGAATTTGCTGCAGGTTTTCAATACGCAGAACGAAATGACATGTCAATTCTTTCTGCGGATTCCGCTGCGGTTTACCATCTCCTCCATTGTAGAGGTCATAAACCGCAGGGCAAAACCGCAGGCTAATCTTTTGACCTGTGGATTTTGCAAAATCTGTGCGGATCAATCCGCAGCAGAATCCGCAGCGTGTGCACACAGCCTTAGTTTTTGAAGTAGAGCTCCGAATGGCTCTCCAATAAATCATCTAGATCTGATGGTCGCTAACATTATTCCATGTAAACCAAGTCCGGTCTCGGTATCCAGCCCCATTTATTCCCCTCGTCCCTGTGGCTTATCATATTGCTGTGTTCCAGGTAGATAAATGTCCAGACAGCTCTGTAATCACCATGTAATATTCTGTTAGTTCCATGAAAGGTTGATGCCGTCAGGAACATTAATAGAAGCTCAACACCCTCTATGTCCGAAGGAACCGCACCGACACCAGGGACAGCGGCTGTCCGTCACCGCTTATTAATAGTAACACATCGCCGTTCAATCCGTTCCAACATAATAAATTATCAGAGCAGAACGGTAATAAATCAGATGTAGAACAAGTACATTCAGCCCGCTGTGCGCGACGGATACAATTTACTAAGTATTGTGCCGTTATGCTGCGTACACCCGAGATGCAGGAACCTGGCAGAGATCTCTGACCGCCTCATTTCCCTTCTTATCTTAATTGGTAAAATAGAGACACCCTTGTTAGTTACTATAATCTGTAATGGCTGATAAAAACTATGTTACCAAGATTTAGTCCGCAGATGTGCAGACGTGCTGGTAGATGTGGCGACAGTTCTCCAAGAGACCGTGACTTTTTGCCCTGAGAAACAATGATTCCTGCTTATTTACTGGAATTTACTATTGTATGTGTCTCACTTTGTAATCATGGCCGAGAGTCGAACTATTTCATAATCTCAATAATAATAAACACTTTTTTGGCCCATGAGGCCCAAATTTGCCAGAATTGGTTCCAAATATTCAAAACAGTTCCAGGAAATTCAGAACTGGTATTTTATAGACCCTCAACCAACCTAAGGACGTCATTGAAACGCCCATGATCTGTGAGGATCACTGATGGTCTGACCTTGCGGATCGACGCCATGACTCAATTACCAATCTCTTTTCTGCGTCAGGAATATAATTCTTGTCCTCCGTGTAGCTGCACGGGTCGTATGAAGAGGTTTCATAAAGCCATCAGTCATTGCTTGGCCTCGTCCAGCTCCCTTGTGGCTCGCTGTGCCCCCCCTACCCCAGAGAACCATCTATTCCTCACATCACATCTGCCCGTTTCATGTCTTCACTCTATTACCATGTAAATGAAGGGCGAAGCCATAAGTAATGGAAAGAGGTGATGGAGGTAGGGAGAGAAGGAGACAGCGGAGGAAAGAACATTCTGAGTCTAGTGTCATGGATGATGTGAAGGACAGAGGAAGCGTTCTTGTGCCATCTGCATCACTGTGCCCAACCCTTGGCCAAAAATCTGCACCATCCAGAACAGAAGATCAAATCTGACTGATTTTCTTTGCATCATTTGGATGAGATTTCTTAAAATTACAGATTTCTGCCGATTCAAGCCTATAGGTGCACAAAAAAATTGGGTCTACGGGTGCTCAAAAAAAAATACCACAAAGTTTTTTCTGTGTGACTTCTCTTTTAAGAACATTTTCTCCAAATCCTAAATCCTTGGCTGAACTTCATGTCTGCTGAAAAGCATCCCCACAAAACAAAAATACAGCGTCCCCCCCAGCAGCCCACCCTGGCTATATGTCTCTAGGACCCCAGCGCGGTGCAGTGATGGGGGAAGCGCTGCACCTCTCCGGAGAGACACAATTAGCCCAAGCCAGAATGGAGTTTGTGGAGCTCTGATGGTGACAGACACGTTCCCTGCGCAGAGATGGAATTGCTCCGCTTCTGACCCACTTTTTACCTAATCTGAATGTTAATAGACCCCGCAGAAAAGGCAATTTTATGTCAATTTTAGGTTTATTGTGTTTTAAAAAAAAGGGAATAAAAATATCTGCACCCCATGATAATGCTGAGACGTGTCACATGTACATGTAACATACGGTATGCGATAGACTGAGCATATATATATATATATATATATATATATATAGTGGTGTAGTGACCACTGTGTCCGCTAGGGGGCGCCGTGTGGATGTCCCAGGACGAGAGTATAAGCATCTCCAGTGTCCTGATAGGTGTAGGATACTGAATGACCATTATGTATCTCAAGGTGAGTGGTCTTGGGATGCAGGCTTGAGTATTGATCAGCAGAGGTACTGCTGACGTTTCCGTTACAATGTGTCAGGGAAGCCTGTGTGTGGCTGTGTGTAATAGGACCTTTAGTGAGGTCATAGCCATGTGATCACCTGTGGGTGTGGTTATGGACCATATAAGGTACCTGAGGTCTGGTCACATGAGTGAATGCAGGGACCCGATTGGTCCATATGGAAGGTCTGGTGCAAAGAGATGTCTGTCTTCCTGACAGCACATGTGGACGCTGTGTTTAATGGCTGCAAGTGCCTGAGAGTTCCCAGGGAGAGGGAATGAATGTCTGCAGCATGCAGAAGCAGCCATGAGGTAAAACCCTGACAGGGGATATAACTGTGCGGCTGGAAAGCCTGCGTATTGGACATTGCTAACAGAGTGAAGCTCTGTCATGGACGCTATGCTGTTTATATGAACTTTATGTTGCTGGTCATGGTTTGTGATGCTTAATAAACTGCATGGACTGTTATGATTTTATGGAAACCCGTGACGATTCTGATTTATTCGCTGCCAAGTGAGTGTCCCCCAACCTGAATGACAGCGCTACCTCACTATATATATATATATATATATATATATATACACACACAATTATTTGTAAGTATACTGTATATATGTATGCATGTATCTTAGTGTGTGTGTATATGTATATACAGCATGTGTGTGTGTATGTATGTGTATATATATATATATATATATATAATGTACCTCGAAGACCAGATAGTAAGCACTGAGTCTGTATGGGCTCAGTACCCGGTGGTCTCTGGGGTCCAGGAGTTTCTCCAGATATGGGGCCAGTCTGTAGTCTATCTGTAGATTCCGGTACATAGTCGGTTTCTGTGCGGTGATGATATGGTGCCTCCAGTCACTGACATACCTTTTCTGGCCCTCGTCTACCATCTTCCCAATTCTGGCTTTTTTGTCAGGCTGCTGTGGTTGATATTGTGATTAGTGATGAGCGAGTATACTCGTTGCTCGGGTGATCTCCGAGTATTTTGGCATGCTCGGAGATTTAGTTTCTGTTGCCGCAGCTGCATAATTTGCGGCTTCTTGACAGCCTGAATACAAGTGGGAATTCCCTAACAAACAGGTAATCCCCAAATGTATTCAGGCTGTCAAGTAGCTGCAAATTATGCAGCTGCAGCGACAGAAACTAAATCTCCGAGCAATTCCAAATACTCAGAGACCACCCGAGCATGCTCCGGAAAATCCGAGCAAGGAGCATACTCGCTCATCACTAGTTGTGATGTTTCGGTCAGGTTGGGTTTGGGTGAGCAGCTTTGGGGGTCCTGGTTTGTTTGGTCCCCTTACATGTAGCATGGCTTTATGATGATGGGAGCTCGGACTGATACTATGTAGGCAAGCCTGGGAGGACAGCGCCCTCTTCAGGACTGCTAGGTGCAGTGGGAATCTGCTCAACTCAGCCCGACAGGCACTATTGGTGGTGCTCCGATGGACCTGGAGAAGGGTTTTACAGACTTCCAGGTGTAATATTTCTGTTGGGCTGGAATCCCACCTTGACCAGTCTGGGTATGTATGAGGGCCCCAGACTTCGATGATGTACAGGACAATTGGGGAGATGATGGCATAGATGATTTTTAGCCAGACCCTTACTGGAGGCTTCTGATGGTTGAGTTTCCAACGGATGGCATACCTGCTTATAATATAAAGCGATAACTTTATATACAATAGTAAAAAATAGATCATAACTTGCTTTATTATTGGTTTTCTGGACTATGAAATCTCACAATCAGGGCCGGTTTTAGGCAAAAGTTTAAAATGGGGCCCCAACTGCTAACGTATTGCTAACATACTGTTGTATTTACATGCGCTGAGTTCAGGACACTAAACGAATGTGATCGACAATATTGAAGTCGTTCGACACTTGTTTCCTGTCCTCTTTACACCAACTGAGAAAGAATGATGGGAATAGAACAATCACCAGTAGATCAATCTGTCCCAGACAGTATCATGTTATCAGCAGCACATCTACAGTTTACACTGGCGATGTGCTGCCGAGAACAATAATTTCTGTTCCGGCATAAACAATCCCATCACTCGATGAATATGCAGAATATTGCTTGTTTAGTATAATACACCCCATAGTCCTCTATATATTATAATGTGTACCACAGTCCTCCATATTGTAAAGTTCACACCCCATAGTCCTCCATATAATATAATGTGCCCCATAGTCCTCCATATAGTATAATACACTCCCTACAGTCCTCCATATAGTATAATACACTCCCTATAGTCCTCCATATATTAAAATACACTGCTCAGTCCTCCATATAGTATTATTATACGCTTCCCATAGTCCTCCATATAGTATAATACACTCCTCATAGTCCTCCATAAATTAAAATACACTGCCCAGTCCTCCATATAGTATAATATACTCCTCATAGTCCTCCATATATTAAAATCACCCAGTCCTCCATATAGTATAATACATTACTTAGTCCTCCATATAGTATAATACATTCCTCATAGTCCTCCATATATTAAAATACACTGCTCAGTCCTCCATATAATGTAGCCCCCATAGAATATAATACAGCCCACCTCCCCATAGAATATAATACAGCCTACCTCCCCATAGAATATAATGTACCCCCGCGTAGAATATAATACAGCCCTCCATAGAATTTAATGTAGTCCCCATAGAATATAATACAGCCCACCTCCCCATAGAATATAATGTAGCCCCCATAGAGTATAATACATCCCCCCATAGAATATAATGTAGCCCCCCCCCCCCCCGAGAATGGCCCCACAGTCCAGTACTCACTGATATATTAAAAAGAAAGAATCCTCACCTTTCCCCATGCCCCTCGCTGCTCCAGGCTCTGCTCCTGTTTCTATGGTGGTACGCAGTAGTGCACGATGAAGTGACGTCATCGTGCTCCCGCAGTGTCAGAGGCAGAGAGGAATGATGGGAGACGGAGTGTTATCTGACTCTCTCTCCTCTGTCATTGCTGTGAACTGTACCGGTGTCATAGCTGAATGTGGGGGGGGGGGGTAGTCGGCACTGACGGCAGGCGGGCCCCCCATAGAAGCTGCGTGATGTGCCGGTATTAGTGGCTGGGGGCCTCTGGGGGAGCGGGGGGCCCTAGGCAGCTACCTGGTCTGGCTGCCGCTAACGCCGGCCCTTCTCACAATCGATGTTTTCCTTCTGTAATGAATGCAGAGTAGGTAACAAAGCAAAAGTCTGGATTAAACATCATTTTACTGTTTAGTGTTCACAGTTCCCATGCTAGGGATATTTGTCTCCATATTTGAAACTACAAATAACTCTAATAGATGCACCTTTTCTGGGCGGCTGCGGGCTGCTGTTTTTAGGGTAGGGAGCTAAAAACCATGGCCCCTTACCAGCATGATAATACCAGTCCCCACCTGTCTGCTTTAGCTTGGCTGGTTGTCAAAAATGGGGGGACCCCGCACCGTTATTTTAAAATTTATTTAAATAATTTAAAAAATCGGAGTGGGGACCCCTCTATTCTTGATAACCAGCCTTGCTGAAGCTCACAGCTGAGGGTTGCAACCCTCAGCTGCCAGTTTTGCCTGACTGGTTATCAAAAATACAGGGGAACCCACGCTGATTTTTTTTTTTTAATTGTTTATTTACAGCGCAGGTGTCTGCCAATGAATACTCCCATAATCCGCCGAATGCTCTCGCTGTTATTAGCGGCAGCAGGCATCGGCTGATGGAAGCAGTAGTCCCATCTGCTGACACCAGTGACCGGAGGTAAACTTTTTACTACGATGTTACCACTGGATGTTCAGGGACCCTATTCAAGTGATGGTACCCAAACTTTTTGTAACTGTTCGGCCGAACCCGCCCAACTTGAACATCCAGGTGTCCGCCCATCTCTACTTACAGGCAGTGGGAGAGGAGACAGACTAGAGGAAGGATCAGCTAGGATCTCTGCTTGCTGTCAGGCACTGTTCTTAGAAACCTGTGTAAGAATAAACCGTCCCACATTGTCTGTCAGCCCTGACGTCTTAGAATGAACTTCCTTCCCGACTGGCTGAGGAGGTGGCGCCTCTGTAAGTTGGGCAGGACTTATGTCTGTGACATTGCTCTGTTACTTCTACTGGAAATGTAGGAATTAACAACTAGGAGTTACAATTCCTCGTTTTAACAGGGGTTGTCACATTTACGTGCACTTCACTCCTATTCAGACCAGGATATACAAACTCGCCATAATTTTGGGACAACCCCAACAAATTTGGGGCTATTGGTAGCTATGCATACAGTAGCATACAAAGGAAATGTGCCATCTTTAACTTTAGGCCTTTTAGATTTCATTTCATCTTTAACTTAGTTTACTGTTCACAATAACAGTAATTTTGACCAGGGGTGCCCAAACTTTTACATGGCACTCTGCATAAGACATTAACTGTGGCCGGACCCCTTTGCAATTCCTGTCCCATAATGGGATCACTGTGATTTCCTAATCTCCTTGGCCAGACAGTATCACTGAACGACACAACCAGCACGGCTGCCCCTCACCCCGTATATACCCGGCCGCTACACTAAATGAAAAATCTATTTTTAGTCACTGACTAATCAGGGTAAGACATTTGCCCTCCTTATCCCCCATCTGCGGCCCCCCCCGCCGCTCATTCATTCTTGTAGCTTTTTTTTTCCTCTTGGTGGCAAAATTGCTGCTGGTTAATGACATTCATAGGCTTCAGAGCAGATGCTGTAATTCTGATGTTCTGTGACCGAGGAAGTGATAGGAAGCAGCAATTACCAGTGATACACCGGCCCCGACCAGCAGGTAAATAGCGGTTATTGGATCTTGCATCCAATTCCAGTAATTCAGCTGTAGATAGACAGGAGACTAACATCACAGCGCTGACTGCGGATATGTGGTCTCCAAAAAATAGTCGTTATATTCTTGTACATGGGGGCAGTATTATAGTAGTTATATTCTTGTAAATAGAGGCAGTATTATAGTAGTTATATTCTTGTACATAGGAGCAGTATTATAGTAGTTATATTCTTGTAAATAGAGGCAGTATTATAGTAGTTATATTCTTGTAAATAGAGGCAGTATTATAGTAGTTATATTCTTGTACATAGGAGCAGTATTATAATAGTTATATTCTTGTAAATAGAGGCAGTATTATAGTAGTTATATTCTTGTACATAGGAGCAGTATTATAGTAGTTATATTCTTGTAAATAGAGGCAGTATTATAGTAGTTATATTCTTGTACATAGGAGCAGTATTATAGTAGTTATATTCTTGTAAATAGAGGCAGTATTATAGTAGTTATATTCTTGTACATAGGAGTATTATAGTAGTTATATTCTTGTACATAGGGGGCAGTATTATAGTAGTTATATTCTTGTACATAGGAGCAGTATTATAGTAGTTATATTCTTGTACATGGGGCAGTATTATAGTAGTTATATTCTTGTACATAGGGGGCAGTATTATAGTAGTTATATTCTTGTACATAGGAGCAGTATTATAGTAGTTATATTCTTGTACATAGGGGCAGTATTATAGTAGTTATATTCTTGTACATAGGGGGCAGTATTATAGTAGTTATATTCTTGGACATAGGAGCAGTATTATAGTAGTTATATTCTTGTACATAGGGGCAGTATTATAGTAGTTACTGTATATTCTTGTATATAGGGGGCAGTATTATAGTAATCGTTATATTCTTGTACATAGGGGCAGTATTATAGTAGTTATATTCTTGTACATAGGGGGCAGTATTATAGTAGTTATATTCTTGTACATAGGAGCAGTATTATAGTAGTTATATTCTTGTACATAGGAGCAGTATTGTAGTTGTATTCTTGTACATGGGGGGCAGTATTATAGTAGTTATATTCTTGTACATAGGGGCAGTATTATAGTAGTTATATTCTTGTACATAGAGGCAGTATTATAGTAGTTATATTCTTGTACATAGGAGCAGTATTATAGTAGTTATATTCTTGTACATAGGAGCAGTATTATAGTAGTTATATTCTTGTACATGGGGCAGTATTATAGTAGTTATATTCTTGTACATAGGGCAGTATTATAGTAGTCTTATAGTAGTTATATTCTTGTACATAGGGGGCAGTATTATAGTAGTTATATTCTTGTACATAGGAGCAGTATTATAATAGTTATATTCTTGTACATAGGGGGCAGTATTATAGTAGTTATATTCTTGTACATGGGGCAGTATTATAGTAGTTATATTCTTGTACATAGGAGCAGTACTATAGTAGTTATATTCTTGTACATAGGAGCAGTATTATAGTAGTTATAGTCTTGTACATAGGGGCAGTATTATAGTAGTTATATTCTTGTACATAGGGGCAGTATTATAGTAGTTATATTCTTGTACATAGGAGAAGTATTATAGTAGTTATATTCTTGTACATAGGGGGCAGTATTATAGTAGTTATATTCTTGTACATAGGAGCAGTATTATAGTAGTTATATTCTTGTACATAGGGGGCAGTATTATAGTAGTTACTGTATATTCTTGTATATAGGGGGCAGTATTATAGTACTCGTTATATTCTTGTACATAGGGGCAGTATTATAGTAGTTATATTCTTGTACATAGGAGCAGTATTATAGTAGTTATATTCTTGTACATAGGAGCAGTATTGTAGTTGTATTCTTGTACATGGGGGGCAGTATTATAGTAGTTATATTCTTGTACATAGGGGCAGTATTATAGTAGTTATATTCTTGTACATAGAGGCAGTATTATAGTAGTTATATTCTTGTACATAGGAGCAGTATTATAGTAGTTATATTCTTATACATAGGAGCAGTATTATAGTAGTTATATTCTTGTACATAGGGGCAGTATTATAGTAGTTATATTCTTGTACACAGGGGGCAGTATTATAGTAGTTATATTCTTGTACATAGGGGGCAGTATTATAGTACTCGTAGTTATATTCTTGTACATAGGGGCAGTATTATAGTAGTTATATTCTTGTACATAGGGGGCAGTATTATAGTAGTTATATTCTTGTACATAGGGGCAGTATTATAGTAGTTATATTCTTGTGCATAGGAGCAGTATTATAGTAGTTGTATTCTTGTACATAGGAGCAGTATTATAGTAGTTATATTCTTGTACATAGGGGGCAGTATTATAGTAGTTGTATTCTTGTACATAGGAGCAGTATTATAGTAGTTATATTCTTGTACATAGGAGCAGTATTATAGTAGTTATATTCTTGTACATGGGGCAGTATTATAGTAGTTGTATTCTTGTACAAAGGGGCAGTATTATAGTAGTTATATTCTTGTACATGGGAGCAGTATTATAGTAGTTATTTTCTTGTACATGGGGCAGTATTATAGTAGTTATATTCTTGTCCATGGGGGCAGTATTATAGTAGTTATATTCTTGTACATGGGGCAGTATTATAGTAGTTGTATTCTTGTACATGGGGCAGTATTAAAGTAGTTAAATTCTTGTACATAGGAGCAGTATTATAGTAGTTATATTCTTGTACATGGGGAAGTATTATAGTAGTTATATTCTTGTACATAGGAGCAGTATTATAGTAGTCTTGTACATAGGAGTAGTATTATAGTAGTTATATTCTTGTACATAGGGGCAGTATTATAATAGTTATATTCTTGTACATGGGGCAGTATTATAGTAGTTATATTCTTGTACGTAGGGCAGTATTATAGTAGTCTTATAGTAGTTATATTCTTGTACATAGGGGGCAGTATTATAGTAGTTATATTCTTGTACATAGGAGCAGTATTATAATAGTTATATTCTTGTACATAGGGGGCAGTATTATAGTAGTTATATTCTTGTACATGGGGCAGTATTATAGTAGTTATATTCTTGTACATAGGAGCAGTACTGTAGTAGTTATATTCTTGTACATAGGAGCAGTATTATAGTAGTTATAGTCTTGTACATAGGGGCAGTATTATAGTAGTTATATTCTTGTACATAGGGGCAGTATTATAGTAGTTATATTCTTGTACATAGGAGCAGTATTATAGTAGCTATATTCTTGTACATAGGGGCAGTATTATAGTAGCTATATTCTTGTACATGGGGCAGTATTATAGTAGTTATATTCTTGTACATAGGAGCAGTATTATAGTAGTTATATTCTTGTACATAGGAGCAGTATTATAGTAGTTATATTCTTGTACATAGGGGCAGTATTATAGTAGTTATATTCTTGTACATAGGGGGCAGTATTATAGTAGTTATATTCTTGTACATAGGGGCAGTATTATAGTAGTTGTTGTAATATGTTTCACCCCTCACATCTTAGTTCGCCCTGGTATCGTTCCTTGTTTGCCAGGTGTGAGCGGAGCTGCTCTGTGTTTTTCAGTCACTTCTCTCCCTCACGGTTTTTGCACAGTGACCAGCAGACTTTTCCTCTTATCCCCATCTATAGAGTGATTATTCCAGCTCTTTTGTAATAGAAGAAGTCAGATTGAATTAGCCGTATCTACATGGATGATTCCTGGGGAAGCAGGAGGTGTCTCAAGTGTAATCATAATGTAAAATTCAAAACACAACCCAGAATAAAAGACGCAGTTAGAGGTTTGAATGTCCTCTGTAAATCTGCAGTGTGTGAATTCACCTCTTGGGCCCACAGGGTGCCCACCCAGCGGATTTTCTGTCAGTATCTGGGGCCTATGTTACGTTGTGAGTGTTGTGTGTAGTTGTCATGTAGCTTTCATCTTGGCGGCTGTGGCCTCACCTCTATTTACGGGCTGCCCCATAGTCACATTTCTCAGCTTTTACATCTCTAATGTGCAGAGAACAATCACTAAGTGCCATTATTTTATCAAAGCCCATCATCCTCCAGCACTAACCCCTCCAACAATCACTTCGGTATCACCAGACGTGACCATCGCTCTGATCTTTCAGCCCAAGGCCGCGTCTCCATGTATTTGCAACATCCATAATAAGAACTGCAATGTCACATTTTTTAATGCCTTGTTACCTTAGGGGCCCAGTATTTCCGTGCATCATATGCCTAGATAGAGGCAGTGTAATGCCTCGTTTCTCCTCTAGTAGTGCTGTAGGGAAATTAAACACTTGCTGATCGCTGGGAGTCTAAGTGCTGATCTTATGTTTTAGTCATCCTCATTTCTGGGAGCCTCTTCTAATAAATTTTGAAATTTTTGGTTTGACTTTCTTTTCTTTTGGGATTTGAAAATGATCTTAAGTGTGTAGACGTAAAAGAAGATTAAGAGAATCATCCATGATCACCTAAACTAAGCATGCATGTTATTGGGGGCCTCCTTCAGATATCTAATGTGTATAGTCGCCTGCTATAGGGTGAATTGGATGTTGGGGCTAGAAAAGAGAAAAGATTGGCCCAACGTTTGCAAATGGCATGAAGCAAGTTCTGCAATTACTATGACAACTGACAGCCAGACATCATGGTCCGGGCAGCCGAGCAGATGAGTAAATTGGCTTCAGTAGAGGCGGCATCACAGCTGCCTCAGCGCTGCATTTCCCGAGGGGTGTGAGAAAAAAGCACATAATGTTCTTCTTTTTTTTGTTTTCTTCCAAACCAAGGTTTGTGGTGTGTCAGCCCGTTTGTTTAACCCCGTATGATGACATTATAGACTGAGCTATTGTAAAGGATGAGCAAAAAAGCAGGTTAACTGTTCAGCTGGACATGAAATGGGGACTATCTTAGGTGTAAGGACCAGCACAGTGTATAGGTGGTACAGAAAGAGTTAAAGCAAATTGTCACAAAGCATGAATCTGTGTACATCTGATTTAACACATGTATTCCATGTCGTATATGAAAACTCACATGTGAATGAGTCTGTAGGGTTTGCCCCTATCTTAAAAAGTCCCTCGGACTTTAACAGGGAGGCAGTACTATCTGAGACTATTATTTGCTAGGTGAGACAGGTGGCACAGTACTATCTGTGCCACATAGTTTCCTGGGAGAGACATGGAAGCAGTACTATCTGTGCCTACATAATTTACTGGAAAAGACAGAGAGGCAGTACTATCTGTGCCTCCATAATTTACTGGGAGAGACTGGAAGGTAGTTCTATCTGTGCCTCCATAATTTACTGGGAGAGACAGGGAAGCAATGGTAAAAGTGCTTACATAATTTACTTTGAGACACAGGGAGGCAGTACTGTCTGTGACAACATAGTTTCTTGGGAGAGACATGGAGGCAATAGTATTATGTAGGCACAGATAGTATCTATGTTTATCATTTACAAAAAGAGACTTAAAGGTAGTACTATCTGTGCCTACATAAGTTAAAAACAGAGAAAGTGAGGTAGTCCTATCTGTACCTATATCATTTACAGAGAGAGGAAGGCAGTAGTATCTATGTATCTATCATTTACAAGGAGAGACTTGCAGGTAATGCTATCTGTGCCTACATAATTTACAAAGAGAGAAAGTGAGGCAGTATTATCTGTACCTACATCATTTACAAAGAAAGACTTGGAGGCAGTACTATCTGTTCCTACATAATTTACAGAGAGAGACTTGGAGGTAACACTATCTACTGTATATCTCTGTCATTTACAAAGAGAAACTTGAAGATAGTACTATCTGTACCTACATAATTTACAGAGTAAAGCAGGGATGTAGTACGATCTGTACTTAGATCATTTACAAACACAGAAAGTGAGGCAGTACTATCTGTACCTACATCATTTACTGAGTAAAATGGGGAAGCAGTACTATCTCTTCCTACATGACTTAGTAAATGTTCACATCGTGTCTACAGCCTACGTTGGGGGCATGTAATGACGCATACCTCCCCCCACAGTAGGGAGGTATGCGTTGTGTTACCCTACTTTTGCCTGCGCAGGGAAGCGCAGCACTAGACTTTGTCTTCACTTTTGCTTTGACTGTTCCCTTTAAATAAAACGTGCCTTTATATATAACAAAGCAGAATGTGATGTAGAAGTCGCCCCCTGTCTCCTCCAGAAGTAAATAAATGTTTATTTTTTACCTGCGCACAAAAGCGGCCATTACAAACCTTCATCCTATCGTCTGCGGATGACAGGTAACACGGAGAAGGCTGCCTCTGGCAGAGAATAGAGACCGTCAGCAGCCGTGACAGTGGAGCTGAAGACTCATCATTTGCTTGTCACCCTCCTCCCTGTGATATTCCCAGCATGTAATCACGCTCCGCATCCCCCCTGTTTATGGCCTCCCATTGAGCTCAAGAAAGCAAATGGAAAACTACTGAGAAAATAAGTACACCCTGCGCTCCGGTAATGAAATCTCTATGTTTTACAGGAATCTGGAGCAAAC
Organism: Dendrobates tinctorius; assembly: GCF_039654945.1. Taxonomy (NCBI): domain Eukaryota; kingdom Metazoa; phylum Chordata; class Amphibia; order Anura; family Dendrobatidae; genus Dendrobates; species Dendrobates tinctorius. The sequence goes on from NW_027361695.1 coordinate 980,532, forward strand.
CCTGCCGGTCCACGCGGATGAGGGAGAAGAGAGCGGACTTTGTGACGGGCTACCTGGGGGGCCGCGTGGTGGTGGCAGGAGGACTAGGTACGTCTGTGCTCATTTTACGTCATATCTGATCATGGCGTCTGCCATTCGTGACCCGTTTCTTCTCTATCCATCAGCATATTACAGGGTTTATCCACTTTCGGGGGTATTTTGTTCATTTAAATATATGTATTTTGGGGCCAAAAAAAAAATCATTTTTGGAATTTGGTTTCATCAGAAATGTTGTACCATTTCCCCCCCCCCCCCCCCGACAGCCTCTGTGTTGCATTACTGACTGGCGGCATGGGTTATCTGAGAAACTGTCAGTGAGCGCTTTCTTACAGAAGAGTTAGTGACTCTTTTATCCTTCTTTTTCTGAGCTTTAGCTGATTTATGACTACAGACCACCTCAACCCTGAAGTGCTTGTAAAAATGCAAAATGTTTAATGATTCCAATTGCAAAAATTATTTTTTAGCCCCATAAACATCCATTATGTAAAAAAAAAAAGTCCCCAAAAAGTGAACATCCCCTTTAAATCCAGCATTATATTGCATTTGTAAGCGTTAAAGAAGAGTCTGATGGCCGTATAACTTGGACTGGGATCGCAACACAATGCTCGGACTGGCCGGCGGCTCTCCCCACTCGAGCGTGACAGCATGTATTTCTATGGAGCTCTCACGCTCGGGTCGAGAGGGTCGCCGACCAGTCCGAGCATTGCATTGCGATCCCCATTAGAGTTTTACGGCCGTCTGACTCTTCCCGACACCTAGAGTGGCCCCATAACTGCCAGAAATGCCATTTAATGGAAACTTTGCATGCACCCAAACCGATTGTGGCCCATTTTTTGGGTATGTTGACCGCTTTACATCCGTACAATAACTCCCAACCATCAGCCTAAGCCGTACAGGGCAGGACAACACTCCCTATCAGGATAACACCCATCGGGACAGCCCATGTCCTAGGAATTTCATACACTGGGATCTCCAACGCCTCTTACTCAACTCCCATGGTCTTCTGTCCCGTGGAGGCCGCTGACATGTACTGTTTCAGCAGCTGATGCACAGAGGGCACGGGCCTTTTAAATGCAGTGCAGGAGCGAGCGCTGACGATATTTATGATGGATTATGGCAATACATTTTAGAAGCTTTTGACTGGAAAGTGATGAACTCATCATGGCCGAAGCTTTCATGTGGTCACTGTATGTTGGCATTAATTAACCAACATATGGCGGTATTATTTTTGCAATGTGTGTGTGGTGTCAGCTCTGTATAGAAGTATTATGTGGCCAATATATGGCGCTGTTATGTGGGCATCACTCTATTAGGTACCTACAATTAGGCACTGTATGACAAAAAAATGCCAATATATCTGTGGACGATTGAAGATGTATTCTCCATCTCCACTATCCTGTCCCAATACGTATGAGGTGTAATAATATTAATATTAGCAAATGCCTCCAATTAGAATTGTAGTATAGTTTTTCTGATTCGTTATGTCGCTTACCTCATCGGCAGGGCATTGCAGGACCTTAGGTATCCATGGTTACGAGCATTCATATAGTGACTGTTAGTGGTCGTAACCATGGATACCTAAGCTCCTGCAATGCCTGCACATGGAGTAAGACACATAGCGAATCAGAAGAACTATACTACATTTCAAATTGGAGGTATTTGCTAATATTATTGTTATTACAACTACTACATATCGGGATAGGATCTTGGAGATGGGAATACCCCGTTAATTCCTGCGGCTTCCGGTCAGCCATGCAACACCCACTTAGGGACAGGGTTTACATAAACCAGCCCCCTACCTGCCCATCTATCCTAGGATATATGGGTCAGTTGTATAATATGGTTATTTCTACACGTAACGGGGGGTGGAGTGCTAACAGAATGTTCTATCACCTAAGGCCTGCCCGGGGACCCACATATGACCAAAACATAGAGACGCAGTGCCATGGATCATTTTTAGTATTGTGGGGTTTTCTGTGAAGTTTTTCCCAGTATTCATAGTGTCATAGACCCCCTGTAAATGACTCAGCACGGCCCGGCGGTGCCAGCGCTGCCTCCAGTCCTCCATTACTGAATGACTTAATGAATACTTGTCACAGATAAGAATAGCAGCAGATAAGACTCGATTTAAGCCATTATCTCTTCATTCATCTCAAGAAGTTTCCGTTTATAACTGCAGAGAGTCGGCTTCTCGTGACACGGATTAATTACGGCTCTGTGCCACCGGTTAATCTGCGACGCGTGTTGCGTCAGCAGGAAGCGTAGGCCTTTTCTATCGTCGCCCATAGCAACCAATCATAGCACAGCTTTCATTTTATCAGCGCAGCTGAAGAAATGACAGCTGAGTGCTGATTGGTTGCTATGGGCAACAAAAGTATTCAGTGCTAATTAACGAGGTCTGAGGCTTCACCCTCTTCCCTATTTGTGATGTATATATTGACGTCACACGTTGGGTGAGGGTGTGTGGAGCGAGCTTAGGATGACGGGTGCTGGCTATGTTGTGTGGTCTTCATCATTAGCTCAAATCACTTCTGATTAACCACCTAGATGCTGTCCAATCACAGGGACGGGTCCATTCAGGCACCTATTACCCCCTCCTATGCCTGTAATACAATCACAGGGTGCCAATGGGTTACCATAACAACTGGGGGCCTAGTGAAGCCCTTCGTTGCCGCCATCTTGGTACTCCTGTGAAGCTTAGCCCGTGTCTGGACTTCAAAGGAGATGCTTAATTCAATAAATAATGTAAAAATAAAACACAACAAAGAAAAAAAAAATGTATTGCGGTATATATGTTTTATGAGGCATGATCGTACTGATCTGTAAAAATAGAAATTTATGGATCTTGGAAGAAGAGAAGGAAAAAAAAAAAACTGAAGCCCCAAAATTAAACTTGCATTTTTTGGAAAAGGATAAAATACCGTAGAGAGTGAGAGTCTGGAATATAGGACCCCCTGATAACACATGTGAGACTGCAGGAGCCGCACAAATAATGCGGAAAATGACATTACTACTAAATTCCTGTAACAGGAAAATAGCGGCATGAAACGTGTCACATCACAAAATATCAAGTGCCGCGATACAATGGCGGCTCACTGCGGGGGGCAGGGACGCCGTCTCTCCAGTGTCTGCACTGAAAGCAGCCAGAAATGTCTTGTTAAAAGCTGAAGAAATCTCTCAGGGAAAAGAGGAAAAAAAAAAGCTTTTTTGAGTTCCTATTGATTAAATCCCATTCCGGCCTCAACGTGTAATTCCCAATAGCAGCTGCCGGATTTATTAGGGCAATGTCCCGACGCTCCAGTACCCCGTCATCTGCTCTGAGAACCACAGAAAGAGAAAATCTGCAGATACAATTAGCCCGTGTGTGTTTTTTAATTTCACGGTTTTGGATTGATTTACATTTAGAAGAACATTGGATGTGTTTTTCTTTTTCCCAATTTAAGAGCTCATCCAAGTAATGTGACTTATCCCGAGAATGTCACCAGCTAAGGGGGGGCACTCTATTGGTTAAGTTACAATTTCTGCAAGCTGGTGCCAAGTCATCTGACACCAGGGGCCAATGTGCCACGCAAATGCCATTACTGTCTGTAAAACAAGCTGCGGCTCCCTTCCTCTCACTGAGCCTTCCTGTCTATGGAGAGGAGCCCTGAGGCGTCTCCTCGGGGGCGGGGCTCACTTTTTATAAACACTTTGAGCAGTCTCTTGGGGAAGGTCAATTGAGCTGTCAAATTCAGCTTTGAACGATCTCCACATATCTGCCGAGTTTGTCTCCTAATGAAAATGTTTTACTTTTTTTTTTTTTTACAGAAGTGTGCCGGATTTTTGCTTGTGCGATATTGTACAGTAGTAAAAGGGTTAACTGACAATTGCTGATACTGACGTGCGGCTCAGGGCTCATTAGTCTGAGGAGCTACCCTGGCACCTATACCTAGCCACAGGGATGAAGCCGGTAATTGACACAATGTCTTCTCAGAATCATGAAAATGGCTTTCCCATTGTGGTTGAATATTTTTCCTGTAGATTGTTAACTAATAGGGCCAAACCCCAAATGTCCCCAACATGTCCCATAGACATAGGACTTTCCCACAGGCTTACCTCTGCCTGCGCTGAATCCTTATGGTATGTGCACACATTGCAGATTAGCCTGCTTAATTTTCTGCAGAGAATCCGCACCTCTTGGCAGAAAACGCAGGGCCAAACGATTGCAGATTTCATCCGGAATTTTTTGCGGATTTCTTGCGTAATGCGTTTTTGCTGTGCGGATTTGTTAGGCGGTACTAGTTTAGGTCTGTGAATTTTCATCCCTTGTGCTTCGAGAAAGAGAGAGACGATATGTGCCAGACTGAAACCGCTGCTGCGGATCCGCAAAAAGAATTGACATGCTGCAGGAAAAAAAAGCTGCAAATCTGCACAAATATTTCCACAGCAATTCTTAATTTACCATTGACTAACACTGGATGTGCACTACACTGCGGATTTGATGCAATTGCGTGGGTCAAAAAACGCTGCAGATCCGCATCCAAATCCGCAACCTGTGCGCATAGCCTTGGGGTTGAGGGGTCACCACAGTATGTAAACAAGGTTTCGGGAACCTGAGCTTTGGGGTGTTATTTGCTGGCTATCTATCATTGATCTATCATCTATTACCTATATATCTATCCATCTATTATCTATCTATTTTCTATCTATTTATCTATTATCTATCAATCTATTATGTATCTATTTATATATCTATTGTTTATTCATTATCTATCTATTATCTATATATTATCTATCTATATTATCTATCCATCCATCTATCACTGTGCGTGGTGGTCATGACGCCGGTCTTCCTGCCGTGCTGTGATGGCACCGCTATTTCCGCCACCCTCCTCATAATGATCCGGGGATTCTTATATATAAGGTTAGTGCTGTCGCTTCACAGCGGGGCAGAGGCGGCAGGGGATGAGGTGGCGGCTGGAAGTAGACATGGACCATGATTTATTAACGCCACACACTCTTTTAGTTGTACTCAATTTCACAAAAATAAATTGACAGGACCAGTGAATTTTTCATTTTGTCAAGTTTGTTCCGCATCTCGAGACCCGGACAAAATGCATTTAGACTCTTGTCAGGGGAATATTCCAGGCGGAGAACATGAATGGAGCATGAGTTATTGTATGATGAGGACGAGGCCTATAAATCTCCATGGTAACAGTAATTGTGCGGGATCAGCGGGGAAGGTAGCAGCGCCGGCAGGCAGCGGCTGTGTCCTGTGCACATGACCTTTCCACACAATGAGGCCGATCTCGGGGCGCTTGCTGCCATCGATGCCTCATTTATCACAAATGTCTATTGAAACTCCAGTCACCCAAAGAAACATGGAAATATTCTTTTCATTAGAACTATGGTAATATAATAAACAGAAGGGAGGGAGGAGGGAGATGCAGCTGCAAATTGTCTCCCTGCCATTGTGTTTGGGGAAGAGGGGGAGGTATAGAAATCTGTGGGGCCATAGTGAGGGTCCTTGCGGCTCTTGGCTTGTTCTGTTGGAAGCCGTATTTTGGAGGGACATTGCTTCTATGGGACAAAATATCTGTATATCTGTTCTTTACCATATGGCGCACATAGATCATACATACATGTCTGTAGTTCTCCACCATTCAGGCTCAGTGCACATGACTCTGCCATGTGCGCAAGGCATTAGCAAAGCCAGAAGACGCCTTGGTAATGGCTTCACGTTGGATCTTCAGTGTGAGGCTCTTGCAGGGTTGGATTATGAATTTATACATGATCTGCTGCCTGTGCTCAGCTCCATCATGTATATTGTAGGAGGCCTCGGTGAGCTGCTATCTGTCAATCCTGGCGGCTGCGGTACGGCTCGCAACACCCTTCAATGTCCATAACAGATGAGAACACTGCACTGACTAATGAGTGTGGCGCCAAGTCGTTACCATCAGAAAGAGATTTGCTGGTATTGAGGGGCTCCATTTTTATTCTTGTTCTGGGACACATGTGGCATTTGGCTTTTTCAAATAACCTGTGAAACTCGCCCATGGTTTATTATTGGCGTTTTTGGCATCCAGGGCTGACATACACATCCTTCACGACCACGAGGTGGTGGAGTGGTGTTTGGTAAGATCCAGCCAGAACATGATGTGTTTCACGGCTTTGATAAATTTAGTGCAATTTGTGCCAAATTTCTTCAATTTGAGAAAATCACTTTAGTGGATGTGATTAATAAAGAAAAGCGTGGAGTGTAATTATAGAATAAAGACCCAAGGTTGGAGGCATTATCCTTGTAAGCTTTGCTCATACAAAGTTTTTGGGAGTGGATGCTATGCAAAATTCTCACCAAAAATGACTCTAAAACACTTTCCTATGGGAAATCCATTTTGCTATTCTTATGTGAAGTCTCCTTTTTACTGTTTTTTTTCTCGAAGAGGTTTTGAAAAAATGCCCGTTGAAAGAAAAAAACAAATCAGTGCATGTCACGCCTGTTAGAATCTGCTCCAAACCAGGCACTGTCCAATCAAAAGGCTGCAAAATATGCTAAAATACACTTCCAAAACCTCTGCAGGAAAATAAAAATTTCTCCCAAATTTCCCCCAAAACAGGAGCATTTCCTAAAGCAGATTTCTAATGAAAACTACTTTTCATATTTTATCCTAAAAACATTTCTGCGTGTACCAAGCCTAAAAGCACTTTCTCCATCAAAGGGCTCCTAAATGGTACAAGGGAAAGGGGACGAGTCTTAAGATATTTAGAAGCAATGAGAAGGAAAAACGCTTGGTCCTCGTGTCCCGCGATGGAGGTGGGTGATAAACTGAACCCAAAACCGGGTTGATGGACTTCCATTATGACTTTTGATAGAAGGCTTCTTCTCTTCGTACATGTTCTAGATCAGTGTTTTCTCAACTTTTACCCACCCAATGGGACATGTTCTTATGTACTCTCAGTTAGCTATCCTTAATTCTCACAACCTGGACTTGAGTTGAGAAATATTGTTCTAGACAATCCAGAATCGATTTTGTGGATTTATAGAACATTTTTGGGATTTGATTTATATCCTTTACATGTGTTTTTGCTCCAATAGGTAACCAACCCTCACCTTTGAGCTCGGTAGAAGGCTTCAACATGGTAAAAAAGAGATGGGAATTTTTGCCCTCCATGCCTACAGGAAGATGTTCATGCTCTAGCATTCAGTCCAACAACATGCTCTTCGTCATTGGCGGCGTGGCACAGGGACCCAGCTGTGCTGTGGAAGCTCTTTGTGTCTTGGAGGACGTATGAGAAGAACCATAAAAAAACTCAGCCAGCGACGATGGTAGTGGAAAGTGCCTGATCATCTCTCGTCATGTAGATTGGAGACCTACAGTACTCGATTATCTACCATTCTTCAGTCGAAGATAGTTTAATGGACAGAAGATGGATGAAGACCAAGGAGAATAATCTCTGGATGAATCCAGGACCAGGACATTATCAGACATGATCGCCTCCGCATAAGATCGAGTCTAGATTCATCTGAGTAGCATAGTAGAGTAAGACCAACTGAGTATTATTCTAGACGTACAGTAGAAAGTTGTATCCAAAATGACTTACACATGTGGATGATGATACAAAAAACGATAAAGTAGACCAAAAAAAAAAAATTAGGTAGTAGAAAGTAATATTTGCTTAGTATGATTGACAATCCTACTTGTGAGAAGTCAGAAACTTGTCCATTGTCGTTAAGTTCGAATGTGATTTAAAGCCAAGCCGGATTCTTACTGTTCGTTTTGGACGACATGTGACACTTTCTAAGGGATTTATTTTTTATTAAGATCTTTTGTTTTTCTGTTTTCAACACGCAGTTGTCTTAAAAAAAAAAATATTCAGTGTATGCATAAACTGTATGATAAAAGGTGAAGCAAACAGCCAACTGGTGTCGCTTTATTTCATCATTGAAGGCTTAGGTGGGCGCTAATATACAGGACCCGTGTGTATCAAGCATATACGTACATTTGCCACACACATGTACACATGCACCACCAACATGCTGCACAAACGCCCACAGGTACACTGGACACAAAACATGCACCAATGACAAGTACTGATTCCACAAATGTACTGCACAAGCACCGCACACCCTGCGCAGGGGCCACACACACCCTGCGCACGTGACAATCAGACCCTGCGCACGGACCACTCACACCCTGCACACATGCGCTGCTCACTCACTGGACCCATGGGCACATTGTCCATCTTCACGCTACGTCTGCGCCACTCACATGTTTGACCAAATCCACACATGTGCCACGTGCAGCCAAGACATATGCAATACTCAGACACAAGACATGCGCCAAACCAGCACCATTCACATGCTGGATATAAGCCACACACAAAGTACACATGTGCCAATCACACACACACCGGCTATAAGCTACACACACAGGACACAAGCTATAGACACAATGTCTTGCAGGTTGCAATGTGGCCATATTTACTGTTATTAGCTGTGATTGTTAATGTCCTGACATTGCGTCCGCAATGTTGCATGACCAGAGTCACTATAGATTAGCCCTAAATGTGGAGGTGACAGGTGAACCCTTCCAGATATTGGACTCTTTAGCTGCTGATAGTGACATCCATGGACCTCCTGTATCAGAGGCATTCTGGTTCACTGTCTGCTATGACCTTGCACTACGCAGGACAATGTGGTAGAGGACATGGATGCCGACATGGCGGATCATCTGTATTTGCATTGTAAGGTTTTCAGTGCTCCGCAGTATTTCTATGCTGTGCTGTCGCCGTCTGGATTTCGGCAGCAGCTTTTCCTGATTGTCCCTGTGGTCATTGTGTTTTCTCAGGCGGATGGAAAATAACAGCAGGAAACCATGGAGCGAGGTGACAGCGGCGTCCGATCTCATTGCCGCATTTTCACCTTGCAGTAAATTGTTTTGAGTGCCCACCACTGTCTGCCAGTGGAAATCTGTGATTTATTTATTTTTTTTTTTTTTGTCACGTCACAAATCTACCATTAGATTTTTTTTTCTTTCTTTTATTTTATGCAAAGTTTCCCACAAAGCCACACTTCAATTTATATTATCAACACCAGCTCGAAGAACGTCTTAAGACCTGTTATATAATCCTTCATCTTCTGACATGAAAAAAACAGGCCCCCCCCCCAGGGCAAAGGGCTAGGGTTAGGGTTAAAAGAATGAAAAGTCCATAAGTACAAATTTTGCATGGAATAACATGCATAAAAGCTGGAGCATTACAGTAAAAGAGAGACTTCTGTCCACTGTGGCGTTATCCTAATAATAATCTTTATATAGCGCCAACATATTCCGCAGCGCTTTACAGTTTAACAGTTTCAAAACACAAGTCATAAGTAACAACGTTAACAATACAATAATTAAAGCAACATAAGACTAAATCAGCCGCCCCTGCTCGTGAGAGCTTACAAACTACAATGAGGAGGGGGAGATACAAAGTACAGGTGTGTATTTACAATTGTGTATTTACAATGAAGGTCCAGCCATCTTGAGGGAGTGAGGGATGGATGGAGATAGTGCATGGGCTACACATGCACCCTTACACATAGAATGACTTTGATTAGTGAACGTGATAGGCCGCTCTGAACAAATGCGTTTTGAGGGAGCGCCTAAAACTGTGCAAATTGTAGATAATCCTGATTTCTTGGGGTAGAGCATTCCAGAGGATTGGCCCAGCACGGGAGAAATCTTGGAGTCAGGAGTGGGAGGTACGGATTAGTGCAGAGGTTAGTCGAAAGTCGTTTGCAGAGCGCAGCGATCGGCTAGGCCGATAGACAGAAATAATGGAGGAGATGTAGGGGGGTGCCGCACCGTGGAGAGCTTTGCGGGTGAGAACAAGTACTTTAAATTGGATCCTATAATGAATGGGCAGCCCGTGTAAGGACTTGCGAAGAGCGGACATGTCCGAGTACCTATTAGCCAGATAGATGGCCCTGGCTGCTGCATTAAGTATGGACTGGAGAGGGGATAGTCGAGTAACGGGGAGGCCAATTAATAGAGCATTGCAGTAATCCAGGCGGGAGTGGATCAGGGCAACAGTGAAGGTGTTTGTTGTTTCTCTGGTGAGAAAAGGTCGGATTCTAGAAATGTTCTTTAGGTGTAAGCGGCAAGAGATTGTATATGGGATGTGAAGGAGAGATTGGTGTCAAACATAACACCCAGACAGCTCGCCTGCTGCCGGGGTGTTATTGTGGTGCCACCCACGGAGAGGGAAATGTCAGATTTAGGGAGGATAGTAGACGGTGGGAGCAGAAGAAGTTCAGTTTTTGAGAGGTTAAGTTTCAGATAGCAGACATGATGTTGGAGACTGCGGACAGACAGTCACTGGCGTTCTGTAGTACAGAGGGGGTAAGGTCGGGGGATGACGTGTATAGTTGTGTGTCATCAGCATAAAGATGGTACTGAAAGCCAAATCTGCTGATGGTCTGTCCAATTGGGGCCATGTAGAGAGAGAAGAGAAGGGGGCCAAGGACTGAGCCCTGAGGTACCCCGACATCGAGAGGAAGAGGAGATGACGTGGAGCCAGAGAACAAAACACTGAAGGAACGGTCAGAGAGATAGAAAGAGAACCAGGAGAGAGCAGTGTCCTTAGTGCCTAGTGACTGGAGCCTAGAGAGTAGGAGACGGTGGTCAACAGTGTCGAAAGCTGCAGAAAGGTCAAGAAGAATGGGCAGAGAGTGGTCACCATTACGTTTTGCTGTTAATGGTCACTTTGATGAGTGCAGTTTCAGTCAAATGTAGGGGGCGGAAGCCGGTTTGTGAAGGGTCTAGAGGGGAGTGAGTGGAGAGGTAACGGGTAAGGCGGGAGTAAACTAGGCGCTCCAAAAGTTTAGAGATGAAGGGGAGATTGGAGACTGGTCTGTAGTTGTTTGTGCAGGATGGGTCAAGAGCGGGTTTCTTTAATAATGGAGTAATGATAGAGTGTTTGAAGCAGGATGGGAAAATGCCCGAGGAGAGGGAGAGAAGCTTAGTCTGCTGAGCGGCTCTGCGGGGGTGGGATTTCAACATGATTGGCAGTTCTGCTCCGATATTATAAAGCTGCTCATACCGTCCCATCTTATATTAGTCCACAAAGCATCATCATTCCAAGATTGTAGACACCTGTGATGCTAATTAGTGGACACACCGAAATTTAACATGTCCCTTTTGTCACATTATTTTCAGGGGTGCCATCATTTCTGTCCAGACCTATTTCATGGGTTTTTGTTTTGTTTTTTTTTATTCTGTGGAAGCATGGCTGAAAAGCAATGTCTGACTTTCATTTGTTCATTTTCATAGATTTTTTATTTATTATTACTTTTGTCACATTCAAATTATTTCTGTGACTATTGTAGGTTTTTCTGTCATTAAACGTGGGGTACCAACAATTTTGACCACGTGTGTACATCTATCACTCATCTATATACTATAGTGGAATACCTCTTGGATACCTTCGGGGGGCAAATTACTCTTCGTCTATCCCTGGCTGTGTTGTCAAATACTGGACGAAAGGAGCAGAATTTTTGGTATTTCTCCTCTGTTCTCTGTTTCTAAGGATATTCTTTACCCTTCAGATGCCCCCGCACACATAATAACATCCAGATATAAATCCTATAAATCCCCGTCATCTCAGCACAAGAAAAGTACAATACATGTATTAATTTTTTTGTACGTTGACTTAGTGATCTGTCGCCTTCTGCTGACCACCATTCTCTATTATTAGTGTACAGGTGACCGCTTCTTATCTCAATCCCATGACAAATATTTTTGCGCTTTCTACAACTTGAATGAACAAATCCATTTTTCTACACAATAATACCTGACCGGCCGAGCTGCTGTTATCAGATTAGATTTGGAGGGATCAGGGGATCGCGTCTCTCCCTTGTACTCAGCTTAATTGGAATTTTGTTTTGACAAATGAATCAAAACAGCAAATAAGGATCAGCGTCAGATCCCTAAAATGATCATTAGCGATAACAAGAAGCTGGTACTGTATATACAGTGTATGTATACAGTCAGTATCAGACTGAAGATCATTGGGCCCACCAGAGGATTTGATTCTGAGGGCCCACCTTTCTCCCCCACTCAAGGTTTGCACTATGAACCCTCCTGAAGAAGAAGCCAGGGCCCACCGAAGGATTCTCCGCATCTCTGGTGGGCCAGTCCAATTCTGTATACAGTACTGGCCAAAGTAAGAAGCTTCCAGAAATAGAAGTGTTAATAGTTTATTTTTCTCAGTTACTGAAATGCAAAGAGAATGAGCAAAAGAGAAATTTAAATCCTGTAATATTTTGGTGACTGGTCATCGCCTCCATCACTTCTAGGTATACTCGCATAGAGTCAGGGATTTTGTAGAATTGTTTTCAGGTCAATGAGAAGCCAAATATACCAAACAGGTGATAATGATCATCTTTTTCCTGTGTAAAGTCATTAACTGAAACAAACCGCTGTTTAGGAGGCTTAAAACTGGGTGAGGAACCCACAAACTGCTACAAAGGTGAGGCTGTGGAAGACAGTTCATACATCATGGCAAAACTGAGCATAGCAACAAGACACCAGAAAAGATGTCAGGAAAAAAACTGTTCCAAAACAGTGATACTTTTTGCTGAGTTTTTAGGACAGAAACTCCCAACTTTTTGATGAGAATTTGGAGAGTTTCCACTAAGGTTCTGGACACACTGAGTGTTTTGCTGAGGTTTTGGAATAGAAACAGTGGAAACTCTCCAAGTCCTCCAAATCTCAAAACTCTCCCAAACCTTTGAGTTTGTCTTCCATGTACACATACCCTTAAAAAAAAAAAAAACCTCAAAACTTTAAAACAGCCCAGAGAAAGCTCAGTCTGCTGTATGTAGCGGCTTCTCCTCTTTGCGGGATTTCTAAAGCTGAGTATTGCAGATGTCATTAATGTTTTTGATCAAGAAGTGAGCTGGAGAGTGAAAGATTCAGAAGATATGCCTCTTAGAAATGGCCTCCGTCTTGAGAAGTGTTTTTTTGGTTTTTTTTTACAAAGCCCTTCATCGTATCCATGAAGGTTGGTCTCCACTTTTATTGGGAATAGGCAAAACTTTGGAGTTTTATGTGTTTTTTTTATTTGGCCCCCCAGCATTTCTAATTGCTGTTAAAAAATAGAGACTTTCTTGTTTACATCCAAAAGTTAAAAAACTGTCTTGATCGTGTCCTGGTGATGATACAGGTGCATAGAGAGAGCGCTGGTACACTGTAAAAAGAATAAAAGTGTTTCCATTCACCAAAAGTAAGCATAGATTTTGAAAATTTTAAGAGCGTGAAACCTTTAAAGAGGATATCTTATTCTGACAATTAGTTTTGTGATCAGCATCAGCTCATCCCTAGGGATCTCATCGGATCATCGACTGGGGCCAAAAAAATGGCTGAATATGTAATGCAACAACTGATTGGTGCAGCCAAAGTGAGTGCTGCTAATGGTCAGTGGAAGAGGTCCAGATTGGAAGATTATGGTAAAGGGTTGTCAGGGTGAGCAACACAGACCCATGGTGGTAGCACAATGGGCAAGCCTTGCTGGAGAGCAGATGAACGGGCAAGAACCAGGACAGCAGAGTATATAGGATGGGCAACAGACACAGAGGCAGAAGTGTGGATATACACAGGAACTGTACATGTACAGTCAGTACAAAACTTGCAGCAATCAAATGGTTAATAGCAGAGTTGTATGCGATCAGCAGACTGATGGTCATTGGCAGAGACGTAGGGTGAAGTGATGAACAGGCAAACTGAATACTAATTTTCAGAAAAGAGTACACACTGTTGCAACAGCATAATAGTGTGAACAGCAGAGTAGAGTTCATTGTGTTTACAGCAGACAAATGGTTAACCGCAGATCTAAGCCCGGAGATAAATGCAGATAAATGATAAACAAGAAAAAGTTCCCTGACGAGATGATCAGCCTGCTGAAACGGATGGCGAAGCAAAACTCAGAAGTAGACGTGGAACTGAATACAAAACTTACCGAATATACGCAGACAGCACATAGCAGTCTGAGTCGACCTTAAAAGTCTTTGGATGATCATGTAAATGGAATTTGCCAGGATACCTGGCAAACTCGGCGTGAACTGCAGCAAAGGCGCTGAGAGTAGGACCCATCACTGGTTCTGGGACAGGTAATACAAGAGATGCATCTAAAGTAAAGAAATTTGTTTATGCACGCAGCTCCTATTCAGACTTATGTGTTTCCATAGTTACAGATGACCCACAAACAATGTGTAGTCAGATCCTGCAGCCTTTTCTTACATCTTCTCCCTCTTCTAAAGTTTAATATGTTTGTAGCATTACCATGAGAATGACCTTAAAACTGGACAACAAAATGAGCAGAGTTTATACCACTGTTAATTAGTATGCAACGGGTTAGCAAGAAAAGGGGGCTGAGGGAGTGGAGTCAGGGTGCTTTTACATTGCGCTCCGGTACCCGTTCAGTGGCCCCATCGGAGCTTACGTCCGTACCCGCTGCAAAACTGGGTTCAGAAATATGCGCTGACGGTGCCATAGACCATAATAGTGCCAGCAAAGTGATTGTGCGATCGGTCATGCATCATTTTCGAGCGTGTACGCCTACTGGAGGTGGACTCTCAGACTTCCCTTCTGCCAACACCATTTCAGTCTATGGCACCATTGGCGCATACCTGCGAATCCTGTTCTGCGAGGCAACCGAACGGGTGCCGAAACGCAATGTGAAAGCACCCTAACACAAGGTTTGTCTGTGGTCTGTAACCATGGAGACACATAGGTGGGCATAGGAATTGTATACACAAAGCAATGGAGGTGTTTGCAAATTGATTAGATTGCACCAATCAAAACTTGGATTTTTGTAGCCTTCAACCAGAAGCTTTTTAAGTATTGGAAAACAAGGATTGCACAAGTCCTCCAGAACCAGATAGCGACTCTTTGCCATCTCAAAAAGTATATCCTAATTATGGCGTTTGAAAAGAGGTGTATTGCTGGCACCTACTCCTGTGATTATTTCAGCTGAACTTGAAATATACCTGGGTGTAAGCTGGACACCAGACGACTGAGAGAATACGGGTGCACACCAAAAATGAAGAAATCAATAGTTGTCCAAAAACAGAGAAAAAACAGGTGGCACTCACCATCCGATAAAACATTCCTTTATTTAGTCCATGACACGGGTACAGCGGGAGAGGAGCAGATACCTTCTGTGGACGATGGCTGTTTCGCACTGACTGCGCTTTAACGGGTTTGGAGTCCGGACCCGTTGAAGCGCAGTCAGAGCGAAATGGCCATCGTCCACAGAAGGTATCTGCTGTGTCCGTGTCATGGACTAATAAAGGAATGTTTTATCGAATGGTGAGTGCCACCTGTTTTCTCTATTTTTATCCTGATTATGAGACTCGCTTTATGATGAGCATAGACAACCCCTTTAATTAATTATAACACTTATGCAAGTACTTGGTGCATTGACAAGTTTAAGATCCCACCCACCCAAGGAGGATTCTCAAATATGGCTGGTGTTACTCTTTAAGAAAAACCACCATGGTTACTTACCGGTAGCCGGTTTTTCCGGAACCCATGACAGCACCACATGACAGCACCACATGAGAGAGGGATCCGCCCCGCCAGGACAGGAACCTACTGAAATATAAGGGGCGGCACCTCTCCTCCGCTTCAGTTGGATTACAGAGCATTGAGAGGACTTCCCGGTTAGTTACATGTTTATCCAACACCACATCACACAAATACACCCGACTATTGTGCACACCCATACGGTGAAAAAAGGGGGGGGAATATACGGGTGCTGTCATGGGTTCCGGAAAAACCGGCTACCGGTAAGTAACCATGGTGGTTTTCCCTTCACCCATGACAGCACCACATGAGAGATTTTTGGAGACTTCGAAACACCTTCGGGAGGGACCACCGCTTGCAGCACCCTTCTACCAAAGGTCAAGTCAGCCGAGGAGGATAGATTTAATCTATAGTGCTTAAAAAAGGTTGAGGGTGAGGCCCAGGTAGCGGCCTTACAAATTTGCTCAATTGATACCTCTGCCTTTTCAGCCCAGGAGGTCGCCACGGCTCTGGTGGAATGAGCCTTGATGCCATCAGGAATCGGAACACCACTAGCTGAGTAGGCTACACTAATGGCCTCCCTAATCCATCTGGCAATAGTCCCTTTCGATACTCCATAACCCTTCCTGGCACCCTGGAAGGCTACAAATAGGGACTGGGACCTCCTCCACTGGCTGGTTACTGATATATACTCTAAGAGGGCTCTTTTCACATCTAGATTATGGAATTTCTCCTCTCCTGGGTTTTTCGGATTTTCACAGAAGGAGGGGAGGACGATTTCCTGGCTACGCTGAAAATCCGACACCACTTTCGGTAAATAAGCAGGGTCTGTTTTTAGGACAATTCTGTCCTGGTATACCTGGGTATACGGTGGACTAACTGATAGGGCCTGCAGGTCACTTACCCTATGTGCCGATGTAAGGGCCACTAGAATAATGTTTTTTAGGGTAAGATATTTCACTGATAGTTGTTGTACTGGTTCAAATGGTTCCTTTGTGAGAGCTTCTAACACAAGGTTTAAATCCCAGGGAGCCATTTTTTGCGATGGGACTGGTCTAGACCTGTGGCAGGATGTAATAAACCTAGCTATCCATCTGTTTGCCGCTATGTTACAATTATATAGAGCGCATAGCGCTGAAACTTGTACTTTGAGTGTATTTACCGCTAGGCCTAGCTGTAGACCTGCCTGTAAGAACTCTAAGATAGTCTTGATCGGGGGTTCTTGGTCTAATGGTTTCCCCAGAAACTGCAGAAACTTATTCCATATTCTACCGTATATATTAGTTGTTACTGGCTTCCTACTTTTCATCAGTGTAGCCACCAACCCAGGGGAGAATCCTCTATTACTTAAAAGTGACCTTTCAAATTCCACGCCGTCAGATGGAACCCCTTGACTTGCGTGTGGAATACCGGACCCTGAGCTAGCAGGTCTGGAATCTCTGGCAGTACCCACGGATCTGAGAGGGACATTATCTGTAGTAGTGAGAACCATGGCCTTTTTGGCCAGAACGGGGCTATTAAGATCACTCTGGCCTGATCTTCCCTTATCTTTTTCACTACTACTGGGATTAGAGCTACCGGAGGAAAGGCATAACTTAGCTTGAAATCCCACGGAATTTGCAAAGCGTCCACTGCCCATGGCTCTTCCTTTTGGTTCAGTGAACAGAATCTTTTTACCTGCCTGTTGCTTCTGTTGGCAAAGAGGTCTATTATTGGCTCTCCCCAAAGATGTACTATCTTTTGGAACACTACCCGATTCAGGGTCCATTCCCCCTGTTTTAGTGTGTTGCGGCTTAGGAAATCGGCTTGTGTGTTTTCTACCCCTCTGATGTGTAGGGCTGATAGGGAGTGTAGGTGTCTCTCTGCCCTGTGAAAGATCTCGTTGGTTTCGAGCATTAGGGAGCGTGACCTTGTCCCTCCCTGGTGGTTGATGTAGGCTACTGTTGTGCTGTTGTCCGACATAATCCGGACATTGCGGCCTTCTAGAGTGGGCATGAATATCCTTAGGGCTCTGTTTACTGCCCGTAGCTCTCTTAGGTTGGAGGATGCGTTTTGCTCTAGGTGTCCCCAGGGTCCCTGGGCTACCTGTCCCCTTAGGTGCGCTCCCCACCCCGAGGAGCTTGCGTCTGTCATTATCACGTCGGACACTGGCTTCTGCCACGATGTCCCTGTTAGTAGGTTTGCTCTGTCTAGCCACCATCTGAGAGAGCCTTTGGTTTTTACGGAAAGTTCCAGCCTTCCTTCTAAACAGCCTTTTAGCGACTTCTGTGCTGATAGGACCTCTGCTTGTAGTTGACGGGTATGAAATTGTGCCCATCTGACCGCTGGGATACAGGCTGTCAGAGTGCCTAACAAGGACATTGCCCCTCTCAGGGTCGTGTGAGGTTGATCTATTGTTGCCAAGATCATATCCCTTACCTTTTCCACCTTGGCGTCTGGTAAGAGACAAATTTGTTGATTTGAGTCCAAGATGAAACCTAAGAACATTTGCCTTTGTAAGGGTTGTAGCCTTGACTTCTTGACATTCACCATCCAGCCGAGATTCCGTAGGGTATCTATCACCCTTTCTACTTGCTCTGTGCAGTGACGTTCTGAGTTGCCCACAATTAGAAAATCGTCTAGGTAGGGTATTATAATTGTGTTGTGGATGCGGAGGAATGCTGTCATCTCTGCAACTACTTTTGTAAACACCCTCGGTGCTATGGATATGCCGAATGGAAGGGCTCTGAACTGAAAATGTTTGAGGTTGCCCCGAATGTAGAGCGCTACCCTTAAGTATTTTTGGTATTCTGAATGGATCGGGATGTGGTAGTAAGCATCCTTTAGATCGACTACCGCCATGAAACAGTTGTGGTGTAACAGCCTTATAGCTGAAGTCACTGACTCCATTTTGAAGGTTTGGTTCTGTATCCAACGGTTGAGGCCTCTCAGGTTTATAATCGTCCTCAACGAATGATCCGGTTTTTTTATTAGAAAGAGGGGCGAGTAGAAACCCCTTCTTTCCTGTCCTCTTGGGACCTCGATCAGGACATGTTTGTCCAGCAGGCTTAGGATCTCTGCCTCTAAGGCCAACTGTTCTTCTACCCCTTTCCTGACGGGGGTCACCACAAACGATGCTCTTGGCTGTTGAAAAAAGGGGAATTTTAAACCTTCCTTTATGATGTTTAAAATCCAAGTATTGGAAGATATATTTTCCCAGGCCTGACCAAACAGCATCAGTCTCCCCCCTACGGGGATGCCGGCGTCATTGAGGGGACTTTTTTGCGGATGAAGCGGCTCCCCCGAACATGAATCCAGACTCTTTCTTCCTCTTGTCTTCCCATCTTTTCCGATCTCCCGGAGGCCGGCCTCTATTGAATTTCCCCCTCCGAAAGGGCGGTCTTCTTTGATCTCCCTGAAACCTGGGGAAGCCCTTCTTCTTATCACCCGCTTTTTCTAGGATTTCGTCCAGATTTTTTCCAAAGAGAAATTGTCCATCACATGGAAGGGAGCATAATTTGGCTTTTGATTGTAGATCTCCCGGACACCCTTTAAGCCATAATGCACGCCTTGCAGCATTTGATAGTCCCGCTGCTCTCGCCGTCAACCTCATGGAATCGGCCGAGGTGTCGGCTAAAAAGGCGGCTGCTCCGTGTAGCAGATACATGTCTCCTAAAATTTTCTCCCTAGACATCTTGGAAGCAATTTTTTCTTCTAGCTGCTGTAGCCAGATCATTAAAGACCGGGCTGTACAGGTACCGGCTATCGCAGGTTTTAGTCCCCCCGCTGTTGCTTCCCAAGCATGCCTTAGGTAGGAGTCTGCTTTCTTATCTAGTGGATCTCTTAGTACTCCTGAGTCTTCTAGGGGCAGGGCCGACCTTTTGGATGACCTGGATACCGCCGCATCGATTTTTGGGACCTTGTCCCATATTTCCGTATCCTTAGGGTCAAAGGGATATCTCCTTTTTGAGGAGGAAGGAAGGCTACCTGATTTTTCAGGCTTCTTCCACTCCCTTTCGATGAGCGCCTGGACTTTTTCATTAACTGGAAAGGTGCGTTTCTTCCTTTCCTGTAACCCACCAAACATTACCTCTTCTAGGGATTTGGTCGCTTTTTCCTCCTGAAGGCCCATAGTTGACCTAATGGCTTTAAGGAGACTATCAGTATCCTCAACCGGAAAACACGGTCTACCCCCTGTGTCACTATCCGAGGAGGAAGAGGACATGCGCTCAGCCTGATATTCGGACGAGGAGGAGTCTGATGAAGAACTTGGGGAGTTTCTTCTACTTTTTTTCTTTTTCTTTAATAATAATTTAAGTGAACCTTCCACCTCTGATTTTATGACAGATCTGAGGTGAGTTGCTAGGCTCGGCACTTCCTCCGCCACTGTTTGCTGTATACAGCTAGCGCAAAGGTTTTTTTGCCAATCTTTCGCTAGGGGGTTCTGGCATATCGCACACTCTCTATTATTTCTTTTGCTCCCTGCTTTTTTGCCTTTCACCTAAGGAAGCAAATAACACACAAAAAGGACCCTATTAATAATGGTCTAACATTCACGAAGATCCACTCACCACCCACAAAATCGGGTACCGGGCTGGAAGGCTGCGCTGGAGCATGTGGTCTGTGTTCTCTCGATCTCGAGGAATCATTTGATCTGTGGCTCGGACGGCTGCTGCTCTTACCGCTCGAACGGCTACCGTGCTTCCGTGCCGAGGTCTGCGACGGGGGTAGAGACAGTGGGGACGGTGAGCGTTCCTGCTGTGACCCCATTGTAACAGCCCGGCCGTTCTGCTCCTTGCCTCCTTTAAATAGGCCCCGGTGAGCGATCCTTTTGACCCTCCCCCCTGCGACCGCCGGCCATTCTTCTCTTTTTTTTTTTTCCCTTCTTCTTTTGTGGCCGGCGCCGCACTAGGCGCCATGTCCGTCGCGTCCGTGACGTCAGCCGGAGCATACCCAAGCTGCACCGCGCCGCTGACGTCAGGCGCCGGAAGTCGCGCCCGGCTTCCCCTGTCCCAGGGAGAAGGAGCGAGCGGGTGCGCGCGCAGGGGGAGGGAGGCACGGAGGAGCGCCCCGAATGGAGGCCGCCTTACCGCACCCGCACGAACCCGGGGCCTGCTGGAGGAACCCCGGGGACTGCGCTTCCAGGCGCCGACGGCCAGCGCTGCAGGTAAGCTGACCTGCTTTTCCCGCGCCGGGACGGCCCTGGGTCCATGTCTTCATCCATGGCAGGCACCGCCGTTGTCAGCCTGGGATCCCGCTCCAGGACAGGAACCCAACTGAAGCGGGGGAGAGGTGCCGCCCCTTATATTTCAGTAGGTTCCTGTCCTGGCGGGGCGGATCCCTCTCTCATGTGGTGCTGTCATGTGGTGCTGTCATGGGTGAAGGGAAAATTAGTTTTTCTTAGCTCTCAGTTTACATGGTTAGTAGCTTCATTAATTTGTAATGGATTCATCTCCTTTTGTGACTTTTGGTTCAGCTTTTACATTGTATTCATGCACAGAAAAGAGAAGGTGATGAGACGACGGCAGTAAGTGTCTCACCCGCGGGTGAGGAAGGAGCTGACGAGCAGGTGTGGGATATTTTTAGCGCTTTTGACAGTAATGAAAAATGTTTTTCAGTTTCCCGTTTGCGAGGCACCATAGGCCCCTCGTGGTGACCGGCTTCCTGCGTGTTTTGAACCTGAACAGCTATGACTTCCCACATGTAATTGTATACAATTTATCAGGCCTTGATAGAAATCACAAATGGCTTTATATGAATGAGACTTATTTGTGACATTAATAAGGAAAATGTTACTGAGGTTTTTATTGTGGTAGGCGCTGCACGGGAATTCACTTGCTGCTGGGTTCCCCACGTATTACAGCAGATCGATGGGGTCTAAGGAAAAAAAAAAAACCCTCTAATCAGCTTCTCAGAAAAAGGACTATGGCTGTCTTCTGTAGTATTTGGGCCCCTTCTTAGCTTCCTAGGCTCCCATCCTCAGCTTTGGGCCACATTGACTAAGTTTTTTTTCCTCCATCTTTTGCACAAGAGAGTGATTCTTGCCCAGTAGAGGGAGCCTATGAGATAGGAAGATAATGTGTGATGAGCTCCTAGGGGGTGGGGCATAGTTTTATCCCTGTCCCTCATGGGCGTGTCTATGTCTGCTCTTGAACGGAAAATAGAGGCTTGCAAACCTTTTTACTCATATAGAAGACCTCTCTATGGTACAGACTCTCTTATTTTCCAATTGTTAATGAATTTTCTGCATACAAAGACTTAATTATAGCTGAAAGCATGAATACTTACACAGCCTTGAAATTCATTTGTATTATTCCTAAACATGTCATAATGTGCTAAACAGAAATGTCACTTCGAGGAAAAAAAACGCAAAGCAGATGCATGTCATCCTGAGAAAATAAAATTGATATTTATTTTTAAGAGATTAAAAAGCATGATTTTTATGACTAAAAATTGCCTATAGTATGATAACTTAGAGGATAACAACAGCTAGTTCATGATCACAATTTTATATTAAAAAATAAATTCATTATAAAAAGATGAGTAAATAGAAAAAAATAAAAAATAGAAATTTACCGTACATTATAATGAATTTATGATATATAAACATGAGATATATATATACATACATACATACTCACACTATGGTGAAGACCAAAGAGCTGTCAAAGGACACCAGAAACAAAATTGTAGCCCTGCACCAGGCTGGGAAGACTGAATCTGCAATAGCTAACCAGCTTGGAGTGAAGAAATCAACTGTGGGAGCAATAATTAGAAAATGGAAGACATACAAGACCACTGATAATCTCCCTCGATCTGGTGCTCCACGCAAAATCCCACCCCGTGGGGTCAGAATGATCACAAGAACGGTGAGCAAAAATCCCAGAACCACGCGGGGGGACCTAGTGAATGAACTGCAGAGAGCTGGGACCAATATAACAAGGCCTACCATAAGTAACACACTACGCCACCATGGACTCAGATCCTGCAGTGCCAGACATGTCCCACTGCTTAAGCCTGTACATGTCCGGGCCCGTCTGAAGTTTGCTAGAGAGCATTTGGATGATCCAGAGGAGTTTTGGGAGAATGTCCTATGGTCTGATGAAACCAAACTGGAACTGTTTGGTAGAAACACAACTTGTCGTGTTTGGAGGAAAAAGAATACTGAGTTGCATCCATCAAACACCATACCTACTGTAAAGCATGGTGGTGGAAACATCATGCTTTGGGGCTGTTTCTCTGCAAAGGGGCCAGGACGACTGATCCGGGTACATGAAAGAATGAATGGGGCCATGTATTGTGAGATTTTGCGTGCAAACCTCCTTCCATCAGCAAGGGCATTGAAGATGAAACGTGGCTGGGTCTTTCAACATGACAATGATCCAAAGCACACCGCCAGGGCAACGAAGGAGTGGCTTCGTAAGAAGCATTTCAAGGTCCTAGAGTGGCCTAGCCAGTCTCCAGATCTCAACCCTATAGAAAACCTTTGGAGGGAGTTGAAAGTCCGTGTTGCCAAGCGAAAAGCCAAAAACATCACTGCTCTAGAGGAGATCTGCATGGAGGAATGGGCCAACATACCAACAACAGTGTGTGGCAACCTTGTGAAGACTTACAGAAAACGTTTGACCTCTGTCATTGCCAACAAAGGATATATCACAAAGTATTGAGATGAAATTTTGTTTCTGACCAAATACTTATTTTCCACCATAATATGCAAATAAAATGAAAAAAAAACAGACAATGTGATTTTCTGGAATTTTTTTTCTCAGTTTGTCTCCCATAGTTGAGGTCTACCTATGATGTAAATTACAGATGCCTCTCATCTTTTTAAGTGGTGGAACTTGCACTATTGCTGACTGACTAAATACTTTTTTTCCCCACTGTATTTATTCCCTATTGATTGGATATGTACAGCTTAACTAATCTTGACAGCGGGGTACCTGGTCCTTATACTGTAAGCGGTGAAAAAGTGACTGAAGTGCTCATGTTTTGGGGGATGGGTGGAAGTTGCAGGAGGTGGACCCACAACAGAGATGGCATAAATGTCTCTGATGGTTAAATCCCTCCATTATTTGGTCCAGGATTTAATGTATGATGTTGGCTAGAAATCCCTTCCTAGAGTGAACAGATCGAAGATGCAATTGCAGAAAGAAGAGGACTGGATGGCGTGCAGTGGTTCTCAGGTCCTCTTCTTTCCTTCATTCTAGACCCACAACTAGGCCTCAGAGGTGACTGGGTGTCGCATGTCCATGAGATTATGACATGAGGCGCACAGTGACCTCAGAGGCCTGGTCGCAGCTGGAAGTCCCGGCCAGGAGCTGTGGAAAAAGAATAGGTGACTCTGAGAACCAGACAGCATGAAGGGGCCGGACAGGTGATTGATGAGGTATTTTTCTTTTTCTTTTTTTGGCTTTTTTATATTTTACGTTCATTACCCCAGAGACTTCAAAGCATAATAAAGAACAATCAGTTCACAGAAAATAACTTCACTACAAATTGAATTTCTTGGAAAAATTTACATGGTTTGGTAAGTTTTAATTTTGCCAGATCTGCTCAGCTCTAGTTCCAAAACAGCTGTAAAAAAAAAAGTGTGTTTTTTAGTTTTGGTTTTGATTATATTAAAAAAAATGGATCTGCCCGTGGTCTCACAGAAGAACATACATTAATAAGACAGATCGATGGTTTGGGCACTTTCAGTTTTTACGCTGTCTGGACTGTGCCATACGAGGCAGTCAGACACTGTCAGGCGCTTATAAGGAGCGGACATAGCTCTCGGCAGCGATACTCCACTCTTCCCCGCTCTGGTTTTATTAGAAATCAGAGTGATGTCCGTTGTGATGGCGTTCTGTGAGGCATGTGGATCACCGCGGCTTCTCAACATGTGTCTATAGGTCGTTGTCAACCCCGAACATGAAGCTGAAGTTGCGCGAGTCAGCCTGGGAACCAAGACCTGAGGTACTACCTTCCCCGTCTCATCATCCTTCCTCCAGAAGTCGGTTCGGTAGGTGCTGATGAGTGGTCTCTGCCTCTTCAGTTCCTCCTCCATTGGGGTCCAGTGGGTAAAGTTATGGGACTCCCTAAATTTCAGAAGTTTTTTCTTCCCCAATCCCTTAAAGGAAAACAAAATTGTGTGAGTCTTACATGTAAAGTGATTGTATGAGCCTCATAGAAAAACGGCCTAAAGCCAACGTCAATATTCTTTATGATGTAGGTGCCTCACTAATGTAATAACATGAAAGAATAGGTCAGTGCCTCCAACAAAATCAATACACTTTTTTTTCTAAATATCCTCTCTCCTGCGGTGGGGAGCCTGTTGCCTGTTTACACTCACATTTTTCCCTTTGCCAATGATCACAGCTGCTCCGCTAACATCAATAATCAGAGGAGAGGTCACTGCCTCCTACAAGTTCAACACATTCACCTTCTGCTGCAGTAAACATTATCATGATCTGATTGGTTGTTCCTTCAATGCTTCTGAAATTAAATTTTTTGCAAATAGCTTTGATTAAAAAATAATTATACTTTTGTGCATACAGCTCCAATGCAGAACTACATGTCTCCATGGTAACAGACTACCTACAAGCCCTTTATGTAGTCTGATTGTGTAGCCATGTGTCTCTGGCGGAGAAAATATGGCAACAGCTGCCTGCAAAATCAGTCTACACAGACTCTTTCTAGTCTGTAACCACGGAGACGCATAATTCTGAATAAGGGCTGGGTACACAGAATGATAGGATTTAAATTAGTCAAGTGCATTTGCAAATTTCTTTATCATTTGAGGTCATCATATAGCAAATGGTTGCATAAGTATGCATACCCTTCAGTTTTGATTGAAGAATAGTGAATATAACTTGGGTTGTGTTCACACTTGGGGCAATTTTTTGTAAAATGCCACAATTTCACCATAGTTTTGGAAAATAGGGACAAAAACCAACCACCACATGTGAAAGCACAGAAAAAAAACACACAGTATGACAAATGTGCACGAATACTCTGCTGTAAAATATATGTAACAATAAGCAGCAAGTGCTAGTAAAAGATGATAACAAAAACAGGGTATTTAGTTGATACGTTTATTGCAAAAAATGTATACTAAGCCACTCCACCACATCATGGTATACCCTTCCCGGAGCAGTCCTATCTAATGTATTTAAAACCTGATCATGTGAACAATACCTACATGAGCAGGGTTCAGAAAGGCGCTGCCCGGTATGGGCACGCTGGGCAAAATGGCTCTTTATGTGCATGTCCCACAAGAGATAGGCGGGAATCTCCCAAAGCTTGCATGAATAAGAAATTAATAGATTAAAAACACATGAGACATGCACACAAATGAACAGGTCAGTAAGACAGTGTTCACACCACCCAAAGACTGAGAAACACAGTATGAAAAACGTGCATGAATACTCTGCTGTAAAATATATGTAACAATATGCAGCAAGTGCTTGTAAAAGATGATAACAAAAACAGGGTATTTAGTTGATACGTTTTTTGCAAAAAATGTATACTAAGCCACTCCACCAATGTCACGGTACCCTTCTCGGAGCAGATCTATCTAATGTATTTAAAACCTGATCATGTGAACAATACCTACGTGAGCAGGCGCCTTTCTGAATCCTGCTCACATAGGTATTGTTCACATGATCAGGTTTTAAATACATTAGATAGAACTGCTCCGAGAAGGGTACCGTGACATTGGTGGAGTTGCTTAGTATACATTTTTTGCAAAAACATATCAACTAAATACCCTGTTTTTGTTACCATCTTTTACTAGCACTTGCTGCTTACTGTTATATATATTTTACAGCAGAGTATTCATGCACGTTTGTCATACTGTGTGTTTTTTCTGTGTCTCAGTCTTTGGGTGGTGTGAACACTGTCTTACTGACCTGTTCATTTGTGTGCATGTCTCATGTGTCTTTAACACATGTGAAAACAGCCTCATAAGTCACATCCATAATTTTGATTTTTCGTCAAGGCTTATGAAAAACAAAGCCGCGCAGAAGACAAGAGAAATCCCCGAGCTGCTCCTCAATCACTGCCTGTATATTTCTGTCTCTCAGCGGTACATATTCTTTTCCATCCTCGTTGCGTTGTGCTTTGTGAACGGTTTGGAGAATTTCTCTCTTTCTATCGTGTATTGCAGAATAATTGGCGGCACGATTACCGGGATTATAAAGGTAATTGTCGGCTCTGCCGAAGTGGGGAGTTTGTTCTCCGATCCATGGAGTGAAATGTCATAAAACTATGTACTTAGGAAGACTGGCATGGGCACCGTCATTACTGGAGTCTCCAGAGGCGCGAATTGCTGTTTCCTTCCCAAAAATTAAATGCCCAATTTAGAATTCAAACACACGAGCCTAATTAAGTGACACCGGGGAGAACTAACGGCAAGTGAACGCATTCATAAACCTGCACAGATGCTAAGGCGGCCCGGTAGTCGCTCTTCTGCGGACGGACTAGTCACTGTGTGCCAAGGAAGGTTGGCAATTAACCTTCAGGAGTATGGCTGCCGCAATTAATCCTAATTTTGAGTTCTCTCAACCAGTTCATTTATTAAAGGGGTTGCCGTGGATTACAAAAATAAAGTTAGCCTTGTGTCCTAGAGGGGCAGCTCGCCTGCCATTGATTTCTTCTACTTTAAAGGGGTTGTTCTCTGTTTTGAGAGCAGATTTCTCGATGATAAATCAATGCCTTCTCGCCGCTGGTAACGCTAAGGATCAGCTATAATCTGTGGGTATAATCTTGTAGTAAAGGTATAATTTCCCTGCAGCGCCCCCAAAGGAGAAATAAAGCATTACACAGTAACTATTGGAATAAAAGGGCATGATGGGTCCTCCAGAGCGAAAGATGTTGACGTGTAGAAAAATTTGTTCTGAAGTTTAATATTCAGGAGCGAGCGCACCGCTCCTCAGCCTCCTGTCTTCCTATTTGCCAGGGTGACGGTGCGCTCCTAAATATTGACAGTTTGGGCCAGTGACATGGTGGCCTGAGCTCCCTGATACTGCATTGGAAAAGCAGAGGGACACTGCTTACAAGCAGAATTAAGACGAGTTTGTAAGAGATACGCATGCTTGGCCTCCTCTGATAGATGGCAGAGGTGGCCGGTGATAAGTATTAAGCAAGAGTGATTGAAAAATCTCAGAGAGAAGAGAGAATATTTGATAAGGTTAAAATTTAAAAAAAAAAAGCTTTTTTTTTTTTTTTTTTTAAACAGGCTATTTCCAATTTTAATCACTACTAACCCCTTTAACCACTTAGATGGCAGCTAAGCCTGAGGCCTATTGAAAGCCAAGATCATTGACACCTTAGTACTTCTTGGCAGATCAGCCAGTAGCAGTATTGTGGCATTTCAAGTCCCCAAGGGGGGGAGAGAAAAAATGTGAGAAAACTTTCAAAATGGTTTATTTTATTTTGTTTTATTTTTGCAAAACTAAAACTTGTAATCACATAAAAAAGAAAATAAGTTGTCTCGTCTAATCTTTAAACTTAAAAAAAAATTGAATCCATATGCTGTAAATAAAAAAAAAAAAATCTAAATTCCAGAAAAGCTTTATTTTCAGACACTTTGCCTTCCCTTTAAAAAAGGAATAAAAAAGGATTAAAAAGTCCTATATATATGCAGTATGGTATCAATAAAAATGTTATCGTGCGGCGAATAAAAAAAACCCCACAAGCCTCGTATGGCTTCATTGAGAGAAAAAAAATAAAAAGAGTGAAAAAAATGGCGGGGAAAATTTTTTTTTCTGTGTCCGCTATGTGTTAATGTTTGATTTTGTCTTGTGGCCTTGCGATATACAGACGTATAGGATATACGGTAAATCGCGGCAGTATTTTTCGTACTTACATTCTCAAAAGAGAAGACGGAGCTCGGGAATATGTGGCGGTTGTCGTGCCTGGAGAATATGTGTTTCGTCGGATGTTCCTAGAGAAAAAAATGGGCAAACATGGAGATGAATGAAATATGGGGCGTCAGGTTACTGTCCCAGGCAGGTTATATCATTAAAATGGAAACATTACTGGTATCCTAATATTATCTCGGCAGATAATGACTTAAATGCGATTAACTCCAAAGCATTCATTATACAAATGACATTAGCGAGCCGCAGACATCCACCACCGAGATTTGGAGGGGTCAGAGGGTAATACTGTTATTATCAGCGGGCATAATTTATGCAGAAGTAATTAAGACTAGAATGAGATTCAGCTTCAAAGATGCTAAAAATATTCAGGTACAATGTCCAGGGAATTTTTCTTCCCTACGTTAAATTATATAGCAATTACTGAAGCCGATAAGTGAACGTCCTCCATTTATCTTCCTATTGTTCTTCGTTCCAATATTCGGTACTGATTAACTTTCTAATATTGCTTTATATCGCTTAGAGATCTGTTTTTCTAATATACGTGGTCCCAAAACCTTCAGAGATGGATTATACAGCCACCACTAGGAGGAGCTGTCTGCAGACTGTTTTATCATTGAGTTGAATGGGAAAGTTATATGCAGTGAACTCTTAAGCTCCCTCTAGTAGTGGCTGAAGGTAGCTTCAAGTTCAAAATTTGCCTTACTCACTATATAAATGCTGTTTATGTTTGGAAAGGAGCACACAACTGGGCAGGTAAAAATCCAACATGTCCCATGATCCTTGCTTCATGTCTAATAGACATTAGATTGTTGGTAGGCGTTATCCCCCAAATAACATTTATCACAACAGGATAAAAGGTATGATGAATGGAGGGCTAAGTACTGGGACCCCAATAATCCAGAGAATGGAGGTCCCAAACCTCCCATATGAATGGA
Source organism: Dendrobates tinctorius (assembly GCF_039654945.1). Classification (NCBI taxonomy): domain Eukaryota; kingdom Metazoa; phylum Chordata; class Amphibia; order Anura; family Dendrobatidae; genus Dendrobates; species Dendrobates tinctorius. The sequence goes on from NW_027361695.1 coordinate 1,009,896, forward strand.
GTGGTATTATGCATGTATGACCACCGCTTCATTGGGAGCTGCAGTGTGCATGTGTGTCCACTACGACTACTACACGGGATTGTGGGCACGGAGGGGTCAGCGGGGAGGAAGAACTAGGAGCGTACAGTGAGAGCAATGATAGCAAGGAGAGCACTATGGGAGCACTAGGAAGTCTAACTGGCAGCTTAACCCCTTAGATGCCGCTGTTAGTTGTGAAAGCGTCATTAAAACATTTGAATAGGGTTTTGGGTGTCCATTCCAAGATCCAGCCCCCAATTTCCCTGTGAGACATGATCGCAGGTCAAATTGTATTGTCAAAAACGTTACAACTCTCAAAATATGGCCACACAACCCAATTTTCTATTATGTTTTTAATTTTCATTTTTAATTAGGAAAATGTAAGATAAAGTATATGAAATTGTAACCGTACAGAATAGTGATGAGTGAAATGTTGGGATAAGGTGTTATCCGCCATGCTCGGGTGCCAAGTGTCTTCGGTGTGCTCGAAAAATATGTCCGAGTCCCCGCTCCTAACAAAAAGGAAACCCCTGCATGTGTGACGGCTGTTGTGGCGCAGGGATTCGAACATATTATTCGAGCACGCCAAAGGTAAAGTTACCGTAAAATTAAAACCTTTAGAACCTGAAAATACAATGTCAGAATCGCCTTTTTTTTCACCCTATGGAATATTTTTTTCCCCCCATTTCTCACTGCAATATATGTTAAAGCGAATGGTGTCATTCTAAACTGCAACTCGTTCCGCAAAAAAACAACAAGCCATCATAGGGCTTTGAGGATGGAAAGAGAAAAAAGTTATGGCTCTTGGAAGGAAAGGAAGAAAAAATGAAAGCCAAAAAGTAAAAAAAAGCGTCTGCATCTCCATGGGGTTAGATATTGGCGCAGGGTCACCAGATAAACCTGCACGATAAGCAGCATAGATTTTTCTTCCACTTCCCGCAGACCCGGCCCTCGCCCCGACTTTCCAATCTGAACCAAATGCTTAATTCAGGTCAGATTTCTTCAGTTCCTGTGAGAGACGAGGAGCTTCTGCAGCAGTTAGTAATGATGACAGATTGCTCCATTATGGAGTCCGAGGAGTAACTACAGGAGCCGCTTTTCATTATTACCGGGAAAGTCGGCACATTCAGAGCTTCTTGTAAGAGAGCAATCCTTAATGATGTTTAATTAAAGGATAAAGGGTGACGGTGAGCGGAGCGGTGCCAACTCCTACTATGAGCACAGAAAATGTGCTGTACAGCCGCAGAAACATCAATGATCCTAATGGTTCTATTGCTTTGCTTGTTAGGAGTGCAGTGGTTATTGCAGCTTTTCTAAAGTCGCAGGCTGAGTTCTATAATCTGATTCCTGTGGTTTAATCACAATAAGGTAGACTTCAGCTTTGTGACATAGATACAAAGGCTGCGAGGCCCGTATCAGTACTGACGGGTGTGGAGTCACCCAAACAGACACACAAATAATCAACCTAAGAGAAGAAATAGAAGGGAACGGAGACACAACAGCAAGCCAATACACATTTCTTAACTCCTGAGGAAGCCACCTCCAGTGGCGAAACGCATTGGATCTTCATTCCCACACATTTTCTCTACGCACATGGCCCTTCATTGTACAGTGTCACTGCTTTTATATTTTTTATGCAATGTTATCTATGTGTCATTATCTTGTCTTCTATATTGTACTGTTGTAAAACACATTAACACATTTCTGTCCATTGCTTAGTGGACACTGCGCATACTGCTGTTTACCTCCTATCTCCTACTCGTCAGGTAAAGACTTCAGCTGAATAGTAGAGGTGGTGGGTGGTGGACCCTCACTGATGGCATATTGATGACCTGTCCAGCAGATAGGTCATCAGTTGATAAGTCCCAAACAACACTTTTAACCCCATCCCTTCCCTCATCCACAAGGTATGGCACTAATTACCTCTTCACTGCTCTAGACCAGTGCTGGGCAATTAATGTTCCCTTCCCAAGGGGCCACATGAGAGACCATGACTGTCGTGGAGGGCTGAACCAATAATCTGAAATTATTTCTGCAATTTAATATTAATATTAACATATTAATTATAATTATTTTATATTAATATTAATTGTATCACTTAATATTTAGAAGAATTAGGTATGCTGACAACTCCCTACATGCCGTATGAGCACGCACACAGCCCCCCCTATATAACATATGAGCCCAAATAGTCTCCTATATACTGTATGAGCACAAACACAGCCTCCTATATACCGTGTGAGCCCCCACAATATGGTCACCTATATACGGCATGAACACCCACATTGCTCCCTATGTACAACATGTACCCCCACATAACCTCCCATAGACAGCATGAGTCCCCACATAGCCTCCTATATACAACATAAGCCCCACATAGCCTCCTTATATACAGCATGAGCCTCCCATATACAGCAAGAGCCCCAATATAGCCTCCCATATATAGCATGAGTTCTTCATAGCCTCCCTATATAAAGCATAAGTCCAACATAGCCTCCCTATATAGAGTGTGAGCCTCACATAGCCTGCTATATACAGCGTGGGCACCACATAGCCTCCATGTACAGCACGAATCCCACATAGCCTCCATATATACAGCGTGGGCACCACATAGCCTCCATGTACAGCACGAGCCCTCACATAGCCTGCTATATACAGTGTGGGCACCACAAAGCCTCCATGTACAGTACGAACCCCACATAGCCTCCATATATACAGCGTGGGCACCACAAAGCCTCCATGTACAGCATGAGCCCTCACATAGCCTCCATATATACAGCGTGGGCACCACATAGCCTCCATGTACAGCACGAGCCCTCACATAGCCTGCTATATACAGTGTGGGCACCACAAAGCCTCCATGTACAGTTCGAACCCCACATAGCCTCCATATATACAGCGTGGGCACCACATAGCCTTCATGTACAGCACGAACCCCACATAGCCTAATATATACAGTGTGGGCACCACAAAATCTTCTCTGTACATACAAACATCCCATATACATTAAAAATAAAAACCAGCACATTCTCACCTTGCTCCCATTCCCCCAGAGCTCTGCCTCTGCTCCTGTCTCCGGTGCACTGACTCTCTGCAGTGCACAGCTGACGCAATGAAACGTCGACATTGCGTCTGCTGTCTCACACGCTGATTGGTGAAAGGAGCCGACGACACTTCCTCCACCAATGTATTAACCGCTGTCTGCATCCCGAGGATGCGGATAGCGGCGGAGGATGGACAGGGGGCCGGGGAGGACACTGTGCGGCCTGGGGGCCACTGTTTCAGCCCTTCGGCTGTCTCACTCCCTGGGCCGCACTTTGCCCATGTCTGCTCTAGACCACCAGGAATGTGCCATTCAAGGGTTTGCATGATATGCGAATACACCTTTAAGTACATCACTGCCCTAGACCACCAGGATTATATAATTGACTCCATCTTTGCCCTAATCACCCTAGGGATATTATCATTAACCTTTCCATTTCCCTTGTTCTCAAGAGATAGCACTATTATCACCTTCATTGCCGTGGACCTGCAGGGATGTTATTATTAACCCTTCACTACACTAGACCAGGAAGGATGTTAATTCCCTTTAAATTACATTACTGCCCTAGACCATCAGGGATATTATTCATTGACTCCATCACTGCCTTAAACCCCCCTAGGTATGCTATCATTAACCTCCTTATTTCTCCATTTCTTCCATGCAAGAGATAGAACTATTAACATTTTGACTTCTCAAGACCACCAGGGATGTTATTATTACCTCCTTCATTGCCATAGAGAAATAGAGATGCCTGAGATGGGAATGCTCCTTTAATTCCATCATTGCCCTAACCCACAAGGTATAGAATTATTAAAACTTTCACTATCCAAGACGAATACTATTAGTAATCCCTTCATTACCCTAGATCAGCTGGGATTTTACTCATTGCTGCATGTTTTAATGAAAGCTACCATAGGTTAAGAAACAAAGAGAAATCTATTCTAGCAGAATCAGGAAAAATCCACTGAACATTATGAACTTTTCTTACTAGAAACATCAATTAAATAGCAGCACATTGTGAATCTCCTTTTATATTCCAGTTTCTGTGAATGCCGGGGGCACGTCAGGAAGTATATAATCAAAGCTCACATCTGAGGGGTAATTAAAAGCAAAACGACTGCGGACGCACATGATAATTCATGGAAAGCTACAGGAAAGAAGAAATGCTCCGATCTACAACATATAATCATTTACTCGTAATAATTGCAAAGCGCTAATGAACATTAATCATATGACAACTAATTCTAATTATGCAGCCTGGGAGAATTTCTGAAAATGCTTTGCGTGAGATGTCGTAAAGGAACGGATATCAGCAGAACTTGTATCGACACTATTAAGCCGGGGTCACACTTGCGAGTGCAAAGCGAGAAACTTGCGCAAGTCTCTCACCTCAATACCCAGCGTGGGTTTCCTCCGGGTACTCCGGTTTCCTCCCAGATTCCAAAGACATACTGATAGGGAATTTAGATTGTGAGCCCCATCGGGGACAGAGCTAATAATGTCTATAAATTGCTGTGAAATTAATAGCGCTATATAAGTGAGTAAAATACATAAAAATAAATAATACACAAGTAAGCAGAGAAGATTCAGCAATGAACTGGTGAAGAACTGAGTTATACAACACTGTAGAAGGACCCAGGCAGACCTTTCCAGAAGTACAGCAGAGTTACCCAGCGATGTAACAGAGCCAAAAGGCAAGGCAGAGCTAGTCAAAGCTAGAAGATTTACCCAGCAATGTTGTAGTAGAGTTTGACTTCTCACAAAGTCAACAAAAGTAGTAGATTCCAACTACCTGAATACTCAGTCAGCATCCTGATGCCTGAGCCAGCCTGTGAGGTCTGTCTTTGTGATGTCTGGTTTTGACCTGATTGCCATGCTAGATGGATGCCTCATTAGAGCAAAGCAGGAGGAGGACGCAAAGCCCGGCACTGGAGCCAGGAAAAGTAAATAACAGTTGTAAAAGCATAGTTAAATCTTTCCAGCTCTCCTGAAACATCCAGGAGGCCCGCAAAATAAAGGGACACCTTCAAGGCACACCGAACCTGCCCAAAACCTTCAACGGGGCGTGCACAGGTGGGAAATGTATCATGGAGAGGAGAGTTAGTGAGGCTTCAGAAAAGGGGACTGGCTGTGTTCTAATACCATAGAATAAGATCAGGCATCCTCCTGTAGGGCCATGTTTTTAAATTGTGGGTCCTAATTGCATCACCAGGGGTTTCTTATGACGTAATCTCGCCCTCTGCCTCTAAATAAAGGTGAAGATCAGAGGATGTTTTGGAGTGAGAAAGGTAAGTTTGTCATGATGCACGGCATGCGCCAACCCGTCATTATTCATCAGGATTAATAACAAAACACATGGCCAACCAGGAAAATTTGTAAACTGCACAGAACACAGGTGAAAAGTAAAAAAAAGACAAAAAAGTCACAGCTAAAAACAAGAAAGAGAATCCAACCTGTAAATCACGGGCAACCAGTGAGCACTTTGTTTAGGCCAAGAACAAAAAGAACAAACTGTATTTTATATGAGAGTAAGTGCAGAAATGAGCGAGGACATCGCAAGCTCTTCCATTAATAAATTGAATTTCTATGTCTTTTCTGAGGCAGTGAAGCGGCTGAAAAACTGAATAGGACTCATTAGATTAAGAGTATAAGTAATTACCAAACTACCAAGTTATGCAAAAGACAGGAGAGCGCATACAGATGTAAGAGAGGGAGAGAGAGAAAGCAGGAAAGTCACATTACACAATTATCTCCTCCACGATTTCTGAAGCATAAGATGAAAATTGCGTCTCTGACTGCTTCTCCGAAAATGGAATCATCTTAGGCTCGTATGGGAAAAAAAAAGTTTGGTTTGCTAAGTGCAAATGCTCTGTGAGCTGATGCCCTATATATCCATAATGTGGAGTTGCTCTCGGTTTATGACTGCTTTCAGAAAATGCTTTCAAATTAAATTGAAAAAAAAAAAAAAATTGCACTAACTGAAAATGAGATTTTTTTTTTTACCTGGTGCAAAAATTCAGTTCTAGTCCAGAGTCAATGTCACCTATTACTGCCCTATTTTGGAAATATAGAAGAAAGTACTTTTTTCAATATTGACCATGAAATTTAGCTTCTATTCTATGTCTAACCATCACCCCACATACAGTCATCTAGATGTCACCATAAATGGAGCAGATCTCCTGCATTCCAGGCAGATACGGTGAACTTTGCAAGCAGCGGCCACTAGGTGGAGCTCTCTTTGACTTCAGTGGAAGTTATGTACACATATTTGCAGTGAGCTCCCCCTAGTGGCAGCTGTAGACATCCAGAATGTTTCTTTTTCATTGTTTGGCTGGGCGAAGAGAAATATCCTGTTGTTTACATTTATTTTTGGGTTGTTTATACGGTGAACCCTACTAACAGTAATTTTATTGAAGGACACTCTCCTGCGACTGATGTGATAAACTCACCAGACAATACATTTTAATTAGCAGTGCTCTCCTGACACTGTTTGTGGGATCGATTGGAGGCAATTTGGGTGTGATGGGGGGTGTGACCTTAGCTTAAGTATGGGGTTTACATACAATTAACATTTGGTTGCTTAAAAGAAGATGAATTATCAGCTGAGGGATCACATTACAGCTGCCTATTGAAGTGTATGGAGATAGTAAGGAAAGGAGCAGAGAGAGAGGCAGAGAGGCGGTGGTAAAGTCACAGTTACACTGCTCAGTACTGCTGTATAATGTCGTTTATGCTGCTGCTGCTTCTGAAAATGTGAGACATAGAGACAGGATAACAGGCATCTAAATCATGTCCATGTCGGAGCAGAGAGAGAGGCACAGACACAAAACAGATTCTTCTGCTTTCTAGTAAGTGTTTTATATCACCCCAGAGTTAAATTCCCAGCTACACTGCTCAGTACTGCTGTATAATGTGCTCGATGCTGCTACTGCTCTGAACATGTGCTACAAAGAGACAGGAATGGAAGAATCAAAATTATATCTATGAGTAAAAGAGAGGCAGAGACACACAAAGAGATTCAGTTGTTTTCTAGTAAGTATTTTAACTCACCCCAGACTTTAATTCACAGCTACTCTGCTCAGTACTGTTGTATAATGTGCTCCATGCTGCTGCTTCTGAACATGTGTTACATATAGACAGGAGAGAATGAATCCCTTATGACTGTGTGTGCTGTGTATGGTAGACATCATAGCAGGTAGTCTGCACCCACCAGCTCAGAGACAACTGAAAATTAGAGCTAGAACCAGCGTAGGGTAAAAAAGGTGGAAAAATGCAGGATGCAAGTCATATAATTGCCAGTATATGCTACCAGTGGGGCATTGTCCTGTTGAACTTCTTTCACATTTCATTTTGTACCTCGGAGGAGCAATCTTTACAGCCAATCTCAGAAATATTCTCAGCTAGTACAAAGTATTATCCTATAAGGCTAGAAATGTGAATGTTATAATGGAGGGATAAAATCTCTCCTATGAGTTTGTCCTGGAAGCTGAGATATAAACACATCCAGAAGGTTTCTACCCTAGTAAGGAGATCTGTCCCTTCTATACAGTAATCTCAGGGTTAGTGCACAAGGTAAACATCTCCCGGAGAGACGGTAAACAAACACGTCAACCGCGAGACGATGATGAACATGCGAAACCGCCACATGGCGCGGGATTAGAGAGAGAAAGATTCCTCTGTACCATGTGGGTTTAATCATCCATCGCAGCCGAGCAGTACCGACACGGCCTCCGCGCCGCTGACAGATCCTGTACTGTCTATATTTGCAGAGAACGCAGGTGGCCGTTTCATAAATCTATTCATGCCAGCGAGCTGTGATGACACCCAGCTTTTCTGCTTTTACACTTTCATCTCTTGCACGCGGGATACACACATTTCCCTGTGGGGTCAGCTATATCTTGTCGGTCGGGTTTGCTTTAGTTTATTCCAGTAAAGGTGGGTCGCCCTCCCAGGGCTGTGGGGTACTCGGTACCGGGCCGGTATCAGTGGGATGTGTCACAGCAGCGGTGACCCGGACCGTGGCCCTGGGCTCCCAAGTAATAGGAAGATGTGAATGGTGGAATGTAGATAGATGAATAGTTCGTGACGCCACCTGTGGTGCTCGGCAAGGGAGGTGTTAAGCCAACGCTGCATGCAGATCCGCTGGGACTGATGGTATGGTGCAGCAAAGATGTAAAAGCTCCCCACAGGTGAAGCTATAGTCCCAGGGCAGTGTGGATGTGGTTGGCACAGGGATGTAGTGGTGCCGGAAAGGTAGGAAGCAGACAAGACACCGCAGGGTGCAATTTCTGTACCTTTACAGGATAACTGCAGTCCAGGTCCTGATTACAGATGGTATTGGAGCAGGCTAGCCTGGAAGCAATTCAGGGATTCGTTCTCAACAGATGGGCTGTGCAGTCTCCTTCCTAGCGCTTGTTTGTGGGATCTCCAGTACCAAATTACACTGAAGTTCCTCCTGTCAGGTATTCTCAAGAACCTCACTTGCACGGCAGACAGCTGTAGCCTCTCAGGGACTCCTCTCTCCTGAGTCCCGGCTCACTATCCAAGCTGCTGTTGTGCCCTCAAGTCTTAGATGGGAGTAGGGCATTTACAGCCTCCTACTTCTCTGGTGTCTGTTGCAGGACCGTTAGTATCTGTACAACCGTGGAGACCAGGCTCCAGTTCACGCGCTCTCTCCAGAGATGAGCTCGTCCTCTCCGCTCCATCTCAGCGCTCCTTCCACACGTCTGCACACTCCACCCTCTGCAGACTAACTAACTCACTACCCCTTGCTCTTGGCCCTCAGAGAGCACTCCTCCCCTTAATCCCGGTTCCGAGTTCCCCCTGCTGGCCTGGAGTGGAACTGTGTTGCATGCATAGATTGACTGTGAGAGAGACCCATCATTGCCTCCAAGCCTGGTATTACCCTCCCCTGGAGGAAGGCAAAGCCACTGTGGCGACCATACCCCTGGGGGCACCACACTCCCCCCTAGTGCAAGTCAGCACTCCTGGGCTGAACAAAAACATGAAACATATAAACAGTTAATAATAATTGTACAAGAGTTAAAAATGAAAAAGTTACAAAAACCAAGAGCTTCAAAAATGGTCCTATGAGGATAAGTCCAAGCATCAATGTCCATGGCCCATTCCTGGGCAAATGGTGAACTATATACAGGAAAGTTTTTAACCACACAAGTCCTGTGGTACAATGTCCATAAAACAAAACTTGTAAGTGAAGATGGCTTTAAGGTGCAATGATACACTGCGCTGCTGTAAGTATGATTCAAGGAAATTTATTGGTGCCTACGCGTTTCCTGAGCTGTCCCAGCTCACTTCATCAGGGCATGATACAAGCAAACGAAATGCAGGAGTTTATATACAATCCAATGTGGGGAAAAAAAAACAAAAACGGGGCAGGACAAGTAACTGCCACATCAGCAAGGCAATGGTATAAAACACATTAAAATAATTGTATTTTAATAGAATATATTAAAACAGCATATACTAAGAATACATACTCAAGAACAATAAAAAAGAAAATGTATATATTTCTTTTAAAATAGACACGGGGGATCACGGGGTCCAATAAAAAAGTAGTTAAAACCATCCTCAAGGAGTCTAGAACACACTTCCAAAGTTGAGAGTGTATGGTGTTTTAATCCACATGACCATGGTGACTAGTGAGGAATGGGGTATTATTTTTCAGATCAATGTTAAGATCAATCCATTCACTTCCAGAATAAAGCTGGGACAGCTCCGGAAACGCGTAGGCACCAATAAATTTCCTTGAATCATACTTACAGCAGCGCAGTGTATCATTGCACCTTAAGGCTATGTGCCCACGGTGCGTGTTAAAACGCACACCAAAAACCAGACTCCTTCCCAGAAATTGCGCGTTTTTTTCCGCGCGATTTCACCGCGATTTTACCGCGATTATGATCGCGATTTTGCAGCGATTTTCGTGTGCGATATTCAAGCACTTTCCAAGCGATTTGAAGCATCGCTTGGAAAGTGATTGACGGGTTGGTCACACTCGTCAAACATAGTGTTTGACAAGTGTGACCAGGTTTTTACTATTGAGGCCGCCTATGCAGCATCAATAGTAAAAGATAGAATGTTAAAATTCTAAAGAAAATTAAAAAAATAAAAAAAATCGGGGTATATTTACCTTACGGCGTCCCGCGCTGCATTCCCGGGCCACAGCGTTCCCAGTAATGCCTTGCGAGACCTGTGATGACGTAGTCTCGCGTTGCTATAGCGATCTCGCGAGACCGCTAGAGTCACGCGAGACTATGTCATCACTGGACCGTGCCGCAAGGCATTACTGGGAACGCTTAGGCCGGAAATGCAGCGCCGAAAGGTAAATATACCCCGATTTTTTATTTTTTATTCTTTTTTTTTTACAGGGGTACGGTACCCAGGGCCTGGAGGACAGTCTCCTCTCCTCCACACCGTGGGTACCAACCGCACATGAGACGCTTAACTTCCCGCATGGTGGGCATAGCCACATGCGGGGAGTAAGCGGTTCTCATGCATTCCTATGGGTGCGGAATCGCGGCAATTCTTTGCGATTCCACACAAAAGAATGATCATGCTGCGATTCTTTCCGCGATGCGATTCCGCCGCGGAAAAAAGCGCAGCATTAGCACAGCATGTGCGGAATGCCATAGGAATGCATGGGGGGCGTTTTGTGCACGATTTTTAAACGTTTTCGCGCCGAAAATCGCGGCAAAAACGCTTAAAAATCGCTACGTGGGCACACAGCCTAAAGCCATCTTCACTTACAAGTCCTTGGACTCTGTGCAGACTGTAGCAGCTGTTTCATGCGTTTGTGGGTGTTGTGACTGAAGTTTCACAACCCTATCAGGTGAGTCTCTCCTTGCCTCACCATTACAATTGTGTTTTAAAGGTTTCACACAGTGGATGCGCCCTGTTTTGTTTCTTTCATAAAACAAAACTGGCAGATCCAAAGGAAACTCTTACAGGTTACCTGTAGGCACAAAACTTGAAAAACTGTTACATATATACACATACAATTTCAACATTTACATTTAGCTATATACGATATCTGATGGGTGGTATCCCTTGTGTAATGCGGGTAGACCTGCGTAATACTGGTGTAGTGGGTAATTTACTGGATACACTACTGGGGGTTCTGCATGGCACAGGAATCCTAGATTGTCTGCGAACTCTTAGACTCACCAGGGGCATAACAGGTTCACCACTGGCAGGGCGAGGGTTCTCTGGCTCCACTGCTGGTGTGGCATCTGCTGCCTGATTTTCCTGATCCTCAGGATTTCCTTGAGTCACGTCTTCCTGTGCTACCAATTGGGGAAATGTCAACACCGGCACCACTATAGCATCATTTACTTTAGTCCAATTCGCAGGGAATTCCCCAAGTATTGTACTGACCTTTTCTTCCTCTATGGGTTGGATGTTATCCGGTTCTTCCACTCTTTCCTTCAGCAGGTCAGGACATAGTTTCAGGTGATCTCTTGATATTGCTGCTGAGGTTTCTCCCCCATCTTTGCTAATAAGGCATACCTTGGTATTATCAAAGTTTGAAGGCAGGATGGTATAAGGTTCAGCTTCCCATTGATCATCCAATTTGTGCAATCTTCTCCTTTTTAAGACCTGTTCTCCCGGCGACAAAGGAACAGCAGGTGCATTTTGATTGTAAAGCTTTTCTTGCTTTTGCCTTGCCTAGGCTAGACTCTTTTCCACGCATTCTTGAACACTTCTGTACTGTTGTTGTCTTTCTGTATCCCAGTCAGCATCTGGTGACGTTACTTCGGGGGTAAGGACTCCCATGTCCAAATCAATAGGTAGTTTACCAGGTCTTGCTCTTATTAAGTAGGCTGGGGTACAGTTGGTGGAATTCACTGGAATATGGTTGTAGAGGTCCACCAGATCTGGCAACTTCTCTGGCCACAGATTCCTCTCCTCCAAGGGCAAAGTCTTCAGTACGTCAATCACTACCTGGTTCATCTTCTCACACATGCCATTGGTCTGTGGGTGGTACGATGTTGTCCGGATCTTCTTACAACCATACAAGTTACAGAATTCCTGGAACACTTCTGCCTCGAAAGCTGGACCTTGATCCGTAAGCACTCTTTCAGGATATCCATGTGGTCTACAGAAGTGCTGTTGGAATGCTTTGGCTGCTGTCCTGGCTGTCTGATGTTTGACAGGCACAACTACCAGGAATCTTGAGTAGTGGTCCACAATGGTAAGAGCATAGCTGTAGCCGGACCGGCTTGGAACCAGCTTCACATGGTCCAGGGCTACCAACTCAAGGGGCTGTTTGGTGATGATTGGCTGTAGAGGAGCTCTCTGGCTGTCTCGATCCTTTCTGCACAGGTTACATTGTCTACACTCCCAGCACCACCTCTCAATGGCTTTCCTCATACCAGCCCAGTAGAACCTCTCCTGGAGCAATGCTTCTAACTTCTTCCATCCGAAGTGTCCAGCTCCATTGTGGTATGCTTCCAGGACCATTGATGCCTCTCTCTTTGGGACTATCACCTGCCAAACCAACTCATGAGTACGGGCATTGATACTCCTCCAACACAGTTTTCCTTCATAGATCAACAGCCGGCCTCTCGCCTTCCACAACTGCTGGGTTTCTTCAGGAGCATCCGACTCTGGGCGCGAGTCATTTTGTGACAGTAGCTCCTTCACCAGGTGGACTGCAGGGTCACTATCTCGTGTTTCTGCCCAGTCATGATGGGGCAATGGATTCAGGGTGACCTCCTTCAAGCCAGACTGTCTGTTTCTCACTCCTTGAGCACGCTGGGCCGCAAGTGGCTGGTGGAAAGGAGGCAACTCTATTTCTTCAAGAGCCTCAGGGTCTTCTCCTGCATCTGGTAGGTTAGGCATTCTGGACAGCGCATCAGCATTGGCATTCTTGTGCCCTGCCCTGTACTTGATGGTAAACTCATAGTTCGATAGCCGAGCCATCCATCGCTGTTCCAGTGCACCTAGTTTTGCAGTGTCCAAGTGCGTCAACGGGTTGTTGTCCGTGAAGATAGTGAACTTGGCGGAGGCTAGGTAATGTTTGAACCTTTCGGTAACAGCCCAAACTATGGCAAGGTACTCCAGCTTGAAAGAACTGTAGTTGTCAGGGTTCCTTTCAGTGGGGCGCAGGTTCCTGCTGGCGTAGGAGATCACTCTTTCTTTCCCATTCTGTACCTGCGACAGTACTGCTCCTAGTCCCACGTTGCTGGCATCAGTGTACAGCACAAAGGGTTTGTCATAATCTGGGTAGGCCAGAACTTCATCTCCTGTGAGAGCCATCTTCAATCTGGTGAAGGACCTTTCCAACTCTTCAGTCCATTCAAAGGTGGAATTTTTCTGTTTGGTCTTCTTGGACTGCCCCACCAGAAGATTTTGCATAGGGGTGGCTATTTCAGTAAAGCCTTTGATGAATCTTCGGTAGTAGCCTACCAGTCCAAGGAATTGGCGTACTTCATGAAGGTTGCTGGGTTTCGGCCAGTCCCGGATGACTGTGACCTTATCAGGATCTGGTGCCACACCTTCTGCACTGACCACATGACCGAGGTACTGCACCTAGGGCTTCAGGAGGTGGCACTTGGAGGGCTTCACCTCCAAGCCTGGCATTACCCTCCCCTGGAGGAAGGCAAAGCCACTGTGGCGACAATACCCCTGGGGGCGCCACAAAGGGAATGTGGAATATTTCTGAAGACTAATTTGGAGATTTTTATTGTACATATAACTATTTAAATGAAAACTTGAAATCTTGCAGTTCCCACTCCGAGCCTCATCATAGGCTGATACTTTGTCACTTCTCTGCAGTCATCTCAGTATCAACACAGACAGGATTATAATGAAAGGTATTAATTATATATTGATAGGATAGAATTCCCCATTCACAATAGGTGATGTCTCAGCTCACCTCCTCATCCTGTACATTGACTGATAACACAGGATCCACCATTCACAATAGGTGATGTCACAGCTCGCCTCCTCCTGTACAATGACTGATAACACCTCTATATACAGTAGATAACACAGGATACACCATTCACAATAGGTGATGTCACAGCTCACCTCCTCCTTCGGTACATTTAATGATAACACCTCTACAGTGGGGGAAATAAGTATTTGATCCCTTGCTGATTTTGTAAGATTTTCCACTGACAAAGACATGAACAGTCTATAATTTTAAGGGTAGGTTAATTTTAACATTGAGAGATAGAATATCAAAAATAAAATCCAGAAAGAGAGCTGGGACCACAGTCACCAAGAAAACCATTGGTAACACATTACGTAGTAAAGGTTTAAAATCCTGCAGTGCCTGCAAGGTCCCCGTGCTCAAGGCGGCACATGTGCAGGCCCGACTGAAGTTTGCCAATGAACACCTGGATGGTGCTGTGAGTGATTGGGAGAAGGTGGTGTGGTCAGATGAGACAAAAAATGAGTTCTTTGGCATTAACTCAACTGAAGGAAGAGAAATGCTACCTATGACCCAAAGAACACCATCCCCACTGTCAAGCATGGAGGTGGAAACATTATGTTTTGGTGGTGTTTCTCTGCTAAGGGCACAGGACTACTTCACCGCAACAATGGGAGAATGGATGGAGCCATGTACCGTAAAATCCTGAGTGACAACCTCTTTCCCTCCGCCAGGACATTAAAAATGGGTCGTGGCTGGGTCTTCCAGCAAAAAAAGGACACAAAACATACACCCAAGGCAACAAAGGAGTGGCTAAAAAAGAAGCACATTAAGGTTATGGAGTGGCCTAGCCAGTCTCCAGACCTTAATCCCATAGAAAACTTATGGAAGGAGTTGAAGCTCCGAGTTGCCAAGCGACAGCCTCAAAATCTTAATGATTTACAGATGATCTTGCACATTTGATGCACTATAAAAAGTCACTTAAAGCTAAAGCGCAAATTACCCCCAAAATTCTCAACTCTGGAGCAAAATTTGCCCTTTAAAAGGGGCCATATTTCATATCATATTCACAAAATATGTTCTATAAACTTGGGTCCTATGTACAGTGCGTTTTCCTAAAATTGGGGCTTCATAAAGGTTTTCAAATTCAATATTTTCCCTTGTAGAAAACACTGCAGAGTAATACATATATTTAAAAAAAAAAAGATAAAAATTCCCTTTTCTTTCTTACTTCTAAGCGTTGGGTGAAGGTTTTCGGAGGCGTTGGCCGTGCCTCCCTTCGATATTCCTGATACATATCATTGCGGATGTGGCTCCTGAAATGTCCATGAAAGCCAGAAGGGAACTGAAAATAGAGAAAAAATAATAGTGATATTAGCTTTGTGAAACAATTTGATTTTTTTTTTTTTGCTTTAATTTTGCCATTTGTCTTTTGCAGACAGGATATAATTTTTTTTTTGGAAAAAATGCTAAATAATTAGGAAAAAAATAAAAATAAAAAAAATGTAGTTGTTACGCTTTTTGTTTTCTGAGCACTTTTACGTTACAGATGCCTCTGAGATAAGTGATATAAAATGTGGATCAGTTATGTAATCTGTTCCGGCTAAACCAGAATGAATGAGACTTACTTTCCCTCTAGTCGGGACTCACGTTGGCACAGAGATTAATTGCAGCCATCTATATCCTGTATTCTTCCCTTTGGCAAGAAGACAATGACATATTTTCGTAACCGCGATGTGAGCGGGCCGCTCGTGTCTGCCGCTGAAGCAAACAGCTTGAAGCCTTTGGGCAACCGGAGTTCATGAATGTTTTACAAAATTATTATTAGAAACTCTGGATCTCGCAATTCATTGTTCTAATTCCCAAAGGAGATTAGGATTTATAATTCATGGAGTAATTCTGATGGCTCAAGGTTAACTGGAGCACGATACATGAAAAATTACAATTTCGTTAATTTCGATGCTTGAGGCTCTATACATTATTGGTCATATAAGAAAAGAAAATAGTTTGCATAATAATATCCATTATTTTTTAATTAATGTGTCAACAGGAAAAATATACTGTTCTGGAATAAAGTGATATAATCTATATCTAGAGTGTAAAACGACATAACATATACCTAAATGGTCTACCAGTGATAACATAGAGACCATAGGAATCTATGGGCTTATACTGTATGTAGCACCTCATATACGGAGGCATCATATGACGAGAGACCCTGCGGCTCTGCTATATACAGGCCTATAGGTACTCTGCGTGTCCCGGTATAAAAAGCAGCTAAAATCCTATTGAAATTAAAAGGGATTTTCTCAACATGTTAAAAAAAAAAAACAAGCAAGTTTACAATTTACTTGTTATTAAAAAATCCTCAAGGGATTTTTAATTCTATTGTTTCCTGTTCATTGCTTAGTTACCGGCCACCTCTGCTGTCTATAAGTGATGGGTGGTCTCCTAGGCAGGGAGAGTGCTCTTACAAGCTCTTTGCTATAGTGCTTGAATGCGCTGCTCTGATTCCTGGATCCATAGTATTTCAGTGTCTTTTCGCTGCTAGGATGCTGCACAGACAAAGCTGCCTCTGCTTGCAGCATCGGAGAGCAAACAGTGCGGACCAGAGACGCTGTCCTAAACTGTCAATCATTCAGGAGTGCACGCAGGAGGATGTGAGGCTGGGGAGCAGTGCGCTTCTGGACAATGATTTTGAGAAAACTAATTTTAAAGAAATAAACAATTTTTTATATAGATTTTTTTTCTAACTTAGGCCACATTCACACGTTCAGTATTTTACATCAGTATTTGTAAGCCAAGACCAGTAGTGGGTAAAAAAAATGCAGAAGAGGTGACGTGTTTCTATTATACTTTTCCTCTGATTGTTCCACTCCTGGTTTTGGCTTACAAATACTGATGTAAAATACTGACCACAAAAGGGGTTGTTCAGGTTTGGACAAGCGTGCACTGTGCGTGGTGTCAGGATTCTCCAGTGCGGACACCAGGACTGCAAGTATGCAATATGCGTAGTCCCGGCCACATTCTGACTAGACGTGTTTGGCCTCACTTAATGCATGGAATTTAGCCTGGCTGTGCACATCTAGTTGGAATGTGTTTGGAAATATGCATATTGCATGCTTGCAGTCACATGACTGCCATTTCCCAGTGCCAGCACTGATAATCATCTCAGCGCCAGCTGTGAACGTTGTGAGGATTCCAAGTCTGCAGTCACCCAGAGTGACTACAGACTTTGGTACCAAACCTGGACAACCTCTTTAAATGCATATGTATCCCAGAGAAGTTCAGAAAAAAACAGGTTGTAAACTCTCCCATTAGAAGGAGCTAACTGACAGATTCTCAGTTAACTCATCCTCCAATTAGTATCGTGGCAGGGAAGCACTAGTATTGTGGCAAGGAACCAAAGAGCCTGAATAACTTAACAGTGCCAAAGTTTTAATGAAACCCAACTGCAAACATTATTTTTAGCACAAATTACACACATTTAAGTAAAAAGGAAAAAAAAAAGTTCCCCCTCTCAAGGTGTCTATATCTTTTAAAGGAATATTCTCTCATATAGTACCAAGATATGAATTGACTTTGTGGTCAGTCAGGGATATGACCACCTTCGATCCTTAGAATTAAGGAGTGAAGTCGCCCCTACATAGATCTGAGTACTACTGCCAGTCCCATAGTGCAACTGTGACCCCAGCAGAGTGGTCACAGCCCTTTAAGACATGCTAGATACTAATGAGAGGCCAGAGACTATGGAGAGGAGCTAAGAAAGTGAAGAAAAGCTGCCACGCTAGAGAAGGAGGCGCTGACCCCTTGTTGATGAGCGACATATCTGGAAGGTCTACCTTGATCCTTGCGAATGAAAGACCTGATTGAATGGTTATGTAACATTACAAGTGAAGTTTGGAGAAAAAGATATAATCTACATGTACAAGTTTTAAAAGTCTCTGTCATTATTCTGCATCATCCAAATGACCTGCACATACAGTATGTTACACTGTGGTGGATCCCTCGCTTCCCACTGTGCAGGGGAACTGCAGCACAGCACCATATAAGTGAATGGGAGTCCAATGAAAGACTGGGTGTCTGGGGGCCGCGGCGCAGTGTGGGGTAAAATAGGGCGCACAGCACTGAATTAGGTATTCAGCACCGGAGCATCGCCCCACCTAGCGTATGCTAATGTTCCTACCCTGTAATGGGACCAATGAATTTAAATACACATATAAATAACTTATGGGCTGGTATATTTTTTTTCATCCAGATATGGGCAGAAAATGAACATTGGGGGAATTAATCTAATTTTGAGTGGAGGATATTAATCCAGGATGCGTGTGCACAAGGCTCATCCTTCCCCAATGCGCTCTGCTCCGCTGGTATGGGACACATTGACATTGATTACATTGATGTTATGGAAAACTCAACGCAAATACTTCATCTCCATGATGCTTGTCACATCACTGCCTCATTATATATGGCATAGGATTTCCATATTAACATACAAAACCGCTGAACTGTTCTACATTTCTGCGCTTTGTATGATAAATCTCCTGTGGATTTGCTACTTGTCCTCAGAACCGCAAGGAATTATTGATTTAGAAAAGAATTCATGCAAATAAATGGGTGAGAGATGGAAAAATCCCAAATAGTACGGCTATAACCGGCCATAGGCACGCAGTAGCTGTTAGCTGCGTGGTGATAAGCGAATTTCAGAGTCACAAGGCGCCGCTTATCTTAAAGGAAAAAATAGGACTGGATATATTGAAGGCCCATCTTTGGGATTCCTGTTTTTTCCTGATGTCTCCCAAAGAACAGTTTTGGGCTCCATCGTGGAGATAATTCTGGGGTCTTACATTCCACCTATACAGAACAGGAGAACATTAACCTTTTGTAATAATTCCATAAATAATGGACCCCGAATTCAAAATGTGGTTGTTTTTTTGCTAGACCATTGGGGCACATTATTTAATTTATGCCCGGGTTATTCCTGATGACCAAACCGACCCTACTGTATGGTCACTAGATCGTCAGCAGATCCCATTGCAGCGGATAGTCATAAAAATAAAACTTAGTGCACCCTCTCATGCATACGTATGTATACTCAGTTTTTCTGAGCGTGCATGCACTTTCAGACTCTGCTCTGTCCACTATTAGTACCTATAGACCTTGCACATTAATGTTACAGACACTCAAAAAAAAAGCAAGACAAGTATGACCAGGTATAACAGGAAAAAAAAAATAGAAATATCACCTGTTCACAATAAGCCGGTGGCTTAGCTATAGGGCAGTGATATCTGAACTACAACTCTCATCCTACCCTGACCTCCAGCAGCTATGGGGTCCCCAGCTTTAGGGTTTACATTGGTGAGATCCCACAGTAACTTTGATATTTGAGGTAAAAAAGAAAGAGAAACAAAAGTGAAAAAGGAAAAAAGAAAAGGAAAAAATATTTTTACCCAGGATCCTGTAATTGCTTCTGGCATCACCTATCTCCGCAGCCCACATACAAATCCTTATATTTTCAGCAGTTCTTCTTGACACAGGGATGGCTCTTGTCTATTTTGTTTCTTCGATATTGTTAATATGTTACCAAGGCGCTGTTGACATGGTTGCTAAGCAACCTGAACAGTGGGGAGTGATCGACTATACTGTAGAATTCTTGTTTGCAACATTGCTTCTGCAGTAAATAGAGGAAAGTAAGAATCTAGAGAGAAACAACAAACTTGATGCCTTATTTGTAATTTACATGGGACTTCAGTCTGAAATGAACTATGTAAATTACTATGGTTCAGTTTATATGAGTCTAAGTATTCCAGTGGGGTTAGAGAAAGTGGTCCAAAACCTTGCTGGATCCCCAGTCTACAGCAGAGAAAGGTACGTATGCCCTTGCTTTCACTACTTTGGTACGTATGCCCTTGCTTTCACTAGTTTGGTACGTATGCCCTTGCTTGTAGGTTCTTTGGTACGTATGTCCTTGTCGCCTCTTTGGTACGTATTGCTTAACTTGTAGGCACTTTGGTACATATTCCCTTGCTTGTAGGTTCTTTGGTACTTAAGCCCTTGCTTTAGTATGTATTCTCTTTCTTGTAGGCTCTTTGATACGCATTTCTTTGCTTTTCACCTCATTGGTACGTATGTCCATGTGTGTCACTTTTTTTATACGTATTCCCTTGCTTGTGGGCCTTTTGGTACCATACATGTCCTTGCTTTTCGCCTCTTTGCTACGTATGTCCTTGCTTTTCACCTCTTTAGTACGTATATCCTTGCTTTTTACCTCTTTGGTAAATATTCCCTTGCTTGTAGGCTCTTTGGTACGTATTCCCTTGCTTGTAGGTTCTTTGGTATGTATGTCCTAGTTTGTCACCTTTTTGGCTCACATATCCTTGCTTGTTGCCTCTTTGGTTTGTATGCCCTGGCTTGTAGGCCTTTTGGTACATATGGCCTTGCTTGTCGCTTATTTAGTACGTATGCCCTTGCTTTTCGCCTCTTTGGTACTTATGCCCTAGCTTGTAGCTTCTTTGGTACTTATGCTCTTGCTCATCCCATTAATAAACACTAATGTCTTTGTCCAATCACATAAAAACGATTTACAGACAGCTACCAATGGCCTTTAAATATTAAACCTTACCAACCTTCTACCGCTCTTGTTTAAATTCTTCCCTGGTTGTCTGATGGCCTCTGACCTGATGCATTGACACATGACTGCTGCAGCTAATCTTGGCTGGATAATTAGTTGCAGTGGTCACAGTGTGTCATCGCTGTAGCAGGGTGAACAAGGAGTGGTGGAAAATAAGAGAAGGAGCAGAAGGCAGGGGATTAGTAGTGTGCAGTTCTCCCTTTGTTAGTTTAGATTAAGACCAATGGCATCCATAAAAAATGGAAAGCAGCACGCCTTAGAAAACATAAAGGTGTTTATTCAGCCCATAGGGCTATGTGCCCATTCAGTGCGACGTTTTGGTCCAGAAAGGGTGCGGACCTTTCTCAAGACCAATGGCAGCTATTTGTAAGAAAAAATTGCGGTGAAAGATAACCCCTTTTTAATTTCTTTTCTTGATCAGACAAGTCATACCCATTATCTTCCAGCAGACGCCTCCTCCTGCTAACCCCACTCACTTTTTTGTTATAGAATAATAATGAATGCAGAACCGCCTAAAGACATGCCCCTGAGGATCTTGTGAGCCATAGCCTCTTAGTAAAGACCCTAAAAATTAGTGCTAAATTAACAGGCACATATCTTTGGAACAATATGGTGGATTTGAACAATACAACAAACGGAATACTAGGGGGATCAGCGGGAATGCAATAAAATAAAAAAAACTGGCCACTTTTGACCTGCTGACACATCTCTCTCATATATATATATATATATATATATATATATATATATATATATATATATACACTGCTCAAAAAAAATAAAGGGAACACTATTCCATTTGCAACAGGCTGTTCGTGTTCCCTTTATTTCTTTGAGCAATACATATATATATATATATATATATTATATACATGTGTATATATATATATATATATATTTATTCTGCAGCTTTCCCTCTTCAGGCTCTGTCTCTAATTTTCAATATCTTTCTGAGCTGGTAGGTGGAGATTAGCTGCTAAGATGCCCGCCATACACGGCACACAGACCTGAGGAATTCTTGTTTTCCTGTTTTAAAGTAGCACTTGTTCAGAAGCAACAGCATTATACAGCAGTACTGTGCAGTGTAGCAGTGAATTTAGCACTGGGGTGAGATAAAACCCTTACTAGAAAGTAGCACACTGTATTTAGGTGTCTGTGCCTCTCTCCCTCTCTCTCTCTCTCTGACTGCTAGTCCATTCACATTATTTAGACATGAATAGGCAGCTGTCATCTGATCCTTCAGTTTGCTAACAGTATGTAATGTCTTTCACAAGACAAAATGTAGCTGTATTTCTGTGGGAATAATGTGTTCAGGAGGAAAGAGGAGAAGAAGTGGGTCACAAGTGGAGAAAGAAGTATGTTTCTCAGAAAAGATATATTACAAAGTTTATTCTATTCAGTTGTACTGTTGATTTATACAAAGTTTGTTGAAACAAAAGTGGACATTTAAGGTATTGTGACACCGTCCTCATACAGCCGTCTGACATGATAATCTATTTTATCCCTATGGGCACTGTGGGAAGCCATGTATCAAGTAAAATCGCACGCTAAAGTTTAGGATTATTAGAGGATCTGTATGATGTAATAAATGTTAATGCGTCTTTAAAAATACTTAATAGAAAATACGTCCACAAGTATGATAATTTTTTATCACGACAGATAACAAACTTCTTTATCCATGAATTTATAACATTCTGTGTGTAGAATTAACTATAAATGTCTCTGTTCAGGGCTGTAATTTGCCGATTGTAGATCATCCGTGCTCCAGGAACTGAGACTTTTATGCGTTATAAAATGGGAACGTTATGATGTATGAGAAGTCAACTAAAACCACCGTAGGGAGAAACAAATGGCAACAAGACCACTGGGATTCTCTATAGAAGAGCTGTAAATGAGGAAATATCACAGAGAGCCTGATATTACATGGCGCTGCAGTCACACTGCCTGCAGTGACCGAGAAGACGGAGCGAGAATGTAATTATCAGGATCCTATATAGAGATATGATTACACGGGTGCACAATGCAATGTATCATTTGACATAAGATAACAAGTAGTAATGGATAGAGATAGATAGATAGATGGATAGACAGATAGATGGACAGATAGATAGATAAAGAAAATTTGGCAGCACTACCAAAAGAAGCTAGGAGCAATAAAACCTGTTAAGGTGATGTCCAAACCTCAAAAATACAAAACCAGAAAAAAAAACAGGCAGCACTCCAAAAATTAAAGTGAAAAACCATGGCTCTACTGATCCATTTAGCAGCCAAAATCCTCCTGGGAAAACGTTTCGTGGACAGATGAAACCAAGATAGAGCATTTGGGGAAAGCACATCATTCTACAGTTTACCAAAAATGGAATGAGGCCTACAAAGAAAAGAACATAGTACATACAGTCAAATATGGTGGAAGTTCAAAGATATTTTGGGGTTGTTTTGCTGCTACATCTAGCACTGGGTGCCTTAACTGTGTGCAACGGCATCATGAAATCAGAATTCTTAAGGCCCCGTCTCACTAAGCGACTCACCAGCGATCCCGACACCGATATGAAGGTGTCAGGATCGCTGGTAAGTCGCTATGTGATCGCTGGTGAGCTGTCACACAGACAGCTTCACCAGCGATCAGCACAGCGACGCCGAGCGCCCGGCATCGCTGGCTATCGCTGTAGAAAATAGTATCAAAATAAAAAATATAGTTATTCTCACCTTCCGACGTCCCGTTCAGCCATCCTGCCTCTCTCCACGCTCCGGTCCCAGTGATCCTTTGCACGAATGACCGCGAGATGTCACGGTCTCGCGGGATAACAAAGTCTCGCGGTCATTCATGCAAAGGATCACTGGGACCGGAGCGTGGAGAGAGGCAGGATGGCTGAACAGGACGTCGGAAGGTGAGAATAACTATATTTTTTTTTTTTTTTCATTATATTTTTACACCTGATCGCTGGTCTCCCGCTGTCACACACAGCGATGCGTGCTGGCCAGCGGGAGACCAGCGACCAAAGAAATGTCCAGAGGTTTCTTGCAGCGATCAGCGATACCGGCAGGGGGGCCGCTCGCTGATCGCTGTCACACACAGCAATCTCGCTGGTGAGATCGCTGTTACGTCACAAAAGTTGTGACTCAGCAGCGATCTCGCTACCGAGATTGCTTAGTGAGACGGGGCCTTTAAGCTCTTTGTTTAATCTTCAGAAGTGGCAGCAGTGAGTCTGGATCTAAATCCCATTGATCACCTGTGGCGAGATCTTAAAATTGCTGTTGGGAGATAGATAGCGCCTTCACAAATGAGAGACCTGGAGCAGATTGCAAAAGAAGAGTCATCCAAAATTCCAGTTGAGAGGTGTAAGAATCTTGTTGATGGTTATAGGAAGACTGATTGCAGTTATTTATCACAAAGGGTGTGCAACCAAATATTAAGTTGAGCGTGCCAACAATTTTGACCAGCCCATTTTTTGTGTATGTGTGTGTGTAATTATGTCCAATCTGCCATTTTTTCTGGGGTTTTTTGTGTTGTACCAATACACACAAAGGAAATAAACATGTGTATAGCAAAACATGTAATTGCAATAATTTTCTGGAAAAAGTACTTTTCTGGAACAATTTAAAGGGTACCAATACTTTTGGTCAAGACTGTATTTAGATATAAAGACAGAAAAATGGAACATCACCAATACCTTATAGATGAAGTAGGGTCCAAAGCCCCTCAAGTAAATATCCATTGTACAATAGATAAAAAATGGAAAAAAAGGAAAAATAATGAAAGGACCTTCAATAGCCCATGTGGCGTATCTACGTTTCGGCTGCACAATACCTAAGGTTCTGTGCAACCAAAACGTCACCAAGCCAAAAGGGCTATTAAAGGTAATTTTTTTCTCTTTGCTTATTTTGGAGTGCTGCCTCTTTTTTCACTTTTTAGATTTTTCTATTGAGTTCTTCTCGCTTTCTATGCTTTTTAGACATATCAATGAGAGTGCTGGCAATACGTGATACCCAACCACGAAAACTGAGAAAATTGTATTAAAATCACAATGCCGGATCTCAAAGTGTTAGAAATATAATTTTATAAATGAGTTATGATCTTGATTACTGGTGCTGGCTCAATTTTTAACTTGAAAGGAAGGAAAAGGAGGATGGAAAGAAGGAAAGGGAGGAAAGAAAGACGAAAGGAAGGAAGGAAGGAAGGAAGGAAGGAAGGAAGGAAGGAAAGAAAGAAAGAAAGAAAGAGGGAAAGAATAAAAGAAATAAGGAGGGAAAGGGAGGAAGGAAGGAAAGAAAGATATGAAAAATAGAAGTAAAGGGAGGAAGGAAGGAAATGATGGGAATGAAGGAAGTACGAAAGAAAGGTAGGAAAGAAGGAAGGTAGGAATGGAAGGAGAGGAAGGAAGGATAGGGAGGAATGAAGGGATGGAAGGAAAGATGAAATGATAGAGGAAGGAAAGAAAGGAAGGAAGAGTGAAAAGGAATGAAGGAAGAAAGAAAGGGAGGAAACAAGGAAGAGAAAGAAAGAAAGAAAGATAAGAAAGATAAGAAAGGAAAGAAACGGAGGTAGGAAGGAAGGAACAAATGAAGGAAAAGAAGGAAGGAAAGAATGAAAAGAAGGTAGGAAGGAGGGAAAGGAAGAAATAAAGGAAAGGGAGGGAGGAAGTAAGTATAGGAATGGAAGCGAAAGGAAGGAAGGAAGGAAAGCAACAAAGGAATGATGGAAGTAAGGAATGACGGGTGGAAGGAAGGAACAAATTAAGAAGGAAATGTGTTGTTAACATTTACCTTTCAAGCTGCAATAAAAAAGCAGCAAAAAAATAATGTAAATTTTGCAGTGCGTATTACTACAGTAAGAGATGAGTATGAGCTAGTAGACCATTTGAGGAGTTTCTCTATGTACCAGGCACGTTGCTGAGACAATAGCTGCTTTCATAACCCTTCATTGATCCCTGTGATAAGCGCTGACAGCGATGGATCAATCACACCTTACATCATGTCCGTGACCTGTACAAGCCGGGGGGGGGGGGGGGTTGTCACAACAGAGATCAATGCTTCCTGCATCAGACACATTTTGTTCAGCTGAAGTCATACACCACAGGGAAAATGTATATATTCTGTCTGACTGGACGGACACAAACAATACGATGACAAGACCCGACATGACAGTCAGGGGGCATGGGAGGCCATCAGGCTCGGATTGGCCCATAGGGGAACAGGGGAATTCCCCGGTAGGCCCCTGTGCAGACATGGGCCCCCAACCCCACTGTGTGAGCAGTACTTGACATAATTCACATGATTCGCATCTCATCATTCAGTAACCAAACTACCCAGTTTATAATTATATAGAGATATAGGTAAATTTGCGCATGAGGGTAGTATAATATTTATATGCAGGTGAAAATGGGCCCCCAAAGTCAACGTTACTGGTGGGCCCTTGGTACCCCAGTCTGACTCTGGAGGCCATGATTGTTACAATGTGACCGAAAGTGAACACTAGTAGGTGATTGCAAAATATCCTTATGTCCAAGAGTTTTTTGGGGTTGCCAAGTCTTATGTACAGTGTTATCATAATAATGCATCGTATTTGTATGAAAAACACCAAACACAAAAAAGAGGTTTTTTTAACATAGTATTGATGATTACTGTTATCTGTATGCAGCTCCCATGCAAACTTATGTGTCTCGATGACAACAGAAAGTATATGTAGTCTGGGCCGCAAGTCATGTATAAGGCTATGTGCACACAGTTTTTCTTCTGCTTTAGGAAAAAGGGGAGTTTTTGGAGGAGTTTTTCTTATTCTGAAGGTCTACTGTGCAGGCTCTTGATTAGACATGCTTATCAGGATTTTCAATGAGGTTTGACTGGCACTTTTTTCCCCTCAAGATGTTTTTTAACCCCTTCACTACCAAGGGTGGTGTGCACGTTAACTCCCGGGCCAAATTTTACAATTCTGACCACTGTCCCTTTATGAGGTAATAACTCTGAAACGCTTCCATGGATCCCGGTGATTCTGACATTGTTTTCTCGTGACATATTGTACTTCATGTTAGTGGTAAAATTTCATTCAAATAACTTGCGTCTATTTGTGAAAAAAATGGAAATTTGGCAAAAAAAAATTTAAAATTTTCCAACTTTGAATTTTTATGCCCTTAAATCACAGAGATACAGCACACAAAAAAATTAATAACACTTCCCACATGTTTACTTTACATCAGCACAATTTTGGAACCAAAATTTTTTTTGTTAGG
This sequence comes from Dendrobates tinctorius, assembly GCF_039654945.1. Classification (NCBI taxonomy): domain Eukaryota; kingdom Metazoa; phylum Chordata; class Amphibia; order Anura; family Dendrobatidae; genus Dendrobates; species Dendrobates tinctorius. The sequence continues at coordinate 1,036,709 of NW_027361695.1, forward strand.
AAGTTATAAGGGTTAAAAGTTGACCAGCGATTTCTCATTTTTGCAACACCATTTTATTTTTACGGACCACATCACATTTGAAGCCACTTTGAGGGGTCTATATGATAGAAAATACCCCAAAGTGACACCATTCTAAAAACTGCACCCCTTAAGGTGCTCAAAACCACATTCAAAAAGTTTATTAACCCTTCAGGTGCGTCACAGGAATTTTTTGAATATTTAAAAAAATGAACATTTAACTTTTTTTCACAAAAAAAATACTTCAGGTTCAATTTTTTTTATTTTACCATTTTGTGCAATTTGTCCTGAGTACGCTGATACCTGATATGTGGGGGGGAACCACTGTTTCGGCGCATGGCAGAGCTCAGAAGGGAAGGAGCGCCGTTTGACTTTTTCAATGCAAAATTGGCTGGAATTCAGATCGGACGCCATGTCACGTTTGGAGAGCCCCTGATGTACCTAAACAGTGGAAACCCCCCACAAGTGACCCCATTTTGGAAACTAGACCCCCCAAGGAACTTATCTAGATATGTGGTGAGAACTTTGAACCCACAAGGGCTTCACAGAAGTTTATAACGTACAGCGGTACAATTAAAAGATAATATTTTTTCCACAAAAATGATCTTTTCACCCCCAATTTTTATTTTCCCATGGGTAACAGGACCCTAAAAGTTATTGTGCAATTTGTCCTGAGTACGCTGATACCCCACATGTGGGGTAAACCACTATTTGGGCACATGGCAGAGCTCGGAAGGGAAGCAGCGCCATTTGACGTTTTTGGCTGGAATTGAGATCGGACACCATGTCGCGTTTGGAAAGTCCCTGATGTACCAAAACAGTGAAAACCCCCCACAAATGACACCATTTTGGAAACTAGACCCCCCCAAGGAACTTATCTAGATGTGTGGTGAGCACTTTGAACCCCCAGTGCTTCACAGAAGTTTATAACGCCCGGGCGTGAAAATAAAAAAATCGTATTTTTTCCACAAACATGATCTTTTAGTCACCAACCTTTTTATTTTCCCAAATTGGACCCCAAAAGTTGTTGTCCAATTTGTCCTGAGTACACTGATACCCCATATGTGGGAGAAAACTACTGTATGGGCACACATCGGGGCTCGGAAGGGAAGTAGTGACGTTTTGGAATGCAGACTTTGATGGAATGCTCTGCGGGTGTCATGTTGCCTTTGGAGAGCCCCTGATGTACCTAAACAGTGGAAACCCCCCACAAATGTCCCCATTTTGGAAACTAGACCCCCCACGGAACTTATCTAGATGTGTGGTGAGCACTTTGAACCCCCAAGTGCTTCACAGAAGTTTATAACGCCCGGGCGTGAAAATAAAAAAATCATTTTTTCACAAAAATGATATTTTTGCCCCAATTTTTTATTTTCCTAAGAGTAACAGGAGAAATTGGACCCCAAAAGTTGTTTTTCAATTTGTCCTGAGTAGGCTGATACCCCATATGTGGGGGTAAAACACTGTTTGGGCGCATGGCAGAGCTTGGAAGGGAAGGAGCACCATTTGACTTTTTCAACGCAGAATTGGCTGGAATTGAGATCAGACGCCATGTTGCATTTGGAGAGCACCTGATGTGCCCAAACAGTGGAAACCCCCAATTATAACTCCAACCCTAACCCCAACACACCCCTAACCCTAATCTCAGCCCTAACCCTAGCCCTAATGGGAAAATGGAAATAAGTACATTTTTTTAATTTTATTATTTTTCCCTAACTAAGGGGGTGATAACGGGGGGTTTGATTTACTATTTATAGCGGGTTTTTATGTTTGGCAGCTGTCACACGCTAAAAGACGCTTTTTATTGTAAAAATAGTTTTTGCATCACCACATATTGAGAGCTATAATTTTTCCATATTTTGACCCACCGAGTCAAGTGAGGTCTTATTTTTTGCGGTACGAGTTGACGCTTTTATTGGTATCATTTTCGGGCACGTGACATCTTTTGATCGCTTTTTATTCCGATTTTTGGGACGCAGAATGAACAAAAACCAGCGTTTCATGAATTTCGTTTGGGGGGTGCGTTTACACCGTTCCGCCTGCGGTAAAATTGATAAAGCGGTTTTATTCTTCGGGTCAGTAAGGTTACAGCGATACCTCATGTAGGTCGTTTTTTTATGTTTTGGCGCTTTTATGCAATGAAAACAATTTTATATAAAAAATTATTATTTTTGCATCGCTTTATTCTGCGAGCTATAACTTTTTTATTTTTTCACTGATGATGCTGTATGGCAGCTCGTTTTTTGCGGGACAAGATGACGTTTTCAGCGGTACCATGGATATTTATATGCGTCTTTTTCATCGCGCGTTATTTCACTTTTTGTTCGGCGGTATGATAGTAAATCAATATTTTTTGCTTCGTTTTTTGTTTTTATTTTTTAAGGGGTTCGCTAAAGGGTTTAACTAATGGGAAAGTTTTATAAGGCGGGTCGTTACGGACGCAGCGATACCAAATATGTGTACTTTTATTGTTTTTTTTTTTTCTTCCAAAAAATGAATTTATTAGGGAATATTTTTTTTTAATTTATTTAGCGATTTTTTAAAAATTATTTTTACACTTTTTTTTTTTTTTTTTTTACTTTATTACATTGTCCCAGTTGGGACATCACTGTCCTGCGATCTGTCACAGGCAGTGCAGCAGGCTTCCTCGTGCCTGCGCTTTGCAGGCACTGAGGAAGCCGGCTCCCTGCAGGCCCCCAAAGGTCCCCGTCGCCATCTTGGATTCGGGGGCCTGCAGGGAAGGAGCCCCCCACAGCAGCGCTGCACATTGAGCCCCCCACGGCAGCGCAGGGAAACACGGAGGGAGCCCCCTCCCTGCTGATGCTTCCCTTTAACCCCCGGTACACCGCGATCGTGTTTGATCGCGGTGTGCAAGGGGTTAACGTGTCGGGGGCGGTCCGTGACCGCCCCTGACACATTGTGCCGGGTGTCAGCTGTGATAATCAGCTGACACCCGGCCGCGATCAGCGGCGCTCACCACGTGGGCGCTGCTGATCGCTATGACGTAATATTCCGTCCATGGGAATTAGGTCCAGGGTCACAAGGACGAAATATTACGTCCATTGTAGGTAAGGGGTTAAAACCTCATCAGGGAAAAAAAAAATCCCACCTCATATGAACAACAAATTTGATCTCTGCATAGAAGTAAACTGGAAAACTTTTCCCAGCGGTATTGAAGCTGTGTTTGAGAAGGATGTTGGAGCATAAACACTCCAACAAACCTCTGTATGAATACAGCCTTGGGATAAGATTTTTTTAAAACAGGAAAACTCCCTCAAAAAGAAGTGTTTCCTGAAGCAGTTTCAGCTTGAAAAAACATGTCGTGTGAAAATAGCCTAGTCCACCACAGGTAAATGGTCAGGACCTACAACCTCCAAGTTATGCAAATAGAGGTGTGTGAAAAGCAGAGGTATGCGGAAAGTAAGCAGAACAATGCATCACTATGTGTGCGGAATCGCCGTGATTCCGCAAAATTAATGATCATGCTGCGTATTTTTCTGCGATGCGATTCCGCCGCGGGAAAATCCGCAGCATTAGCACAGCATTGCGGAATCCCATAGGATTGCATGGGATGCTGTTTTTTTGCGTTTGAGGCAAAATCACGTGTTTAAAATCACAAAAATCGCAACGTGTGAACACAGCCTAATTATGACGGCAGGTGGCTGCCAGTCCAAAGGAGAGCTTGGGGTCCCTTCTTTGGTTGGGCTAATGACAGCAACACCACCTGTACTGCCCTAATGATAGTGACGCGCCCCAGAGGCCGTGGGATACTCGGCGTCGGGCCCATTGACTTCAATGGGAAAAGTCACAGTGGCTGTGACCCGGTCCGTGGCCTCAGGCAGTCATGTAAAAGGGGTAGAATTGAATGGGGACAGAATTTATGAAGTAATTCGTGACGCTACCTGTGGTTTCTGGAGAGATTGACTAGCGCTGCAGTATTGCTTCTCTGGGACAGATGTTGAGGCGCAGCTGAGTTGTTGAAGCCCTCCACAGGTAGGGCTTTAGTCCCAGGGCAGTGGTGAGGGGTTAGTTGATGGTGAGATGGTATGGAGTGGAGGATGTAGCAGAGCCGAGTAGAGGTGCAGGAAGAAAGTGGAGGACACAAGGGCATGTAGTTCCAAAAGCTTTACTCACAGTTCTGGCATGCACAGAGGACCGCTTCGGTGCTGTGTCCTCCAGGTGAGGGGTCCAGCCAACTTCCAGATAAAATGAAGTGCACCTTCCCAGCTCTCCCTGTCAGTGTGTTCCTTCCCTGGCCGTCTCCAAACTATACGCTGCTCAAACTCCTTTTTCCACTCCAGCGCTTCACAATTAGCGTTCCGGCCCAGCAGCTGCGAATCCTGTTCGGAAAACGCCTCACCGTTTCCGTGACTCTATGTAGCTGCCTTTCCAGTTGGACTAACTGTGGAAGGGGCGATGGTCCATAAAGTAACCAACGCTGTCGGCTTGCTAGTGGCACCCTGAAGAATGCGATCTAGGCTAGGGGGCATTCACTTTGCGACCAGTCCGGCCAGTTCCTTCCTCCACCTGACAGCCGTCAGCGTGGAACGGGACCCACAGGATAACTTTCCAACCGTGTCCCTGGAAGAACCGATCTTCCCTGTGAAGAATCAATCTTCCCTGTGAAGAATCCGCTGTTTGTCCAAACTTCTGGCAACTCAAGGCAGGAGCTGCTCCAGACCCGTCCTTCTCTTTCCCTCTCTCTGAGGGGACCCTCTCTACTTCAGCCTAAGTTTCTCCCTCCAAAACTACGCTCCGCCCACCTCCCAGCACTCTTCGTGTTCCAAGCAGGGAGCCATAAAGGGTGCTCTGCTACACTACTGGAGTGTGTGAGGTGTGGGTGTTGGAGTCTGGTCGGGTGCACCCACCTTACCTGGTCATGGGGTACCACACCTCTGGGTGAGGTGCAGTACCTCTGTGGCGACTGGACCCTCAAGGGCGCCACAATAGCAGTATAACCTGTACTGCCCTAATGACAGCAGTATAACCTGTACTGCTCTAATGACAGCAGTACCACCCGTACTGCTCTAATGACAGCAGTATAACCTGTACTCCATTAATGACAGCAGTATAACCTGTACTCCCCTAATGACAGCAGTACCACCCATACTGCTCTAATGACAGCAGTATAACCTGTACTGCTCTAATGACAGCAGTATAACCTGTACTGCCCTAATGATAGCAGTATAACCTGTACTGCCCTATTGATAGCAGTATAACCTGTACTGCCCTAATGTTAGCAGTATAACCTGTACTGCTCTAATGACAGCAGTATAACCTGTACTGCCCTAATGATAGCAGTATAACCTGTACTGCCCTAATGATAGCAGTATAACCTGTACTGCCCTAATGATAGCAGTATAACCTGTACTGCCCTAATGATAGCAGTATAACCTGTACTGCCCTAATGACAGCAGTATAACCTGTACTGCCCTAATGACAGCAGTATAACCTGTACTGCCCTAATGACAGCAGTATAACCTGTACTGCCCTAATGATAGCAGTATAACCTGTACTGCCCTAATGATAGCAGTATCACCTGTACTGCCCTAATGATAGCAGTATAACCTGTACTGCCCTAATGACAGCAGTATAACCTGTACTAACCTAATGACAGAAGTACCACCCGTACTGCTCTAATGATAGTAGCATAACCTGTACTGCTCTAATGATAGCACTATAACCTGTACTCCCCTAATGACAGCAGTATAACCTGCACTGCCCTAATGATAGCAGTATAACCTGTACTGCCCTAATGACAGCAGTATAACCTGTACTGCCCTAATGACAGCAGCACAACCTGTACTCCCCTAATGACAGCAGTATAGCCTGTACTCCGCTAATGACAGCAGTATAGCCTGTACTGCCGTAATAATAGCAGTAGCACCTATACTGCCCTAATGACAGCAGTACCACCCGTACTGTCCTACTGACAGCCTTGTCCTTGCCTTCAGCCAAACTTAGGAGTTATTTTCGCAGCAAACCCATATTCCCTCTAGTTACGGATAGGCAGGAATTTCAGAGATTCCATAGGCTTTGTGTTATAATAATTACATTGCTGTTATAATTTACTCTTTACAAAGCTGAACAATGGCTGGAGCTTGACAATCCTGTCCCCTCATGATGAGATTTTTTCATCTAGAGAAAGCAATGGGTGGTTATTATTTTCTGCCACACATAAAACTCATCAGGACACAACAAGTGGTAAAACAGAAAAAGTATAAAAAATAAGACTTTGCTCAAATTGCATAAATCTCCAGTATTATAAAGCCGATGTTTAAAAAGTAAGACTCAAAAAAAAAATGCAAGAGGACGTTATGTTCACCCGGGGTCACTGGAGGAAACTCAAAACCATTTCTGGGCTGTGGTGGTACAAGACTGCTGGTAGAGACAGCTTCTCATCAGAGAGGTACAACAGCTTGGTCAGGGTGTTATGTGCTGTTGGTAGTCATGAAGTACGCCCTCACAGCATGTGGAGCATAATGGGTGTACGACCAGGCAGAATTCAGCCAACAGATTCACAGGACACTAATCCAGTGACTACATCGGTAGGGTCTGAATGTTGGACCAGAGCCCTTCGAACCTCCACCTACCTGCTGGTAGCAGATCCATTGTGATGCCATTGTTGCAGCCTCACCCACACATGACATTTCAGCGAACCGACTTATCAGAAGAGGCGCCAAGGATGGTAACTCTTAAAAAGAAGGATAAAAGAGTAAGAAACACAGAACAAACTCGCTGATAGATTCTCAGTTATCTCGTTATTCATCCAGCAATAGCCTGTAAAAGACAAAAAGTGCAAAACATTTTTTTATGAAAATCAAATTATAAAAAATGTTATTAGCTAAGGAAAAGATAAAACTTGCCCCAATGTGCCTGAAGGTATTAATATCATTTAAGTCAGAGTATAGACATCACCGAGAGGGTCTTTCCCATTTGTGGGCCAATTTTAGGAAATTGCGGTTGCACCCTGGAGCCTCAGACCAATGTGAGGAGAAAAATGCTATAAATTGTACATAATGGTCCAAGGCCATATTGAAGATTTTGCAATGGTACTAATGACCAGGGAGACCCTAGAGAGGTTATTGATCATGGTGGAGTGGATCCCCATCCCACGCTTCGCTATAAGACCCCAGACTTATTATATCCACAAATTTCCATACAATAAAACCCTATTACAACACATCCATTATACAGTAATAGACCACTCTGCGCTGTTCCCATCTCTCTGACTTTGATCCGATGTATATTTCATGCTTTTGTCGGCTCGGAGCATTGATATGATGATTACCGAGAGAAGATAAGTGCATTAAATATTCCTTGTAATTATCTAAGGAAGAAGCTTTGAGGAATATGTGACATGTGAGATCTTCACATAAAAAGAAGCAGTGGATGGAGCGCACGGCTGTGAGGATGGATATTCATATTTAATGTCTCCTCTGTAACACGGGGGAAGATGAGCGATAAGTGACGAGCGGAAGGTAAAGTTCTTCTTACAAGAAAATGATTTTATCTGCATCGTCTGCACTAATCACGGTCGCCACCCAGCAGTCACACACCTGAAGAGCTGCAATTCATCAGTTGTCAGAGAGATGGGCACGTACATGGGTCATTATGTACCTACTCATCAGAGATGCAGCCAGAGCTATAGATCTACTAGTCACGTAGTCAGAGGTAACGTAGTCAGGGGTTATGTAGTCACTAGTCAGAGGTCATACAGTCAGGGGTCATGAATTCAGAGGTCAAGTAGTCATAGGTCATATAGTCAGGGGTCATGTAGTCAGGGGCCATGTAGTTAGGGATCATGTTGTCAGGAGTCATGTAGTGAGAGATCATGTAGTCAGAGTTCATGTGGTCAGAGATATTGTAGTCAGGGATCTTGTAGTCAGATGTCATGTTGTCAGGAGTCATGTAGTCAGAGGTCAAGTAGTCAGGGGTCATATAGTCGGACTCAGGGTTATGTAGTCAGGGGTCGTGTAGTCAGAGATTTTGTAGCCAGGAGTCATTTAGTCAGGGATCAGGCGTCATGTAGTCAGGTGTCATGTAGTCATGGGTTGTGTAGTCAAGGATCATGTAGTTAGGGGTCAGGTGTCATGTAGTCAGGGGTCGTGTAGTCAGGGATCAAGTAGTCAGGGGTCATGTAGTCAGGGGCGTGTAGTCAAAGATTTTGTAGTCAGGGGTCATGTATACGGTTGTCATGTAGCAGGGGCCATTGTTATGAATGAGTCACCGGAGGAGGAAAAAACAAAAACACACGCTAAGTCCAGAAAACCGGAGAGGTTGGTAGCTAGCGGATTGCAGACCCTTGATCCTATTCACCACAACTAACAGTAGCCGTGGTGGGTTCCTACTGTGCCCTAGACCCCTCGTCACAGCCGGAGAGCTAAATAAGCCTAAAGAAAGAAAGGGGAAATCTAAACTGTCCCAGAGCAGACCCCAAAGCAATAGACAGCCCCCAACATGTATTGTCGGTGAAAAAACAGATGAAAACACAAACACAGACAGAAAGACAGGCTAAGCAAATGATGGGGCCCAACTAACTAGATAGGAAAGGACAGAAAAGATGCTGGCTGCAATCACGCAAAAACCCTGCCAAAAATAATGTCCAACACGTCTGATAGAAAAGGCCCTGAAGTCACTAGACTTCAAAATCACTATATCAGCACTCAGGTATATTCTGAAGACAGAGCAAAGAGATCAACTGATCAGAGACAAAAATGGAGTTCAGCCAGTCCCAACCAGGGCAGGCTGAACACAAACACTAAGTAAACAGACAAAATCTCATGAAAAAATAGCAGAGCGAAAACTTAGCTTTTAGTAGACAGGAACTAAACTGGATGCCAGAGCGCAGAGCAGAAATGATCACCAGCAACCCTGCAGGGCGTCGGCTGCCTTCTATCCACTCAGAAATTCCGGATGTCCAATCACACTCCACCTGCTCAGATGACAGGTTCTTCCCATCCAGATCAATTTCACTACCTCTTTTCACCAGCAGAGGGAGTTCATCAGACATGAGGTGAAGGAGAAAATTAACTCATAACAGGCCATGTAGTCAGGGATCATGTAGTCATGGGTCATGTAGTCAGAGATTTTGAAGTCAGGGGCCGTGTAGTCAGGGGCCGTGTAGTCAGAGATTTTGTAGTCAAGGGTCATGTAGTCACCAGTGATCATAAGCTGACAGCAGATCACCTGAGTGACATTTTCTTGCGATGTTGCACCTGTTTTCTGACACTTGTGATCTCTCCACGTTCCTGACAGGAATCCGCCGGTGACGTCACAGCCGCTCACAGACTCGTGATTTCACAGCAGCTTCATGTTCTGTTCATTTCATTCCCAACATTGCAAGTGATGATCACAGAACAGTTGATAAGCTTCTGACCACTGGGGGTCCGACTGCTGAAAACACAGCTCGGAAATGTCCCTCGAATGCTCACCCACCGCTCCATGCTTTCTCTAAGAGAATGGAGCACTGTACTTCATGTCTTATGGATATGGGACGGACCCCCACTCCATCTTAAAACCACCATAATTACAGTAAACCTAGGCACTAGAATAAATACACAACACGTTATTTTGGTTGTCAAAATGGCCACAGCTTTATTTAAATCATAGGATTAAAACAATCACAGTAGGAGCCAGGTGAAGTGCTAGTACATTGGGATTCAAAGTACTGTGATATCCCAGCTGTCTGACATACAGAACCAGGCCAGACAGCCATAAAGGTGCGGCACGCACTGGCTTGCCATTCAAACAGAGCCAGTAAACTTTCAGGGCACCAATGACCCTATTATCCTCACTCCTGTGCTTAACCACTGTGCCCGCCCCTGATTGACGTTACCATTACAACGTCCTTGAGGCTGGCCACCAAAGCCGAGCCTGTTCACCACCATGAGGTTTTACATCCTCTATTAGTTAAAATGAGTCCACCTTAACTTGTCTGCAACTTCCACCTGACTCCTAAACCGCCACCAGAGAGGCCATTTGACACCTTAAATGGACTCGACACCCATCAACCATGCCTAATAAAGCCATCAACCATTTCTACATGCTATAGAAATACTGTGCACACAAGTAATAAAAAATACCAAGTTATGATCGATAATACGGTAACTACAGCAAAATAACAGTTGCTAAACATCCTGCAATGAGGATTCCATAATGGGGAATGTGGAAAGTAAACCATAATTAAGGTCGTAGCTACAATCTGAATACCTGTAATAATCTGTCATGCCTCAAAAACTATTATACTGCATGTATTGTAGCCAGCCCTAATAATTCATCAATTCACAGATTTTTGTTCTAGAAACCACCATTATTGTAGTGCAGTAAAATTTCTTAAACCCACTTACTATCACTACCCGAAAAGTGATGAACATATCAATAGAAAGAAATTATAAATAGGGAGTAATTAAAAACTATACACAATATAACATCAACATTATAAGTAGTAATTTAAATAAACCTAAAGCAGAAAAAGTCTACAAAGGCATTATTAATAACCCTGCCACGCCATTGTTAATTGTTTTTCATGCACTTGATAACATTTACTGTTGACCTCTCCAACTGGGTCAAAGGCATTGGGAATAGGCATATTGCCCTTCGTGCTAATGCACTTGATTACTTTACCCTTAGCCGCTCCCACTGGCTCAAGGACACCAGGCGTAGGCATACTGCCCTTTGTGTTAATGCACTTGATTATACCCTTAGCCGCTCCCTCCAGCTCAAGGGCATCAGGAATAGGTATACTGCCCTTTGTGTTAATGCACTAGATTATACCCTTAGCCGCTCCCACCAGCTCAAGGGCATCGGGAATGGGCATATTGCCCTTCATGTTAATGCACTTGATTATACCCTTAGCCGCTCCCACCAGCTCAAGGGCATCGGGTATAGGCATACTGCCCTTTGTGTTAATGCACTAGATTATACCCTTAGCCGCTCCCACCAGCTCAAGGGCATCGGGAATAGGCATATTGCCCTTCATGTTAATGCACTTGATTACTTTACCCTTAGTCACTCCCACTGACTCAAGGGCACACAGATTAGGTACATTGCTCTTCAGTTTCATGCACTAGATAACTGCATTGTCCCGATGACAACCTTGAAAGAAACATGGTTTGGTCAATATAAACAGTCAAAACCGTGCCTCGGCATTCTCAAGTCAAATGAACATAGAGGGTCCTTGAAGCTATAGATTGTATTGAAAAGCATGCCTACCTTGTTCTCTTCTCCCCTCCAGCCACTGTTCCTGGCTCAGAGGAGCCAATTTATTCTGTAGGCATGCAAAATATGATTGCCATGACCCCAGGGACTTTACCCTAACAGGGTCCTATAAAATATAAATGCTTCTGGAGACCAGGGGGCCATACCGTGATGGTCACCCCTCCATACCAGGGGGTCATACCTGAGATGGTTACCCCCTCCACACCAGGGGGCCATACCTGAAATGGTTACCCTTCCAAACCCAGGGGGGTCAGCGGCCAGTTTATTAACAAATAACATACCGTATATACTCGAGTATAAGCCAACCCGAGTATAAGTTAACCCCCCAATTTTGCCACAAAAAAACTGGGAAAACTTATTGACTCAAGTATAAGCCTAGGGTGGGAAATGCTCCATAGATTATTCCCCCATATGGTGTCCCCCAGAAGAAGCTCCATAGATTATTCCCCCATACGCTGACCCCATAAGAAGCTCCTTAGATTATTCCCCCATATGCTGACCCCATAAGAAGCTCCTTAGATTATTCCCCCATATGCTGACCCCATAAGAAGCTCCTTAGATTATTCCCCCATATGCTGACCCCATAAGAAGCTCCTTAGATTATTCCCCCATATGCTGACCCCATAAGAAGCTCCTTAGATTATTCCCCCATATGCTGACCCCATAAGAAGCTCCTTAGATTATTCCCCCTTATGCTGACCCCATAAGAAGCTCCTTAGATTATTCCCCCTTATGCTGACCCCATAAGAAGCTCCTTAGATTATTCCCCCATGTGCTGCCGCTGCTGCATGTAAAAATAAAAAAAAAATGACATACTCACCTCTCCGTCGCTGGGTGTCAGATACTCACCTGTCCTGCGTCCATGGCTGCTCACCGCTATCTGTCACGTCATCGGTCAGTGACGTTCAGACTGCAGGGGGCGCGGCACGCACTAATCACGTCACCTAGCCCTCTGCTGTCTGAAGTCACTGACCGATGACAGACAGCAGCAAGCAGCCATGGACGCAGGACAGGTGAGTATCGCTATACTTACCCGTCCTGACGCTGTCTCTTGAGCCCCCAGCTTCTCCGCGCTCTCTCTTCCTGCGTTCAGCGGTCAATAAGTATTAAATACACAATCTTATACGACCTGAGGGGGGGGGTTCTTGGTGCCCCAAAAATTCTGGCTTTATATTTGGCAAAAAACACAAAAACTTAAAACTTCACATTACCCTCAGACGTAAACCACCAGCTCGAGGGCACCAAACATCCTATTCTGGGAAGTCCAACCACCAAAAGCTCCCGGGTAAAACCCCGTCCAGAGCCGTAACCAAAAGCCAGATCCACCAAAACAATTTTTAACTGTCCGGAATTTTAACTTCCAATTCCTTTTCGCTGATTCAGCGTCAACTCCAAGAACCCCACCCCAGAGGTTCATACTTAATACGGTTACCCCTAATGACCAGTTTATAAATAACTTCAAGGACCCACTAAAAGGAAAACAAATAACTTTTTTTTTTAATTTTTAATTCATGTTCTTATTAAAATAAACATAAAATAAACATCAAAGCATAAATAACATTAGCACGCTGGGGGGGGGGGGGGGGGGGGGGGGGAGTCCTTGAAGCTCCCAAATCTGGTGATTACCAAACATAAGATGTACCAACAATTACTCCCAGCCGTTACCCCACTAGCTCGGGAGCACCATAGCCACAAGGGTTCCAATGTTCACTTGAATTTCCTGGGGATCTGACAAACTCTTGCCGAAACTCCCCTCCACCTTTCACCAGGTTCAGAACCATATTAACTTCCAAAAAGAGGAATCCATATCCCAATGGATCCCCCAGACCAATTTCTAACCAACTTCAAGGACCCCCCCCCCCCAACCACCAGGCTCCAGGTAATCCACTCAGGCCTGTGCTATCCGCCATCTTAAGTAATATAAAATAAGCACTTGGTGGGTATACACCAATCCCTTTTTTTTTTAAATTATTATTCACGCCTTTATTAAAACAAACATACAATAAAACATCAAAGCATAAATAATATTAACACGCTGGTAGGAGTCCTTGAAGCTCCCAAAATCCGGTGATTACCAAACATAAAGTGAACATAAAATGTACCAACAATTACTCCCAGCCGTTACCCCACCAGCTCGGGAGCACTATATCCACAAGGGTTCCAATGTTCACTTGAATTTCCTGTGGTTCCGACAAACCCTTGCCGAAACTCCCCTCCACCTTTCACCAGATCCAGAACCATATTAAATTCCAAAAGGAGGAAACCATATCTCATTGGATCCCCCAGACCATATTTAACCAACTTTAAGGACCCCTCCAACCGCACAAGAAGTGAGATAAGTGAGGGTGAAAACCATGCAGGTTTACAACCAAGGTATACAACAGGTTAATAATGGAAAATACCCCATCGTAAGGTCTGGAAATAGACAGAGATGGGCAATGCTGTGTTATATGCTGTAATAATAAATGAGAAGCCGCCTGCTCCTCTACAGCAGTTACAGACTCTAATCACCAGCTGCGCATAAATGGTAAGAAATATAATATGTAGGTCTAATATAAGCTGCCTGCAGCCATAGGTGTGTGAGCAGAAAACTGCAAGGTCTAATATAAGCTGCCTGCAGCCATAGGTGTGTGAGCAGAAAACTGCAAGTTCTGTATCCCAGTCACTCTGCTACATACAACTACAATAGACGAGAGACAGGGCTGAAAACTGGGCCCATGATGTGTCCTCCAGAGCAATGTGCAGCCTCACACTAGGAGTGCCCACTCACTGCCTGCCATGTGCTGAGTTATTAGTGCCCACTCACTGCCCGCCATGTGCTGAGTTATTAGTGCCCACTCAAATATGCCGAGTTACTCCCCGATTATTTATTTTACACATGATAAAACATAATCCATTCTGGCCTGTGCTATCCACCATCTTAGGTAATATAAAAAAAGCTCTTGGTGGGAGACTAAAGGCAGCAATAGCTACAGAAATCAAGCACTAAGCTTGAAGTCATGTCCAGATTATATGTACAGCCAGGTAAGTAACCTGGAGACACAGGATGTCTATACCCAGCATGATCCGTATATAGCAGAGTGAGGAGTGATATCATGTATACAGACCTGTGGTACAGGTGAAGTATACAGCACAGGGATGGAGCCTTTACACATATACCACATATATAGTGAGCAACCTGGTTCCACTGGATCTGCACACCCAGCCTCACAGTATGTAACAGAGATGAGGTCACATACAGATCATCAGACTCCATAACTGGGAAGGGGGGATAATCCGCACACAGCAGGGTCAGTATACAGTGCACTAACATGAAGTGCAGCCTCTCATCATCACACATATACCATCCCCCGACTGCTCCTCTCACCAGTGTCTCTAATACATGTGACTATCCAGCTCCACCATAGTAATGGCAGACACTGCATGCGTCCCTGCTCTGTCCTATCATACATAAACCCAGAACTCATGAAGACTCTGTATAATACAGCAGTAATGTGGTATATCAGAAACGTCTGCAGGGAGGACACACAAAAGCTGCCTCTGCAATAAGTGAGGGAACATGGCCGCTACATGAATTTCTGAGGTAATCTTGATCCCAGATATGATGTAGGAGCTGATACTGTACACACTACACAATGTCTGAGGTGAATGCAGAGTAGTATATCAAACATGTCTGCAGGGAGGTCACACGGAAGCTCACAGTCTGTGAGGAAAATGTAGCATGCACATGAGGGACATGGCGGCTACATGAATCGCTGAGGTAATATTGATCCCATACATAATGTAGGAGCTGATACTACACTAGTACATGATGTCTGAGGTGAATGTGCTCCTATCATCTGTCGTGTGAGGTAAATCAAGAAAAACACATCCAGCCCATAAATGGCAGCGCTTCCCAGGACTCACATCCAAAGATGATATTCCATATTTTTTTTATTTCATAGGTTAAAAAAGAGATACAACGCGTTTCGGATGCAGTGTATATCCTTCATCAGGTATCATAAAAACACAGTACACAGGGGATTTGTACTGTGTTTTTATGAAACCTGATGAAGGATATACACTGTATCCAAAACGCGTTGTATCTCTTTTTTAACCTATGAAATAAAAAAATATGGAATATCATCTTTGGATGTGAGTCCTGGGAAGCGCTGCCATTTATGGGCTGGATGTGTTTTTCTTGATTTACTCATCCTGTGTGAGCCTGAACCTGGCTCCTTCACTTGGATCCACTGAAGGCAAGCTCCAAGCCCTGTCTTCTGAGAAGTATCCCAAAAGGAAGGATTTTTGAGGATACATAATCCAAAGCTATATTAGTCTTCTATCAGGTGAGTGCATAAAATTGTGCACCCTTTAAAGACTACAATATTGTGTTTACGCACTTAGGGCGCCGCAAATTGTCTGTTCTTCTCTCCCAAACAGGGTTTTTTTTGCCTGTCGTGTGAGGTGATAACCCCAGTATTATACTCCCTGACACTGTAGACATGCTTCCTCCTTTTCATCCTGTGTATGAAAGAGGGAGAGAGACAGATTTCCTGCTCTATATAATCCCCACCCTCCTCACAGTAATCCGCCAGGCACAGACATACTGGGCTATCCCTCGTGCTTAAAATCTACACCACTATACCAAAAAAGCTGCCGGAGTAAAGGTCCACCCATCCCCAAGTCATGTCCTCCTCCGCCTATGGCTCCAGTGGTTTCTTGATTTCTGGCAGTCCCACAAGAATGTTGTGGCGGGCGTTGCGCCCTAGCGATTGGACCCCATTGATCAGAAACGTGTTCTTGTGGAGCAAGGAGAGCTATAATATATTACATAATAATATCCAGTATCTTCTTTAGACAATTATTTACCTCACAGAAATAAATCGTTATGCTATTACCATAGATCTCCTCTCATAATCTGTCATATACAATGGCCGTCTGTGCTCTGAGGTAAAAAGAAAGGATTGGCAGCCATTTTAGGTGGGGGCTCGTGTAAAAAAAAAAAAAGCAGAGTGATGGTATAGACCATGGCAACCAATCAGATTGCAGCTTTCATTGTGAAAATGAAGGTTAAAAAAATTGTAAGCTGGGATCTGATTGGTTGTGACAGGCCAGCCTAGTTTTCCCTCAGTCCACTCAGCCCAAAAAATGTCTGTCAGTAGTGAATGTAAGCGTCTCCTGTTGTCACTACTTGTGAGTTGCTGGGAGAAGATGGGCGGCCGTTACCTGAACCTCTCAGCCATGACGATAGAAGAATGAGGAAAGATATAGAGGATATTTCTCTCACAGAAAGAACATGTGTAATGTAAAACAACCCAAGAGTCAGTCATTCTGTCAGGGCCTGGTTCTTGCCTGTTCCCTTCAGTGAATATTTTACCTCTTTAGACTCTTGTTATAAAACATAAAAATACACCTCAGCTGCTGCAGAACCTCATAATATACCTCAGCTGCTGCAGAACCTCATAATATAGGGTACCTCAGCTGCTACAGAACCTCATAATACACCTCAGCTGCTACAGAACCTCATAATACACCTCAGCTGCTGCAGAACCTCATAATACACCTCAGCTGCTGCAGAACCTCATAATACACCTCAGCTGCTGCTGAACTTCACAATACACCTCAACTGCTGCAGAACCTCACAATACACCTCAACTGCTGCAGAACCTCACAATACACCTCAGCTGCTGCTGAACTTCACAATACACCTCAACTGCTGCAGAACCTCACAATACACCTCAGCAGCTTCAGAACATCACAATAGACAGCTGCTACAGAACCTCATAATACACCTCAGCTGCTGCAAACATCATGATGCACCTCAGCTGCTGCAGAACATCATAATACACCTCAGCTTCTGCAGAACATCACAATACACCTCAGCTGCTGCAGAACATCATAAAACATCTCAGCTGCTGCAGAACATCATGATACACAGCTGCTGCAGAACATCATGATACACCTCAGCTGCTGCAGAACCTCATAATACACCTCAGCTGCTGCAGAACATCATAATACACCTCAGCTGCTGCAGAACATCATAATACACCTCAGTGTTGCAGAACATCATAATACACCTCAGCTGCTGCAGAACCTCATAATACACCTCAGCTGCTACAGAACATCACAATACGCCTCAGCAGCTTCAGAACATCACAATACACCTCAGCTGCTACAGAACCTCATAATACACCTCAGCTTCTGCAGAACCTCATAATACACCTCAGTTGCTGCAGAGCCTCATAAAACACCTCAACTGCCGCAGAACCTCACAATACACCTCAGCAGCTGCAGAAACTCATAAAACATCTCAGCTGCTGCAGAACATCATGATACACAGCTGCTGCAGAACATCATATCACACATCTCAGCTGCTGCAGAACCTCATAATACAGAACACAGCTGCAGCAGAGCCTGAATAAACATCTCAGCTACTGCAAACAACATAATACACACCCCAGCTGCTGCAGAACTTCTAAACTTACCAGCTACTGCAAACAACATAATACACACCCCAGCTGCTGCAGAACATGTAGCAGCTGAGATATGTATTATGAGGTTCTGCAGCAGCTGAAGTGTATCGTGATATTCTGCAGCAGCTGAGGTGTCTTATTAAGTTCTGCAGCTGCTGAGCTCTGTACTTTGAAGGTCTGAAGCAGCTGAGGTGTTTATTTGAGGTCCTGCAGCAGCTGAAGTGTATTAAGAAGTTCTGCAGCAGCTGAAGTGTATTAAGAAGTTCTGCAGCAGCTGAGGTATGTATTGTTCTGCAGCAGCTGAGGTGTGTATTGAGGTTCTGCAGCAGCTGAGGTGTATTATGAAGTTCTGCATCAGCTGTTACATGTATTGAGGTTTAGCAGCAGCTGAGGTGTATTGTGAGGTTCTGCAGCAGCTGAGGTGTATTATGAGATTCTACAGCACCTGAGGTGTAGTGTCATGTTCATTAGTAGCTGAGGTGTATTATGAGGTTTTGCAGCAGCTGAGCCTTGAATTGAAGTTCTTCAGCTGCTGGGGTGTATTATGATGTTCTGCAGCATCTGAGACACAGGAGTGTTTATTACACACTGCAGCTGCTGAAGAATCTCTTGTTAAATAAATCGGCGGTCCTACATGAAAAATCAGTGTTTGGCACAGGAAAGGAAGTTGCGATAAATCTGTTCTCTGTGACAGCCCCAATGTTCTGGGGAGATAGGAAGCGTCTGTGTCGCTGCTCATCTCTGTGACGATTATCTGAATCTTATTTACAGACAGGGTGTCCGCGGGTGCTGACGGGCAGTGGGTGTCCGCCGGTGCTGACGGGCGGTGGGTGTCCGCCGGTGCTGACGGGCGGTGGGTGTCCGCCGGTGCTGACGGGCGGTGGGTGTCCGCCGGTGCTGACGGGCGGTGGGTGTCCGCCGGTGCTGACGGGCGGAGGGTGTCCGCCGGTGCTGACGGGCGGCGGGTGTCCGCCGGTGCTGACGGGCGGCGGGTGTCCGCCGGTGCTGACGGGCGGGCGGCCGTCCGCGGGTGCTGACGGGCGGCGGGTGTCCGCGGGTGCTGACGGGCGGCGGGTGTCCGCGGGTGCTGACGGGCGGCGGGTGTCCGCGGGTGCTGACGGGCGGCGGGTGTCCGCGTGTGCTGACGGGCGGCGGGTGTCCGCGGGTGCTGACGGGCGGCGGGTGTCCGCGGGTGCTGACGGGCGGCGGGCGTCCGCGGGTGCTGACGGGCGGCGGGTGTCCGCGGGTGCTGACGGGCAGTGGGTGTGTGTGTGGGAAGGTGAACATTTTTTGTGTATTTTTCACCACATTTTCTTCATTGTTTTCTTTTCCTCCAGGCTTAAAAAATGAATCTCAATGTGTGGAACATCAAAGACATGTTCAGCGTTCCTCCGGGAGCCGGGTGAGGGGCGTTTCTGTATTTATAATGTCAGATCTTTCTAGCAGCTACTGAATCAGGTTTAATTCATGGAAATAAACAGGATTGTATCTCTCAGGCCTCCTGGGTTTGCTTGTTTCTGCGGGCGGCCGTCACATTATTCTCTGCTGAAATGAGCGATTCCAGGTTCACATGCCAAGGCCATTTTTTGTCACATCTGTTCAGCCCAGATGGAAAGGACACATCATTGTCCTCATTTATTTTTTACTTTAACCCTGATTTTGACTTAAAGGGGACCTGTCACTTGCCATAAATATGTCATTTTTGTATCTGGTCCAAATTCCGCTTTTCCGCCATTGTTTTTCTTGTGTAACTACGCCTCTCCATTCCTGAGATATGACCCCTTCCTCTATGTCTATAAATCTAGAGTTTCAGCCAACTAGGTGTGGTTCTTTTGAACACGCCCACAGTGATTAATTGAGGATCACACCCATTGGTTAACAAGAACAGATTTACATACAGGAAAGACGAGACCTTATCTCCGGGACGGTGAGGCGCAGAAACAAAAGAAAAACAACACAGGATTCAGGAGAACAGTGGCATTTATGCCATGCAAAAAAAAAAATATTGCAAGTGACAGGTCCTAATTATGGGACCAAAACTGCAGCAACGTTTGCACATATGTATGCTATACTACAGGATATGGTACACATTTCTAAAATATATAGGTCCCAACTGTGGGACCTGTACTCTGTGGACAAGCCTTGAATGCCTCTGATGAGATAATTCCTGTCCATTATAAGTCATACTCATCAATATTGGTACTGGAGGGAAAAGAGCAGAAAGAATCACCCTATAAGCGACCCTTTTGGGCAAGGTTTACATGCGTCCTGCCAATTTGGGGCATAGGACAGCACCTTTGGGATAGCTGGCATGTATGGGCAAAAGCAGGACATTATAGCAAAAGAAAAGCATAAAATATATTAAATCGCATCACGGATCATTACAGGATAAACAAATCTGCCAACCGGAATACTGCGCAGAGCGACCATTCCAGCCTCAGCGATTCCCAGTTCCTCTTCAGTTCGCAGTTTTGTCCTGATGGCTCTCAGCAGGGGTCCATGGATTATGCAAAATATCAGAAAAACTCCAATCAAAATTCCCAAGATGTGAGTAATGTCGTCTGTGGAGTGAGGAATGCATGTACAATGTGGACAGGCAGTGCTTACTTTAAGGAAAATTGATAAAAGGGATCTGTCACTTGCCTTCCATACGTAAATTATTTTACCTGATGTAAATGCCGCTGTTCTCCTGAATGTTTTTCTTTTGTTCCTGTGCCTCTCCATTCTCGAGATATGGTCCCATCTTCATTGTATGGAAGTCTAGTCTTCTAAGCCAAGGGGGCGTGGCTCACAGAGAAGAGATGAGGGCCACACCCACTCATCTAAAAAGACTAGATTTATATGCAAGGAAGAGGGGGACGTATCTCACAAATAAAGAGGGGCAGAAACAAAAGAAAAACAACTCCGGATTCAGGTGAACAGCGGAATTTACACCAGGTAAAAATAATTAAAATTTATGGCAAGTGACAGGTCCCCTTTAAGTACTACTATACATAGAAACAATGTAAAATGATGACAGATGATCTTATAATCATCTTATATATATCAATCAGGAACAAAGCTCAAAGCGACCATACACACTATATATCCAGAGACACAGCGCCATCTGGAGGTCCCTATAGGAATAAAAAGCATTTGATAAGGCCTGTTTCACACTTCAGTTTTTCAGGTCAGTCGAAATCCGCCAAAATGTCGGAAAACGGATCCGTGGCCCATGAAACACCAACAGGAGCCACCGGACCGTTGGTGCGCTGGGATCCGCCGATACGGTAATTTTAAAGGAAGCGCGCCTGAAAACGAAAAAGCGTGAACGGGATATCGCGTGATCAGGGAGCGTGAACGGGTATGTCGCGGGATCGTGGAGCGTGAACGAGCATGTCGCGGGATCATGGAGCGGGAATGGGTATCTTGCGGGATCGTGAACGGGCATCTCGCGGGATTACGTCGCGGGATCGTGGAGCGTGAACGGGCAAGTCAGTGTGAACGAACGGGGGGAGAGAGAGATTTTATCCAGCAGCCAGATTGGATTTAGGGTTAAACATGTAGCAAAAGGGAAAAATACGGAACCGGACACAAAAAAAAGTTGCCTTGTCCGTTCGGTGATCTCAGCGGCCGCCAAAATTTTGGCAGATCCGCAGAAATACGGATGCAACGGACGATCCTCAGTCAAAAATCCGCCGATAATGAAAGTCAATGGGGAAAAAAGCGGATCCGCCAAGATTTTTTTTGCAAATCGGCGGATTTTGTCTGATGGTGACAAACAGATGTGTGAAACAGGCCTAAGCAGGAAGGATCCAGTCAGTGCTGCTCAATTTATTTTATTTATTTATTTACAATGTGAAAGTACTTTATTTATCTGTTTCAAACTGTAATGTGACTGAAATCACACATTGCATTAATCCATGCAATTTAATAATGGAAATCCCAACGTATACCCTATGAATGTAGGTTAAAGGACACTAAGTAATGTAGTGTACATACACAGTGACTCCACCAGTAGAACAGTGAGTGCAGCTAACCCAGGACCAGTAGTAATGTAATGTACAGTATGTACACAGTGACTCCACCAGCAGAATAGTGAGCGCAGCTCTGGAGGATAAAACAGGATGTAACTCAGGATCAGTAATGTAATGTATGTACACAGTGACTCCACCAGCAGAATAGTGAGCGCAGCTCTGGAGGATAATACAGGATGTAACTCAGGATCAGTAAGGTAATGTATGTACACAGTGACTCCACCAGCAGAATAGTGAGTGCAGCTCTGGAGTATAATACAGGATGTAACTCAGGATCAGTAATGTAATGTATGTACACAGTGACTCCACCAGCAGAATAGTGAGTGCAGCTCTGGAGTATAATACAGGAGGTAACTCAGGATCAGTACTGTAATGTATGTACACAGTGACTCAACCAGCAGAATAGTGAGCGCAGCTCTGGAGGATAATACAGGATGTAACTCAGGATCAGTAATGTAATGTATGTACACAGTGACTGCACCAGCAGAATAGTGAGTGCAGCTCTGTACACGCCCAGGAAGAGGAGGAGCGTCGCAGCTGAGCCTCTGCAGGCTGGGGTTTTGCTAAGCTCCTGAAGGGAGGTTTTTTTTCCTGCAAGGACTTTCCATCTGCCCCCTTCCCAGGAAAGAGGACTCTCCTTGGGACTGAGCGCCGGGGCTGTGCCCCTGGCTCCCACCCTCCGGCAAGCCAGCTGGGGGTGGGGGGCCTCATCCACCACCAGGAGGCCCAAGGCACAGCCAGCCAGTCCCAGGGATGGGGAAAAAGCGGACCCCAGGGGGCCGCAAGGCTCCAGGGTCTGGGACCCCCGAAGTGAAGGCTGTGGCGGGCCCTTCCCCCGGAGGTGCAGCAGCCGGCAGAGGTGAGGCGGGGCCCCCCCTTAACATCTGGGGCTCCAAGGTTGCGGGAGAGCCAGCTACCACCTACGCCTCCTGCATTCATGCCCACCTCTCCGAGTACGAGGAGGCCGGCAAGCAGCTCAGGAGACTCCGGGGGGAGTTGGAGGGAGCCCGGGTCATCAGTAAAAACAGGCTCCCTGCCTCAAAGAGAGCGGAGGTCACCGCCACAGTCAAGCGGCTGAAAGGGGAGATTCGGGCCCTGGAGGACCGGCGAAGTACCATCATGGCCGGCAGCGGCCCCTTCCAGGAAAAGCTGCAGAACGAGGACCGGTTCAGGGCCATGGCCGGTGGGTCTCCTGGGGGGTCAGGAGTCCCCAACCAGGTGGAGGAAAGCGAGGAGGAGGAAGAGCAAGATGGCACCCACACCACATCCGGGCCACCTCCACCTGAAGACCTGGCGGACACCAGCGTGAGTCAGGTAACATGCAGCAGGATAACCCCCGAGCAGGTGGCCCTCCCGCTGGACTCCAGTAACGTGGAGGAAAGCGGGAGCGAGGGGGAGGATGGAGGGAGCGGGAGTAGTTCTGAGGGGGGCTGCCTCATCCTTAAACAAGTACGGCAGACTGAATCCCCAGCACGGTTTGGCACGCTGTTGTTTGGGTATGAGGTCTGCCAGGAGGATGAGGCAACCGGGAGGAGGAGAAACAGGAGGCGCAGGCGTAAGGCCTCTGAAGGCGTGGAGGAACAACTGGTTTTTGCTCCTCTTCCCGGGGCCCCTCTGTCCCGCTGTGTGGAACCCGCTACCCACCCCGGCTCGGGCCCTGTGGTGGGTCCGCAGCGAGGGAGCGGGGAGAGAGATGACTGTTGTGACCTGACTGTCGCATCTGGGGACAGTTCAGACCAGGGCAGCGACATGGAGGTCGGTGCTGGTTGTGGTGTTGGTGGTGGTGTCCAGGCTCAGCCCTCGGTGGCAGGGGAGGCTGGCCTGGCACCAGGTAAAGTTGGTACAGCCAGGGCCGCACCTCCGGCGGCGAGTGCTGGGGCTTCTGGACCCCCCACGTACGGATCCGCTAAGTCTGGATCGCTAGTGGGGGTCCAGAAGCCTAGGAAGTGCGAACAGAACATCAAGCAGCAGCTGAGGCGGTGCAAAGTGCTGGTCGCTCCCATGTCGGCGCCTGTGGTGAGAGCGGGGTCTCCGGCACGTCGACCCAAAAAGGGGTCCGTGCAGGGGGCTCCGCCGCCGCTGGGCGACGAGGGGGAGTGGCCGGCCTTGCCTGTCTCAAGTGGTGGGCATGGGGTGGCAGCGGTGGTCCGTGAGGGGGGCGTGGCCTCCCCGAGTGTTGCCCGGCCTGCAAAGGCTGTGGCGTGCGGGGGGGGCATGTCCTCCTCGGCCGTCGTCCCACCCGCTGCGTCTGCGTCGCCCGAGGGGGGCGTGGCCTCGCAAGGGGTCGCTGCTTTGCCCGTGGTGGCTGTGGCTGGCGGGGGGGGCGTGGCCTCGGCGGGCGCGGCTCCGCCCGCTGTGCTCGCGTCACCCGGGGGGGCCGTGGCCTCGCAGGGGGCCGCGGCTCTGCCTGGGGTGGCTGCGACCGGCGGGGGGGGCGTGGCCGCTGCGGGCCCGCTGCACTCTGTCCCACACACCCTTCCAAGTAATGCTGTGCTGCCCCCAAAAGCTGGCGGGGAGTTGTCGGGGTCCCCGGCCCACCTACCTTCATCTGAGGGTGCGGGGACTCTGGCGCTCCCTGGCAAGCCGGCGGCGGGGGTGAAGAAAAGTGCAGGGCAGGGAGCGGTGCCAGTGGCCGTCCCTGCCCAGAGTAATGAAACCTCAGTAAAAGGAAAAAAAATGGAGCTGAAACCAGGAGCTGCTGTTGCTCCTAGGCCCAGCCAGGGCAGAGTGCATGATGTCATCAGCACTGAGGCATTTAAAGGGGCAGCGGCGCTCCTGGACAGGAGCTGGAGTAGCTCCCAGCAAGAGAGCTCAGGGCCCCCAGCAGGCAAAGAGAGGAACTACACTGGTTTGGGAAATGTTAAAAATGTAAAAAATGTAAATAATGTTGCTATGTTCACCAATTGTGCGAGTGAGAGTGAGTACGAAAGCGGAGTGGACATATTTGAGGAGATGTTTGCTGAAGTGAATGGTGATATGAGTGACATGGATGAAGGAGTGAGTGCTACTGTGAATGTGGGTGAGTGTGCTGGAGTGAATGCAAATAATAAAAGAGTGAATGGGAGAGTGAGTGGGAGGACGAATGAGGGTGCTGGCACAAGTGGTGGTAGTGGTGGGAGGGCTGGCCCGTCTGCCCCCCTGGCCGCAAGACCCCAACATAGTTATGCGGGGGCCGCGGCTGGGGGTCGGGGTGGTCCTCGGGGTGGTCCTGGGGGGGTCTCCTCGCCTCCGGGCTCCAGGGACGGCGCTTTGCACCACCGTTTCCTGGAGGCCCTCAAAAAAGGAGAAAGGTCGATAGTGGTAGAGGGGAGGACAGTGGACTTGTCTTTCTGGATAGAGAGACACGGCCTTGCTGCCTTCCAAAACCAAAGGGAGGGAGGGACTGTTTGGTCTCTCCCCACAGCCGGGCAGGGGCCGCAAAGGAGGAATGTGGTCCGTCTTAGGTGGGGGGGCAGTGAAGCTTGTCCACCTAGGAGCAAGGTGGTGGAGCTCCTCCTTAAGATGGGCTTCGGGGCGAATGACATCTTTGCCCTGATACATCCTTCGGCGTCCCGCTTCTTCGACGTCAGCTTTGTGCGGCCAGAGGGGCTTGAGCTCTTCTGGTCTAACTATGAGCTGGTGCGGGAAGAGCCCGGATGGCGAGACTTCGTTGCGCAAGCGGTGTCTCGCCAAAATTCCGTCAAGCGAGTGACCGTGGTCACTTGTAACGAGTCACTTGCCGGCGTGGACATTATGACGTGGCTTTCCCGTTACGGGGAAGTCACCGAGGTCCCCAAAAAGAACAGGGACGAATTCGGCATCTGGTCGGGGGGCTGGACCTTCATGGTTAAACTGAAGGTTTCCGGCGGCACGGTCACCCACATCCCTTCCTCGGCGTTCCTGGGAAGGGACAGGATCCTGGTCTTCTACCAGGGGCAACCGAAGGTCTGCCACAAGTGCGGCGACCCCACTCACTTCAGCGCTAGCTGCAAGGTACAGAAATGTGCCTTGTGTGGTGGGGTAGGTCATCTGGCCGCCTCATGTAAAGACATTCGGTGTCACTTGTGTGGTGACCTAGGTCACCCTCTCAGCCGCTGCCCTCGCTCCTTTTCTAATGCCGCTGCAGGCCCGGCGGGAGGAGTCCGTGAGGGAGAAACCTCTGGCGGCGCTCCTGCAGCTGTGGCAGGTGGTGGCGGAGGGGAAGGGGCTGAGGGACCGGTGAGGAAGGGCAATGCCAAGGTGAGGGGCCCCGCGTATGTGCGGAGGCAAGAAAAACGCCATGGGGGTGGGGGGCAGGTGAAGTCTCAGGCAACCGGGTCGATGCCTGCTCCTCCCTCCAGGCCCGTGGCAAAAGCCTCTGAGGTCCTGAGGGAGAGTGTGGTGAGAGAGGAGATCAGGAGGATGGAGAGGGAGGATAAAGCGGCTGACTCGGACGGGTCCTCACAGTATGAAAGTGTTGATGAGGAGGTCCAGGAGCAGCCTACAGCAGCGGGTGGCAAAAGTAAACGTGCCAATCGTAACAAATCGGGGGGGAAGAAGGCTGGCAAGCCTTCAAAATCTCCCCCGCCCCCGACCACCAGGGTGCGCACGGAAGGGCCCGCTGACCCCCCTCTGATTGATCTCTCCAACCGGTTCAGCGTCCTCGGAGGCTCGGATGATGGGCCGCAAGACGAGGATGCTGGGCCGGGGGTACCACCGGAGGGTCCTTCGGGGGATGGTGGGGTTCGTCCCTCAGGGGGCAGTGTTCCTCCTGGGGGGGGGGACAGACCTGGAACCCGGGGGCGAGGACACCGGGGGGGGGGTGGGATGGACACAACGGGAGCTTCCCTGAAAAGGAAGGTGTCCGACCCCTCCCCAGGAGGAGGTGATAGCAGTGGTAAGAAGTTGGCCATCCAACTTGATCACCCATGATGGCGGAACTCGCCCCGTTGACGCTGGCATCTATTAATGTTGCCAGCATAAAGTCAGATGCGGCTCGTTTCACGGCCTTTGATTTTTTCTCCCGGATTGAGGCAGAAATTTTATTCTTGCAAGAGACCAGACTAACAGACATGGGGGCCATCTATAAAGCACGGAGGGAGTGGAGGTGCGGGCCCTCATACTGGTCTCTTGCGGCCGAGCCGTATAGCGGGGTGGCAGTCCTTTTTAAGACTGCAGCTGTTGAATGCCGACGGGTTACTGAGTTGGAAATGGGGAGGTGCCTGATCCTAGATGTCTTCATGAGGGGACAAGAGCTCCGGCTCATCAACATCTACGGCCCGCAGTCCAAGTGGGACCGCAAATGTCTCTTCCTGAGGATCAAGCCCTTTCTTTTTACGAGCCGGCAGGTGGTCTTCGGTGGGGACTTCAACACCATTACGAGGTCCCGTGACCGGGGGGGTCCCGGAGATCGCCTGGCTTATGATAGCGTCGCGTTGAATAGCATAGCCAGCGAAGCTCGCCTGGTGGATGTCCACATCCGGCACACCCCAGGTCACGGAGGTTTCACCTACCATAGGGGTAGCTGTAGGTCTAGAATAGACAGGTTTTTTTTGAAGGAGGACGCCATCTTTTCTGCTGTGTCCGCCGTTGAGGTGGAGTTCTCCGATCACTGTCTAATTTTCTTTTCTCTGAATGTTGCAGAGACTCATCGGATGGGAAGAGGGCTGTGGAAGCTCAATTCGTCCCTGCTGGAAGAAGCGGAGGTGAGACAATCCTTCGAGGACTTTCTTCAGAGCCAGGTACCGCTGTTGGATCTCTGTAGTAGTAAGTCAGAGTGGTGGGAGATCTTCAAAAAGCGGGTGGCGGGGTTCTTCCGTCAGCTCTCGAGCCTCAGGAGTCTGAACAGGCACCGCTTGTACCAGGCCCTGGGGAGGAAACTCGAACAGCTTGTCTCGACTGGAGGTGACCGTGAGGAAATCTCCAGAGTGAAATCTTTGCTCAAGAGGTGTCAGTATGATAGACACACATCTTTAGTTTTTGAGAGGGACTTCGGGAAGTACCGCTCGCCCGACCCTTACAGAAACTGTAAGATGTCAGTGAATTGTAAGATGGTGACAGGACTGATCGACAGTACGGGGTCCCTGAACAGATCCAAATCAGGGATCCTGGAGGTGGTCAGATCCTTCTACTCACACCTCTTGGAAAAGAAGGATCTGGATCGGGACAGGATGTCGGCTTTCCTGGCTGAAACCGTCCCTGAGCCAGGGGGTGATCCCTCTCTTGGTGTTTTGGCAGAAGAAATCAGGGAAGAGGAAGTGAGACTGGCCATTGATGGGCTTCGGCCCAAGAAATCGCCAGGTCCGGATGGCTTAACATCCGAGTTCTATAAGACTTTTAGGGACTCCTTGGTCCCCCTCTTGACAGGGGTATTCAATGAGTGTCTCTCCTCGGGCACTCTTCCCGACTCAATGAGGAAGTCAGCCCTCATTATTCTGTCAAAGGGTAAGGATCCGTCCCGTATCGAGAATTGGCGTCCCATAGCGCTTCTCGATACGGACCGGAAGGTTCTGGCCAAGGTGCTGTTTAATCGGCTGGTGAAGTTTGCACCCCGGCTCCTGTCAGGGGCCCAGCATTGCTCTGTTCCAGGCCGCAGTACTTTTAGTGCTGTGCTCGGTGTCCGAGAGGCAGTGGAGCAGGGTAGGGCAGGTCACTGGAAGGGGTACTTGCTGTCATTAGATCAAGCGAAAGCCTTTGACCGGGTCAACCACGAGTACCTCTGGTCCGTTCTTTTGAGGTATGGTCTGCCTGGGAGGTTTGTAAAATGGTTAGAGATCTTGTACCAAGGGGCTGAGACTTTTCCGCTGGTGAACGGTTGGTCAGGTCGCCCTTTTGAGGTGGGTTCTGGGGTCCGTCAGGGCTGTCCGCTGAGCCCGCTTTTATACGTGTTTGCGATCGATCCCTTCCTAAGGAGGGTAGATCATGGACCGTTGGCGGGAGTCGGGATGGACCAGGCGGGCTCTGGGTCCTCTCTGAGGGTGGTGGCGTATGCTGATGATGTTTCCCTTTTCGTGTCCTCGAGAGGGGAGGCGGATTGGGTCATGTCGGAGGTAGTGCGCTACTCGGAGGCATCCGGGTCCATGATCAACCGGGATAAGTGTGAAAGTCTCTGGCTGGGAGGGGGAGATCCTAGGTTTGATCTCCCGGACACCCTTCCAGGGCCCCAGGCCACCGCCAAAATTCTAGGCATCGAATTTGGCCCCGGGGATTACCCCCAGCAAAATTGGGAGGGCAGACTTAAGATCGCCGCCCAAAAGGTGGACCAATGGAAGGGTTGGTCTTTAACCCTGAGGGAAAGGGTTGCCCTGGCTAAAGGCTTTCTGCTACCTTTATTAATATACCTGGGCAGTGTGTGCATCTTGCCGGAACCTCTCTGGACACGGGTCTATAGCCTGTTCTTCCAATTGTTATGGGGGAATAGGCTTAACCTAATCAAGAGGGAGGTTACATACCGTACGAGGAGACTAGGCGGGTTGGGTATGGTCAACCCGGTGGTGTTTCTAGTAAACACCTTTCTTAAGACTAACATCTCCAACCTCTGGCTAGAGAGGGCTCCTCCGTGGGTAGTCTCCTGCAAGGGTTGGCTTTGGCCTTTCTTCCAGGAATGGGAGACAGGAGGGCAGGTGAAGGATCTACGCACACCTCATGGGCATCTCCCGGCTTACGCTACCCCGGTTCTGAAGGTGATCCGCCGGTGGGGTCTGGGAATGTGGGAAATCAGGACCATGTCGAGGCAATGCCTTGACAGGAGGGTCCTGTTGACCCATTTCCAGAAGCCCCTGGCCCTTAAGGATTGCCCAGGCCGGGATCTGGAGGTCGGGCTGGGGCTTTTAAATTCTAAGCGGATCCCCATGAAGTTTTGGGACTTGACCTGGCGTTGCTTCCACAGGAGGCTGTATGTAAAGGATAACTTGAAGTGCAGGAAATCCGATGATCGGGGTTGTCCCCGTGAGGAGTGTGGCGACGTGCTGGAAAGCATGGAGCACTTCCTGCTTCAGTGTCCCTTTAATGTAGAGGTGTACAACAGGGTGGGTGCTTCCATACGCTGGCCGCGGCTGGCGTCCCTCTCCTACGCTGAGTGGGCCTATGGAGCGTTCAGATCCCTGGGTGGCCGGGACCTGTGCACTTTATTCCTAGTCAGTGTAGTGGTTAGGTTCTACACTTGGAATGCACGGTGCCTAGTTTCGACGCGGAAAAAAACCCTCCCAAGGGATGAGGTGGTAGGAAACATCTTGGGTGACCTGGTGAAGGTCCGTTCTTTGGAGTTCGAAAGGTTGGGTGTGAGGAAGGCCTCTTGGCTTTGGAGAGGCCTCTCCTTTTAAAAACGCACTCAAGGGAGGGCTAGCTCCGTGTGAATGAGGGTAGGGATAGCATAAGTTTCACTGGGTGTGTTAGGGACAGAAGTAGGGGCAGATAGGGACAGGGAGGGACAGGCACTGAGGGACAGATAGAGAGTTAGTTATGTTAAGTTAGGTGGAGTAGGGACAAGAAGGGACAGATAGGGACAGTTTCTTTAGGGACAGAAGCAGGGACAGTCTTAGTTGTTAAGGGACAGGGTGAATGAGTTAGTGAGGGACGGGGCCTCGAGAACTCCTTTTCCTGGTGGTGGGCTAAAAGCATGGCACTCTAGTCTTTTGTTTTGGAAACATAGAGCATTAATGGATATTGGGCTTGCAGGCACTGAACTTGGGCCTGTAAGAAACGTTTTGAAGGGTATGGTGTATTTAGTAATTATATTTAATTGGTGTTATATTGTATTATGTATTGTATTGTATGCTATTATGTGTTGTGTATGTGTTATTTTCTTTTAGTTAGAGGGCATGGGAGGGTATAGTGAGGTTGGGAGGGGGGTGAATGGGGGAGGTGAGAATGGAAAAATCAAAGGACCCCAAGTCAAGGGAAGTGGCAAGTTGAGATATACCATGGACCATGGAGGAAGAAGGCATGCTGGAGCACATCGGAGGCAAATGGTGGAGGGTTTTCTTTTTCTTGAGGGGCATAAAACTTTCGTGCTCCTCAAGTAGATGTGATAGGCCACGAACTGTTATGGACCTTGTGGAGTGATAGGCCATGGACGTATATGGACCTGTGGTGAGGAAAAAAGGTGGGGGGAAAAAATTAAAAAAAAAAAAAAAAAAAATTATAAAAAAAATATATAATAAAAAAAATTAAAAAAAAAAAAAAAAAAAAAAAAAGGATAGGGGTGGTAAGCTCGGTGGTGGTTCTTTTTGCCAAGTTAATGGCTAAAGCTAGTTTTGAGGCAGTATGGGCCGGAAGAATTTCTTTAGTTATTTGTATATAGGTATGGGTGGGAAACGTGAATGGGGCGTGAACGGGTATGCATGAGGATGAATGGATTATATCTGGGGTTTTTTATTTTTTAAATTGTATAGTGTTGGTGGAGAGTTCCTGCTGGGGGCCTTCCAAGCTGGAAAGCTTGAGGACCACAAAGGACATTGCAAGTTTTGCACAGGCGTTGTATGTTTCTGTATGGTTTTGTCTTGTTTTTTAGTTCTGGAATGTTGTTTTTGTCTGTCTTATGTATTATGTATTGTGTTTTTGATATTTTTATAATAAAAGAGATACAGGATGTAACTCAGGATCAGTAATGTAATGTATGTACACAGTGACTGCACCAGCAGAATAGTGAGTGCAGCTCTGTACACGCCCAGGAAGAGGAGGAGCGTCGCAGCTGAGCCTCTGCAGGCTGGGGTTTTGCTAAGCTCCTGGGAAGGGAGGTTTTTTTTTCCTGCAAGGACTTTCCATCTGCCCCCTTCCCAGGAAAGAGGACTCTCCCTGGGACTGAGCGCCGGGGCTGTGCCCCTGGCTCCCACCCTCCGGCAAGCCAGCTGGGGGTGGGGGGCCTCATCCACCACCAGGAGGCCCAAGGCACAGTCAGCCAGTCCCAGGGATGGGGAAAAAGCGGACCCCAGGGGGCCGCAAGGCTCCAGGGTCCGGGACCCCTGAAGTGAAGGCTGTGGCGGGCCCTTCCCCCGGAGGTGCAGCAGCCGGCAGAGGTGAGGCGGGGCCCCCCCTTAACATCTGGGGCTCCAAGGTTGCGGGAGAGCCAGCTACCACCTACGCCTCCCGCATTCATGCCCACCTCTCCGAGTACGAGGAGGCCGGCAAGCAGCTCAGGAGACTCCGGGGGGAGTTGGAGGGAGCCCGGGTCATCTGTAAAAACAGGCTCCCTGTCTCAAAGAGAGCGGAGGTCACCGCCACGGTCAAGCGGCTGAAAGGGGAGATTCGGGCCCTGGAGGACAGGCGAAGTTCCATCATAGCCGGCAGCGGCCCCTTCCAGGAAAAGCTGCAGAACGAGGACCGGTTCAGGGCCATGGCCGGTGGGTTTCCTGGGGGGTCAGGAGTCCCCATCCAGGTGGAGGAAAGCGAGGAGGAGGAAGAGCAAGATGGCGCCCACACCACACCCGGGCCGCCTCCACCTGAAGACCTGGCGGACACCAGCGAGAGCCAGGTAACATGCAGCGAGATAGCCCCTGAGCAGGTGGCCCTCCCGCTGGACTCCAGTAACGCGGAGGAAAGCGGGAGCGAGGGGGAGGATGGAGGGAGCGGGAGTAGTTCTGAGGGGGGCTGCCTCATCCTTAAACAAGTACGGCAGACTGAATCCCCAGCACGGTTTGGCACGCTGTTGTTTGGGTATGAGGTCTGCCCGGAGGATGGGGCAACCGGGAAGAGGAGAAACAGGAGGCGCAGGCGTAAGGCCTCTGAAGGCGTGGAGGAACAACTGGTTTTTGCTCCTCTTCCCGGGGCCCCTCTGTCCCGCTGTGTGGAACCCGCTACCCACCCCGGCTCGGGCCCTGTGGTGGGTCCGCAGCAAGGGAGCGGGGAGAGAGATGACTGTTGTGACCTGACTGTCGCATCTGGTGACAGTTCAGACCAGGGCAGCGACATGGAGGTCGGTGCTGGTTGTGGTGTTGGTGGTGGTGTCCAGGCTCAGCCCTCGGTGGCAGGGGGGGCTGGCCTGGCACCAGGCAAAGTTGGTAAAGCCAGGGCCGCACCTCCGGCGGCGAGTGCTGGGGCTTCTGGACCCCCCACGTACGGATCCGCTTAGTCTGGATCGCTAGTAGGGGTCCAGAAGCCTAGGAAGGGCGAACAGAACATCAAGCAGCAGATGAGGCGGTGCAAAGTGCTGGTCGCTCCCATGTCGGCGCCTGTGGTGAGAGCGGGGTCTCCGGCACGTCGACCCAAAAAGGGGTCCGTGCAGGGGGCTCCGCCGCCGCTGGGCGACGAGGGGGAGTGGCCGGCCTTGCCCGTCTCAAGTGGTGGGCATAGGGTGGCGGCGGTGGTCCGTGAGGGGGGCGTGGCCTCCCCGAGTGTTGCCCGGCCTGCAAAGGCTGCGGCGTGCGGGGGGGGCATGTCCTCCTCGGCCGTCGTCCCACCCGCTGCGTCTGCGTCTCCCGGGGGGGGCGTGGCCTCGCAAGGGGTCGCTGCTCTGCCCGTGGTGGCTGTGACTGGCGGGGGGGCGTGGCCTCAGCGGTCGCGGCTCCGCCCGCTGTGCTCGCGTCACCCGGGGGGGCCGTGGCCTCGCAGGGGGCCGCGGCGGGCCCGCTGCCCTCTGTCCCACCCACCCTTCTAAGTAATGCTGTGCTGCCCCCAAAAGCTGGCGGAGTGTTGTCGGGGTCCCCGGCCCACCTACCTTCATCTGGGGGTGCGGGGACTCTGGCGCTCCCTGGCAAGCCGGCGGCGGGGGTGAAGAAAAGTGCAGGGCAGGGAGCGGTGCCAGTGGCCGTCCCTGCCCAGAGCAAGGAAACCTTAGAAAAAGGAAAAAAAATGGAGCTGAAACCAGGAGCTGCTGTTGCTCCTAGGCCCAGCCAGGGCAGGGTGCATGATGTCATCTGCACTGAGGCATTTAAAGGGGCAGCAGCGCTCCTGGACAGGAGCTGGAGTAGCTCCCAGCAAGAGAGCTCAGGGCCCCCAGCAGGCAAAGAGAGGAACTGCACTGGTTCGGGAAATGTAAATAATGTTGCTATGTTCACCAATTGTGCAAGTGAGAGTGAGTACGAAAGTGGAGTGGACATATTTGAGGAGATGTTTGCTGAAGTGAATGGTGATATGAGTGACATGGATGAAGGAGTGAGTGCTACTGTGAATGTGGGTGAGTGTGCTGGAGTGAATGCTGGGGTGAATGCAAATAATAAAAGAGTGAATGGGAGAGTGAGTGGGAGGACGAATGAGGGTGCTGGCACAAGTGGTGGTAGTGGTGGGAGGGCTGGCCCGTCTGCCCCCCTGGCCGCAAGACCCCAACATAGTTATGCGGGGGCCGCGGCTGGGGGTCGGGGTGGTCCTGGGGGGGTCTCCTCGCCTCCGGGCTCCAGGGACGGCGCTTTGCACCACCGTTTCCTGGAGGCCCTCAAAAAAGGAGAAAGGTCGATAGTGGTAGAGGGGAGGACAGTGGACTTGTCTTTCTGGATAGAGAGACACGGCCTTGCTGCCTTCCAAAACCAAAGGGAGGGAGGGACTGTTTGGTCTCTCCCCACAGCCGGGCAGGGGCCGCAAAGGAGGAATGTGGTCCGTCTTAGGTGGGGGGGCAGTGAAGCTTGTCCACCTAGGAGCAAGGTGGTGGAGCTCCTCCTTAAGATGGGCTTCGGGGCGAATGACATCTTTGCCCTGATACATCCTTCGGCGTCCCGCTTCTTCGACGTCAGCTTTGTGCGGCCAGAGGGGCTTGAGCTCTTCTGGTCTAACTATGAGCTGGTGCGGGAAGAGCCCGGATGGCGAGACTTCGTTGCGCAAGCGGTGTCTCGCCAAAATTCCGTCAAGCGAGTGACCGTGGTCACTTGTAACGAGTCACTTGCCGGCGTGGACATTATGACGTGGCTTTCCCGTTACGGGGAAGTCACCGAGGTCCCCAAAAAGAACAGGGACGAATTCGGCATCTGGTCGGGGGGCTGGACCTTCATGGTTAAACTGAAGGTTTCCGGCGGCACGGTCACCCACATCCCTTCCTCGGCGTTCCTGGGAAGGGACAGGATCCTGGTCTTCTACCAGGGGCAACCGAAGGTCTGCCACAAGTGCGGCGACCCCACTCACTTCAGCGCTAGCTGCAAGGTACAGAAATGTGCCTTGTGTGGTGGGGTAGGTCATCTGGCCGCCTCGTGTAAGGACATTCGGTGTCACTTGTGTGGTGACCTAGGTCACCCTCTCAGCCGCTGCCCTCGCTCCTTTTCTAATGCCGCTGCAGGCCCGGCGGGAGGAGTCCGTGAGGGAGAAACCTTTGGCGGCGCTCCTGCAGCTGTGGCAGGTGGTGGCGGAGGGGAAGGGGCTGAGGGACCGGTGAGGAAGGGCAAAGCCAAGGTGAGGGGCCCCGCGTATGTGCGGAGGCAAGAAAAACGCCATGGGGGTGGGGGGCAGGTGAAGTCTCGGGCAACCGGGTCGATGCCTGCTCCTCCCTCCAGGCCCGTGGCAAAAGCCTCTGAGGTCCTGAGGGAGAGTGTGGTGAGAGAGGAGGTCAGGAGGATGGAGAGGGAGGATAAAGCGGCTGACTCGGACGGGTCCTCACAGTATGAAAGTGTTGATGAGGAGGTCCAGGAGCAGCCTACAGCAGCGGGTGGCAAAAGTAAACGTGCCAATCGTAACAAATCGGGGGGAAGAAGGCTGGCAAGCCTTCAAAATCTCCCCCGCCCCCGACCACCAGGGTGCGCACGGAAGGGCCCGCTGACCCCCCTCTGATTGATCTCTCCAACCGGTTCAGCGTCCTCGGAGGCTCGGATGATGGGCCGCAAGACGAGGATGCTGGGCCGGGGGTACCACCGGAGGGTCCTTCGGGGGATGGTGGGGTCCGTCCCTCAGGGGGCAGTGTTCCTCCTGGGGGGGGGACAGACCTGGAACCCGGGGGCGAGGACACCGGGGGGGGGTGGGATGGACACAACGGGAGCTTCCCTGAAAAGGAAGGTGTCCGACCCCTCCCCAGGTGGAGGTGATAGCAGTGGTAAGAAGTTGGCCATCCAACTTGATCACCCATGATGGCGGAACTCGCCCCGTTGACGCTGGCATCTATTAATGTTGCCAGCATAAAGTCAGATGCGGCTCGTTTCACGGCCTTTGATTTTTTCTCCCGGATTGAGGCAGAAATTTTATTCTTGCAAGAGACCAGACTAACAGACATGGGGGCCATCTATAAAGCACGGAGGGAGTGGAGGTGCGGGCCCTCATACTGGTCTCTTGCGGCCGAGCCGTATAGCGGGGTGGCAGTCCTTTTTAAGACTGCAGCTGTTGAATGCCGACGGGTTACTGAGTTGGAAATGGGGAGGTGCCTGATCCTAGATGTCTTCATGAGGGGACAAGAGCTCCGGCTCATCAACATCTATGGCCCGCAGTCCAAGTGGGACCGCAAATGTCTCTTCCTGAGGATCAAGCCCTTTCTTTTTACGAGCCGGCAGGTGGTCTTCGGTGGGGACTTCAACACCATTACGAGGTCCCGTGACCGGGGGGGTCCCGGAGATCGCCTGGCTTATGATAGTGTCGCGTTGAATAGCATAGCCAGCGAAGCTCGCCTGGTGGATGTCCACATCCGGCACACCCCAGGTCACGGAGGTTTCACCTACCATAGGGGTAGCTGTAGGTCTAGAATAGACAGGTTTTTTTTGAAGGAGGACGCCATCTTTTCTGCTGTGTCCGCCGTTGAGGTGGAGTTCTCCGATCACTGTCTAATTTTCTTTTCTCTGAATGTTGCAGAGACTCATCGGATGGGAAGAGGGCTGTGGAAGCTCAATTCGTCCCTGCTGGAAGAAGCGGAGGTGAGACAATCCTTCGAGGACTTTCTTCAGAGCCAGGTACCGCTGTTGGATCTCTGTAGTAGTAAGTCAGAGTGGTGGGAGATCTTCAAAAAGCGGGTGGCGGGGTTCTTCCGTCAGCTCTCGAGCCTCAGGAGTCTGAACAGGCACCGCTTGTACCAGGCCCTGGGGAGGAAACTCGAGCAGCTTGTCTCGACTGGAGGTGACCGTGAGGAAATCTCCAGAGTGAAATCTTTGCTCAAGAGGTGTCAGTATGATAGACACACATCTTTAGTTTTTGAGAGGGACTTCGGGAAGTACCGCTCACCCGACCCTTACAGAAACTGTAAGATGTCAGTGAATTGTAAGATGGTGACAGGACTGATCGACAGTACGGGGTCCCTGAACAGATCCAAATCAGGGATCCTGGAGGTGGTCAGATCCTTCTACTCACACCTCTTGGAAAAGAAGGATCTGGATCGGGACAGGATGTCGGCTTTCCTGGCTGAAACCGTCCCTGAGCCAGGGGGTGATCCCTCTCTTGGTGTTTTGGCAGAAGAAATCAGGGAAGAGGAAGTGAGACTGGCCATTGATGGGCTTCGGCCCAAGAAATCGCCAGGTCCGGATGGCTTAACATCCGAGTTCTATAAGACTTTTAGGGACTCCTTGGTCCCCCTCTTGACAGGGGTATTTAATGAGTGTCTCTCCTCGGGCACTCTTCCCGACTCAATGAGGAAGTCAGCCCTCATTATTCTGTCAAAGGGTAAGGATCCGTCCCGTATCGAGAATTGGCGTCCCATAGCGCTTCTCGATACGGACCGGAAGGTTCTGGCCAAGGTGCTGTTTAATCGGCTGGTGAAGTTTGCACCCCGGCTCCTTTCAGGGGCCCAGCATTGCTCTGTTCCGGGCCGCAGTACTTTTAGTGCTGTGCTCGGTGTCCGAGAGGCAGTGGAGCAGGGTAGGGCAGGTCACTGGAGGGGGTACTTGCTGTCATTAGATCAAGCGAAAGCCTTTGACCGGGTCAACCACGAGTACCTCTGGTCCGTCCTTTTGAGGTATGGTCTGCCTGGGAGGTTTGTAAAATGGTTAGAGATCTTGTACCAAGGGGCTGAGACTTTTCCGCTGGTGAACGGTTGGTCAGGTCGCCCTTTTGAGGTGGGTTCTGGGGTCCGTCAGGGCTGTCCGCTGAGCCCGCTTTTATACGTGTTCGCGATCGATCCCTTCCTAAGGAGGGTAGATCGTGGACCGTTGGCGGGAGTCGGGATGGACCAGGCGGGCTCTGGGTCCTCTCTGAGGGTGGTGGCGTATGCCGATGATGTTTCCCTTTTCGTGTCCTCGAGAAGGGAGGTGGATTGGGTCATGTCGGAGGTAGTGCGCTACTCGGAGGCATCCGGGTCCATGATCAACCGGGATAAGTGTGAAAGTCTCTGGCTGGGAGGGGGAGATCCCAGGTTTGATCTCCCGGACACCCTTCCAGGGCCCCAGGCCACCGCCAAAATTCTAGGCATCGAATTTGGCCCCGGGGATTACCCCCAGCAAAATTGGGAGGGCAGACTTAAGATCGCTGCCCAAAAGGTGGACCAATGGAAGGGTTGGTCTTTAACCCTGAGGGAAAGGGTTGCCCTGGCTAAAGGCTTTCTGCTACCTTTATTAATATACCTGGGCAGTGTGTGCATCTTGCCGGAACCTCTCTGGACACGGGTCTATAGCCTGTTCTTCCAATTGTTATGGGGGAATAGGCTTAACCTAATCAAGAGGGAGGTTACATACCGTACGAGGAGACTAGGCGGGTTGGGTATGGTAAACCCGGTGGTGTTTCTAGTAAATACCTTTCTTAAGACTAACATCTCCAACCTCTGGCTAGAGAGGGCTCCTCCGTGGGTAGTCTCCTGCAAGGGTTGGCTTTGGCCTTTCTTCCAGGAATGGGAGACAGGAGGGCAGGTGAAGGACCTACGCACACCTCATGGGCATCTCCCGGCTTACGCTACCCCGGTTCTGAAGGTGATCCGCCGGTGGGGTCTGGGAATGTGGGAAATCAGGACCATGTCGAGGCAATGCCTTGACAGGAGGGTCCTGTTGACCCATTTCCAGAAGCCCCTGGCCCTTAAGGATTGCCCAGGCCGGGATCTGGAGGTCAGGCTGGGGCTTTTAAATTCTAAGCGGATCCCCATGAAGTTTTGGGACTTGACCTGGCGTTGCTTCCACGGGAGGCTGTATGTAAAGGATAACCTGAAGTGCAGGAAATCCGATGATCGGGGTTGTCCCCGTGAGGAGTGTGGCGACGTGCTGGAAAGCATGGAGTACTTCCTGCTTCAGTGTCCCTTTAATGCAGAGGTGTACAACAGGGTGGGTGCTTCCATACGTTGGCCGCGGCTGGCGTCCCTCTCCTACGCTGAGTGGGTTTATGGAGCGTTCAGATCCCTGGGTGGCCGGGACCCGTGCACTTTATTTCTAGTCAGTGTAGTGGTTAGGTTCTACACTTGGAATGCACGGTGCCTAGTTTCGACGCGGAAAAAAACCCTCCCAAGGGATGAGGTGGTAGGAAACATCTTGGGTGACCTGGTGAAGGTCCGTTCTTTGGAGTTCGAAAGGTTGGGTGTGAGGAAGGCCTCTTGGCTTTGGAGAGGCCTCTCCTTTTAAAAACGCACTCAAGGGAGAGCTAGCTCCGTGTGAATGAGGGTAGGGATAGCATAAGTTTCACTGGGTGTGCTAGGGACAGAAGTAGGGGCAGATAGGGACAGGGAGGGACAGGCACTGAGGGACAGATAGATAGTTAGTTATATCAAGTTAGGTGGAGTAGTGACAGGAAGGGACAGATAGGGACAGTTTCTTTATGGACAGAAGCAGGGACAGTCTTAGTTGTTGAGGGACAGGGTGAATGAGTTAGTGAGGGACGGGGCCTCGAGAACTCCTTTTCCTGGTGGTGGGCTAAAGCATGCCACTCTAGACTTTTGTTTTGGAAACATAGAGCATTAATGGATATTGGGCTCGCAGGCACTGATCTTGGGTCTGCAAAGGAAAGTGTGTGGTGGCAAGCCAAAACAAATATGGTAATAATGTTATGTGGTGTATATGTAGATATATATTGTATATTTGTATTTTTGTGTATTATACATACTTTCTTTTGTTTTAGTTAGGAGTGCATGGGAGGGTGTAGTGAGGTTGGGAGGGGGGTGAATGGGGGGTGAGAATGGGAAAAGAGGACCTTTATCTGAAGGGAAAGTGGATGGACAAATCGTGGAAAGGAAAAGAAGAATGGACCACGTGGTAAATAGCATAGGTTTTGGGTGGAGCCGGGTGAGGGTTTTCCTCTTGGAGCATAAACTGTTTTTGCCAAGAGATAGATGTGATAGGCCATGAACATTGATGGACCTTGTGTGTTTCGTGTAATGGGCCATGGACTTTTGGACCTTGGGTGTGGTGGGGGGATGATAAATAAAAAAAAAAAAAAAAAAGGAAAAAAAAATTATTAAAATTTAAAAAAAAAAAAAAAAAGGAAAAAAAATTATTAAAATTTAAAAAAAAAAAAAAAAAATTTTCGTAGAGGTGTTAGGCTGGTGCTGGGGTTTTGCCAGTATAAGTGGCTATGGTTTTTTTTAAGGCAGAAGGGCCGGAATATGGTTTTTTTTCTTTATTACTTGTATATAGGTATGGGTGCAAAGCGCGAATGGAGTGTGAAAGGGTGTGCGTAGGGGATGAATGTGTTACACAGGGGTTTCTTTATTTCAAGTTGTATAGGGGTGGAGGGATCCTGCTGGGGCCCTCTAGGCTGGAAAGCCTGGGGGATCAGGTAAAATTGCGAGGTTTGCACAAATATTTATGTCGGGAGCATTGTTTATCTGCTATGTATTGTGTTTTGTATTATGTAGTCTGTTATGTATTGTGTTTTGATACTTTTATAATAAAAAAGAGCTACAGGATGTTACTCAGGATCAGTAATGTAATGTATGTACACAGTGACTGCACGAGCAGAATAGTGAGTGCAGCTCTGTACACGCCCAGGAAGAGGAGGAGCGTCGCAGCTGAGCGTCTGCAGGCTGGGGTTTTGCTAAGCTCCTGGGAAGGGAGGTTTTTTTTTCCTGCAAGGACTTTCCATCTGCCCCCTTCCCAGGAAAGAGGACTCTCCCTGGGACTGAGCGCCGGGGCTGTGCCCCTGGCTCCCACCCTCCGGCAAGCCAGCTGGGGGTGGGGGGCCTCATCCACCACCAGGAGGCCCAAGGCACAGCCAGACAGTCCCAGGGATGGGGAAAAAGCGGACCCCAGGGGGCCGCAAGGCTCCAGGGTCCGGGACCCCTGAAGTGAAGGCTGTGGCGGGCCCTTCCCCCGGAGGTGCAGCAGCCGGCAGAGGTGAGGCGGGGCCCCCCCTTAACATCTGGGGCTCAAAGGCTGCGGGAGAGCCGGCTACCACCTACGCCTCCCGCATCCATGCCCACCTCTCCGAATATGAGGAGGCCGGGAAGCAGCTGAGGAGACTTCGGGGGGAGTTGGAGGGAGCCAAGATAATATCTAAAAACAGGCTCCGTACCTCAAAGAAAGCGGAGGTCGCCGCCACAGTCCAGCGGCTGGAAGAGGAGATTCGGGCCCTGGAGGGCCGGCGAAGTGTCATCATGGCTGGCAGCGGCCCCTTCCAGGAGAAGCTGCGGAACGAGGACCGGTTCAGGGCCATGGCCGGTGGGTCTCCTGGGGGGTCAGGAGGCCCCACCCAGGTGGAGGAAAGTGAGGAGAAAGAAGAGCAAGATGGCGCCCACGCTACACC
Source organism: Dendrobates tinctorius (assembly GCF_039654945.1). NCBI lineage: Eukaryota > Metazoa > Chordata > Amphibia > Anura > Dendrobatidae > Dendrobates > Dendrobates tinctorius. The sequence goes on from NW_027361695.1 coordinate 1,077,861, forward strand.
CGGGCCGCCTCCACCTGAAGACCTGACGGACACCAGCAGGAGTCAGGTAACATGCAGCGGGATAGCCCCTGAGCAATTGGCCCTCCCGCTGGACTCCAGTAACGCGGAGGAAAGCAGGAGCGAGGGGGAGGATGGAGGGAGTGGGAGTAATACCGAGGGGGGCTGCCTCATCCTCAGGCAAGTGCGGCAGATGGAATCCCCAGCACGGTTTGGCACGCTGTTGTTTGGGGATGAAGTCTGCCCAGAGGATGAGGCAACCGGGAAGAGGAGAAACAGGAGGCGCAGGCGTAAGGCCTCTGAAGGCGTGGAGGAACAACTGGTTTTTGCTCCTCTTCCCGGGGCCCCTCTGTCCCGCTGTGTGGAACCCGCTACCCACCCCGGCTCGGGCCCTGTGGTGGGTCCGCAGCGAGGGAGCGGGGAGAGAGATGACTGTTGTGACCTGACTGTCGCATCTGGTGACAGTTCAGACCAGGGCAGCGACATGGAGGTCAGTGCTGGTTGTGGTGTTGGTGGTGGTGTCCAGGCTCAGCCCTCGGTGGCAGGGGGGGCTGGCCTGGCACCAGGTAAAGTTGGTACAGCCAGGGCCGCACCTCCGGCGGCGAGTGCTGGGGCTTCTGGACCCCCCACGTACGGATCCGCTAAGTCTGGATCGCTAGTGGGGGTCCAGAAGTCTAGGAAGGGCGAGCAAAAAATCAAACAACAACTGAAGCGGTGCAGGGAGCTGGTCGCTCCCATGGCGGCGCCCGTGGTAAGAGCGGGGTCTCCGGCACGTCGACCCAAAAGGGGGTCCGTGCGGGGGGCTCCGCCGCCACTGGGCGACGAGGGGGAGTGGCCGGCCCTGCCCGTGGCAAGTGGTGGGCACAGAGTGGTGGCGGTGGTCTGCGAGGGGGGCGGGGCCTTCCCGAGTGTTGCCCGACCTGCAAAGGCTGTGGCATGCGGGGGGGGTGTGTCCTCTTCGGCCGCTGTCCCACTCGCTACGTCCGCGTCACCTGGGGGGGCATGGCCTCACAAGGGGTCACTGCTCTGCCCGTGGTGGCCGTGACTGGCGGGGGGGCGTGGCCACAGCAGGCCTGCTGCCCTCTGTCCCACCCACCCTCCCAAGCAGTGCAAGCAAGCTGCCCCCAAAAGCTGGCGGGGGGTTGTCGGGGTCCCCAGCCCACCTACCTTCATCTGAGGGTGCGGGGACTCTGGTGCCCCCTGGCAAGCTGGCAGAGGGAGTGAAGAAGGATGCAGGGCAGGGAGCTGTGCCAGAGGCCGTCCCTGCCCAGAGCAAGGAAAACAAAAGAAACTCTGAAAAAGAAAAAAAAATGGTGCTGGAGAAACCAAGAGCTGCTGCTCCCAGGCACAGCCAGGGAAATGTGCAGTATGTCATCAGCACTGAGGCACTTAAAGGGGCAGCAGCACTCTTGGCCAGTAAAGGCAATCATGGAGCACCTGGCCAGCTAGGGCCCCCAGCAGGTGGGAGGGAAAATTGCGGCAAAGGAACTGTTAATGCTGATGTAAATAAAAATGTAAATATAAATAAAATTGGTGCTGAGGAGTATGAGGAGTGCGTGAGTGAATGTGAGAGCGGGGTGACTGATATTTTTGAGGAGTTGTTTGTGGACGTGAATGGGGATGTGAGTGACATGGATGAGGGAGTGAATGTGGCTGAAAGTGCTGGAGTGAATGCTGGGGTGAGTGGGAATAATAGAGTGAATGGGAGAGTGAGTGGGAGGACGAATGGGGGTGCAGGCACAAGTGGTGGTGGGAGGGCTGGCCCATCTGCCCCCCCGGCCGCGAGACCCCAACGTAACTATGCGGGGGCCGCGGCTGGGGGTCAGGGTGGTCCTGGGGGGGTCTCCTCGCCTCCGGGTTCCAGGGACGGCGCTTTGCACCACCGTTTCCTGGAGGCCCTTAAAAGGGGAGAAAGGTCGGTAACAGTAGAGGGGAGGACAGTGGACCTGTCTTTCTGGATAGAGAGACACGGCCTTGCTGCCTTCCAAAATCAAAGGGAGGGAGGGACTGTTTGGTCTCTCCCCACAGCCGGGCAGGGGCCGCCAAGAAGGAATGTGGTCCGTCTTAGGTGGGGGGGCAATGAAGCTTGTCCACCCAGGAGCAAGGTGGTAGAGCTCCTCCTAAAGATGGGCTTCGGGGCGAATGACATCTTTGCCCTGATACATCCTTCGGCGTCCCGCTTCTTTGATGTCAGTTTCGTGCGGCCAGAGGGGCTTGAGCTCTTCTGGTCGAACTACGAGCTGGTGCGAGAAGAGCCCGGATGGCGAGACTTCGTTGCGCAAGCGGTGTCTCGCCAAAATGCCGTCAAGCGAGTGACCGTGGTGACTTGTAACGAGTCACTCGCAGGCGTGGACATAATGACGTGGCTTTCTCGTTACGGGGAAGTCACCCAGGTCCCAAAAAAGAACAGTGACGAATTTGGCATCTGGTCGGGGGGCTGGACCTTCATGGTAAAGCTGAAGGTTTCCGGCGGCACGGTCACCCACATCCCTTCCTCGGCGTTCTTGGGGAGGGACAGGATCCTGGTCTTCTACCAGGGGCAACCGAAGGTCTGCCACAAGTGCGGCGACCCCACCCACTTCAGCGCCAGCTGCAAGGTGCAGAACTGTGCGTTGTGTGGTGGGGTAGGCCACCTGGCCGCCTTGTGCAAAGACATTCTGTGCCACCTGTGTGGTGACCTAGGTCACCCGCTCAGCCGCTGCCCTCGCTCTTTCTCCAATACCGCTGCAGGCCCGGTGGGGGAAGACCGTGAGGGGGCAACCTCTGGCGGTGCTTCTGCCATGGCAGGTGGTGGCGGAGGGGGAAGGGCTGAGGGGCCGGTGAGGAAGGGCAATGCTAAGGCAAGGGGCCCCGCTTATGAGCGGAGGCAAGAAAAACGCCATGGAGGCAAGGGGCAGGTGGAGCCTCGGGAAACTGGGGTGATGCCTGCCCCTCCCTCTAGGCCCGTGGCAAAAGCCTCTGAGGCCCTGGGGGAGAGTGCGGTGAGTGAGGAGATCAGGAGGATGGAGAGAGAGGAGAAAGCGGCTGACTCAGACGACTCCTCTCGTTATGAAAGTGTCGACGAGGATGTCAGGGGGCAGCCTACAGCATCAGGTGGCAAAAACAAGCGTGCCAAACGTAAATCGGGAGGGAAGAGGGCTGACAAGTCTTCAAAGTCCCCCCCCCGCCCCCGACCACAAGAGTGCATACGGAAGGGCACGCTGACCCCCCTCTGATCAGACTCTCCAACCGGTTCAGCGCCCTCGGAGGTTCAGATGATGATCCGCAAGACGAGGGTGCTGGGCCGGGGGTAACACCGGAGGGTCCTTCGGGGGATGGTGGAGTCCGTCCCTCAGGGGGCACTGTTCCTCCTGAGGGGGGGACAGGCCTGGAACCCGGGGGCGAGGACACTGGGGGGGGAGGGATGGACACGTCGGGGGCTTCCCTAAAAAGGAAGGTGTCTGACCCCTCCCCAGGAGGAGGTGATAGCGGGGCAGGGAAGAAACTGGCCATCCAACTCGATCACCCATGATGGCTGAACTCGCCCCGTTGACGCTGGCGTCCATTAATGTCGCCAGCATTAAGCCAGATGCGGCTCGCTTCACGGCCTTTGATTTTTTCTCCCGGATTGAGGCAGAAATTTTATTTTTGCAAGAGACCAGACTAACGGACATGGGGGCCATCTTTAAAGCACGGAGGGAGTGGAGGTGCGGGCCCTCATACTGGTCTCTTGCGGCTGAGCCGTATAGCGGGGTGGCAGTCCTTTTTAAAGACTGCAGATGTTGAATGCCGATGGGTTACTGAGTTGGAAATGGGGAGGTGCCTGATCCTAGATGTCTTCATGAGGGGACAAGAGCTCCGGCTCATTAATATCTACGGCCCACAGTCCAAGTGGGACCGTAAATGTCTCTTCCTGAGGATCAAGCCCTTTCTTTTTACGAGCCGACAGGTGGTCTTCGGTGGGGACTTCAACACCGTTACGAGGTCCCGTGACCGGGGGGGTCCCGGAGACCGCCTGGCTTATGACAGCGTCGCGCTTAATAGCATAGCTAGTGAAGCTCGCCTGGTGGATGTCCACATCCGGCACACCCCAGGCCACGGGGGTTTCACCTACCATAGGGGTAGCAGTAGGTCTAGAATAGACAGGTTTTTTTTGAAGGAGGACGCCATCTTTTCTGCTGTGTCCGCCGTTGAGGTGGAGTTCTCCGACCACTGTTTAATTTTCTTTTCTCTGAATGTTGCAGAGACTCCTCGGATGGGAAGAGGGCTGTGGAAGCTTAATTCGTCCCTGCTGGAAGAAGCGGAGGTGAGACAATCCTTCGAGGATTTTCTTCAGAGCCAGGTACCGCTGTTGGATCTCTGTAGTAGTAAGTCAGAGTGGTGGGAGATCTTCAAAAAGCGGGTGGCGGGGTTCTTCCGTCAGCTCTCGAACCTCAGAAGTCTGAACAGGCACCGCTTGTATCAGGCTCTGGGGAGGAAACTCGAGCAGCTTGTCTCGACTGGAGGTGACCGTGAGGAAATCTCCAGAGTGAAATCTTTGCTCAAGAGGTGCCAGTATGATAGACACACATCTTTAGTTTTTGAGAGGGACTTCGGGAAGTACCGCTCGCCCGACCCTTACAGAAACTGTAAGATGTCAGTGAATTGTAAGATGGTGACAGGACTGATCGACAGTACGGGGTCCCTGAACAGATCCAAATCAGGGATCCTGGAGGTGGTCAGATTCTTCTACTCGCGCCTCTTGGAAAAGAAGGATCTGGATCGGGATAGGATGTCGGTTTTCCTGGCTGAAACCGTCCCTGAGCCAGGGGGTGATCCCTCTCTTGGTGTTTTGGCAGAAGAAATTAGGGAGGAGGAAGTGAGACTGGCCATTGATGGGCTTCGGCCTAAGAAATCGCCAGGTCCGGATGGCTTAACATCCGAGTTAAATAAGACTTTTAGGGACTCCTTGGTCCCCCTCTTGACAGGGGTCTTTAATGAGTGTCTATCCTCGGGCACTCTTCCCGACTTAATGAGGAAGTCAGCCCTAATTATTCTGTCAAAGGGTAAAGATCCGTCCCGTATCGAGAATTGGCGTCCCATAGCGCTTCTCGATACGGACCGGAAGGTTCTGGCCAAGGTGCTGTTTAATCGGCTGGTGAAGTTTGCACCCCGGCTCCTTTCGGGGGCCCAGCATTGCTCTGTTCCAGGCCGCAGTACTTTTAGTGCTGTGCTCGGTGTCCGGGAGGCAGTGGAGCAGGGTAGGGCAGGCCACTGGAAGGGGTACTTGCTGTCGTTAGACCAAGCGAAAGCCTTTGACCGGGTCAACCATGAGTACCTCTGGTCCGTCCTTTTGAGGTATGGTCTGCCTGGGAGGTTTTGTAAAATGGTTAGAGATCTTGTACCAAGGGGCTGAGACTTTTCCGCTGGTGAACGGTTGGTCAGGTCGCCCTTTTGAGGTGGGTTCTGGGGTCCGTCAGGGCTGTCCGCTGAGCCCGCTTTTATACGTGTTCGCGATCGATCCCTTCCTAAGGAGGGTAGATCGTGGACCGTTGGCGGGAGTCGGGATGGACCAGGCGGGCTCTTGGTCCTCTCTGATGTTTCCCTTTTTGTGTCCTCAAGGGGGGAGGCGGATTGGGTCATGTCAGAGGTAGTGCGCTACTCGGAGGCATCCGGGTCCATGATCAACCGGGATAAGTGTGAAAGTCTCTGGCTGGGAGGGGGAGATCCTAGTTTTGATCTCCCGGACACCCTTCCAGGGCCCCAGGCCACCGCCAAAATTCTAGGCATCGAATTTGGCCCCGGGAACTACCCCCAGCAAAATTGGGAGGGCAGACTTAAGATCGCTGCCCAAAAGGTGGACCATTGGAAGGGTTGGTCTTTGTCCCTAAGGGAAAGGGTTGCCCTGGCTAAAGGCTTTCTGCTTCCCTTGTTAATTTACCTAGGCAGCGTGTGCATCTTGCCAGAACCTCTCTGGACACGGGTCTATAGCCTGTTCTTCCTGCTGTTATGGGGGAATAGGCTCAACCTAATCAAGAGAGAGATCACATACCGCACGATGAGACTAGGTGGGTTGGGTATGGTCAACCCGGTAGTGTTCTTAGTGAACACCTTTCTTAAAGCCAACATTTCCAACCTCTGGCTAGAGAGGGCTCCTCCGTGGGTAGTCTCCTGCAAGGGTTGGCTTCGGCCCTTCTTCCAGGAATGGGAGACAGGAGGGCAGGTGAAGGACCTCCGCACACCTCATGGGCATCTCCCGGCTTATGCTACCCCGGTTCTGAAGGTGATCCGCCGGTGGGGTCTGGGAATGTGGGAAATCAGGACCATGTCGCGGCAATGCCTTGACAGGAGGGTTCTGTTGACCCATTTCCAGAAGCCCCTGGCCCTTAAGGATTGCCCAGGCTGGGATCTGGAGGTGGGGCTCGGGCTTTTAAATTCTAAGCGGATCCCCACGAAGTTTTGGGACTTGACCTGGCGCTGCTTCCACGGGAGGCTGTATGTAAAAGATAACCTGAAGTGCAGGAAATCCGATGATCGGGGTTGTCCCCGTGAGGAGTGTGGCGACGTGCTGGAAAGCATGGAGCACTTCCTGCTTCAGTGTCCCTTTAATACAGAGGTTTACAACAGGGTGGGGGCTTCCATACGTTGGCCGCGGCTGGCGTCCCTCTCCTATGCTGAGTGGGCCTATGGAGCGTTCAGAACTCTGGGTGGCCGAGACCGGGGCACTTTATTCCTAGTCAGTGTAGTGGTTAGGTTCTACATTTGGAATGCACGGTGCTTAGTTTCGACGCGGCAGAAAGCCCTCCCAAGGGAAAAGGTGGTTAGTAACATCCTGGGTGACCTGGTGAAGGTGCGTTCTTTGGAGTTCGAAAGGTTGGGTGTGAGGAGGGCCTCTTGGCTTTGGAGGGGCCTTTCCTTTTAAAAACGCACTCTAGGGAGAGCTAGATTTTGTGTGAATGTGGGTAGGGACAGCATAAGGTGGTGTGGGTGGTGAGGGACAGAAGTAGGGGCAGATAGGGACAGGGAGGGACAGGCACTGAGGGACAGATAGAGAGTTAGTTATGATAAGGTAGGTAGAGTAGGGGCAGGTAAGGACAGATAGGGACAGTTTCTTTAGGGACAGAAGTAGGGACAGTCTTAGTTGTTGAGGGACAGGGTGAATGTGTTAGTGAGGGATGGGGCCTCTAGAACTCCTTTTTCCTGGTGGTGGGCTACTGCATGGCACACCTAGATTTTTGTTTTGAGATAATGGAAATAATGGATATTGGGCTTGCAGGCACTGAACTTGGGCCTGTAAGTAAAGGTTTGTGGTGTGGTAATATTCGGTGAAGCAAATGATGTAATGACATTGCATTGTAATATTGTATTGTAGTATATGTATTGTAGTATGTGTTATTCTTTTCCGTAGTCAGATGTGCATGGGGGGCGTAGTGAGGTTGGGAGGGCGGTGAATGGGGGGGTGAGAGCGGAAAAAAAAAGTAAAAGGACCCTAAACCAAGGGGAAAGTGGCGAATGGATATACCATATACCATGGACCATGGAAATTATGGAAAATGGACCATTTTTGAGCACATCGGGGGCAAATGGGTGAGGGTTTTGCTTGTGGGCATAAACTTTCGTGCTCATCAGGCCTAGACGTGATAAGGCAATGGACATTTATGGACCTGTGGTGTGGGTGGTTGGAAAAATAATAAAAAAACAGCAAAAAAAAAAAAAAAAGTGTATATGTGTATGTATGTGTGTGTGTATATATATATATATATATATATATATATATATATGTATGTATGTATGTATGTATGTGTATGTATGTATGTATGTATATATATATATATATATATATATATATATATATATATATATATATATATATATATATATATATATATATATATATATATGTATGTGTATGTGTATATTGAGGTGTTAAGCTGGTGTAGGTAATTTTGCCAAAAAAGAATTGGCTAGGTTTATTTAAGGCAGCATGGGCCAAGAATATTTTTGTTTTCCTGTATATAGGTATGGGTGGAAGTGTGAATGGGGACTGAAAGAGAGTGAATGGGGGTGAAAGATTAAAAACTGTTTTTCATTATTTTATGGGAAGAGTTTTCTGTTGGAAAGTTCCTGCTGGGGGTCCCCTAAGCTGGAAAGGTGGGGACTATAACAAGTTACGGTTATGCACAAGTCTCTGTATGTCCTAAGTGTATGATTAATGTGTGTATTTTGGTTTATGTGTTTTCTTTTCTGGAATGTTGTGTTGTATTGTTTTTGATATTTTATAATAAGAGATACAGGATGTAACTCAGGATCAGTAATGTAATGTATGTACACAGTGACTGCACCAGCAGAATAGTGAGTGCAGCTCTGGGGTATAATACAGGATGTAACTCAGGATCAGTAATGTAATGTATGTACACAGTGACTGCACCAGCAGAATAGTGAGTGCAGCTCTGGAGTAAAATACAGGATGTAACTCAGGATCAGTAATGTAATGTATGTACACAGTGACTCCACCAGCAGAATAGTGAGTGCAGCTCTGGAGTATAATACAGGATATAACTCAGGATCAGTAATGTAATGTATGTACACAGTGACTGCACCAGCAGAATAGTGAGTGCAGCTCTGGGGTATAATACAGGATATAACTCAGTATCAGTAATGTAATGTATGTACACAGTGACTGCACCAGCAGAATAGTGAGTGCTGCTCTGGAGTATAATACAGGATGTAACCCAGGACCAGTACAGGATCAGTAATGTACTGTGTGTACACAGTGACTCCACCAGCAGAATAGTGAGTGCAGCTCTGGAGTATAATAAAGGATGTAACTCAGGATCAGTACAGGATCAGTAATGTAATATACGTACACAGTGACTGCACCAGCAGAATAGTGAGTGCAGCTCTGGAGTATAATACAGGACATAACCCAGGACCAGTACAGGATCAGTAATGTACTGTGTGTACACAGTGACTCCACCAGCAGAATAGTGAGTGCAGCTCTGGAGTATAATAAAGGATGTAACTCAGGATCAGTACAGGATCAGTAATGTAATATACGTACACAGTGACTGCACCAGCAGAATAGTGAGTGCAGCTCTGGGGTATAATACAGGATGTAACTCAGGATCAGTAATGTAATGTATGTACACAGTGACTGCACCAGAAGAATAGTGAGTGCAGCTCTGGGGTATAATACAGGATGTAACTCAGGATCAGTGCAGGATGAGTAATGTACCTGCAAAATGACTGCATCAGGAGAATAGTGAGTGCAGCTCTGGAGTATAATACAGGATGTAACTCAGGACCAGTAATGTAATGTATGTACACAGAGACTGCACCAGCAGAATAGTGAGTGCAGCTCTGGAGTATAATACAGGACATAACTCAGGATCAGAAATGTAATGTATGTACACAGTGACTGCACCAGCAGAATAGTGAGTGCAGCTCTGGGGTATAATACAGGATGTAACTCAGGATCAGTAATGTAATGTATGTACACAGTGACTCCACCAGCAGAATAGTGAGTGCAGCTCTGGGGTATAATACAGGATGTAACTCAGGATCAGTAATGTAATGTATGTACACAGTGCCTGCACCAGCAGAATAGTGAGTGCTGCTCTGGAGTATAATATAGGATGTAACTCAGGATCAGTAATGTAATGTATGTACACAGTGACTGCACCAGCAGAATAGTGAGTGCAGCTCTGGGGTATAATGCAGGATGTAACTCAGGATCAGTAATGTAATGTATGTGCACAGTGACTCCACCAGCAGAATAGTGAGTGCAGCTCTGGGGTATAATACAGGATGTAACTCAGTATCAGTAATGTAATGTATGTACACAGTGACTCCACCAGCAGAATAGTGAGTGCAGCTCTGGAGTATAATACAGGATATAACTCAGGATCAGTAATGTAATGTATGTACACAGTGACTGCACCAGCAGAATAGTGAGTGTAGCTCTGGGGTATAATACAGGATGTAACTCAGTATCAGTAATGTAATGTATGTACACAGTGACTGCACCAGCAGAATAGTGAGTGCAGCTCTGGAGTAAAATACAGGATGTAACTCAGGATCAGTAATGTAATGTATGTACACAGTGACTGCACCAGCAGAATAGTGAGTGCAGCTCTGGGGTATAATACAGGATGTAACTCAGGATCAGTAATGTAATGTATATACACAGTGACTCCACCAGCAGAATAGTGAGTGCAGCTCTGGAGTATAATATAGGATTTAACTCAGGATCAATAATGAATATCCCTTTCACTGTTTATATATTATATATTTTTAATTTATTGGTGTCATAAAATGCACTTACACGTTATTTGTGATTCTTTTTAATCCCACACTTTCAGTATTGCACTAACTTAATATTTATCACAGAGTGAACCAAGTATATATCAGAAATATCAGGCGAAACCTCCATTGTGCAGCAGCGACCCCAAAGACAGGAGCACATTTCATTCTTTCGGACTGTCAAAACCAAAAGATATTATTGAACAGTTTGAGGAAAGCAAGAAACGAGCAAAAGAAAAGTATGAAAGGTTCGTTACAGAATCATGGAAAAAGGCATGACATAAATGCAAACACGTATGAACACTGCCCTGTGTCAGAGGAACGCGGAGCAAACGATAAATAACAATAATTCTGTGTGAAGAGGGAACGTTGATTCACGTCTTCTTTTTTTTCCTTAGCGAGCAATTACATCAGCTGATTTGCAGCATTCAAGGGACTTTGCAGGAGGTGAGGAATTATTATAAATCCTAAACGGACAATATAAATAATTACATGAAACTAGACAATTGAATTCTCCATTTTGTCCTTTTTCCAGCTGAAAGGACCATTTTTCAATATAGAGGAAAATACAAGTTTAAGGTGTCAATCTATACTGGAAAGCATTAATGGCGTTTCTAAAGCTTGTGAGTTTTATTTCCTTTTTATTTTTACCAAGAGAGGGCGCAAAAGTCCTGGGAATCAGAATCAGCTGATAATGGCAAGGATAGTGACACCGGAGGGTCAATAGAAGTTAAAAAGGTTGTTCACATGTAATTAAAAAAATAAAAATGTAGAAATGTTTAACCTATTTGAGATGCAGCTATTTAGCTTTTTTATTATGTTTTTACAACATTTACGTTACAGTAAAAATGAATCGGTAATTTTCTTTTACGGGTCAGTACGGCTACGTTGCTGCCAAATTTATACAGTTTTTTGTTTGTTGCACTTAAAACAAACAAGTGTCAGCAGTCGGAATATTTTGTGAGCCACAACTTATTTTTCTACCAATAGAATTGCGTCAGGACTTGTTTTTTTTTGGTTTGCAGTTTTTATTATCGCCATTATAGCGTCCGTGCAATTTTCTCATCTCCATCTTATTCTCTTTTTTTTTTTTAGATGATGTGACCAAAAAACAGCAATTCTGTCATTTTGATTTTTTCATTCATTCTACGGGATAAATGTTTTGTTACTTTATTAGTTTGTACAATTAAACATGCAGCAATACCAAATATGCTTTTTTAATTATTTTTTTTTTAGAATTTGTTGCTTACATTTTGATAAACGTTACGTTTTATATATATATATATATATATATATATATATATATATATATATAAAACAGCACAATACCTATCTTCAGGTGCAAGGCCCCAAAGGCAAGGAGTGCAATACTCGCCACAATATCCAATACTCATTCAAAAATGAAGGCAGCACTCCATAGTATGTCTTTGAAAAGATAGTGAATTTATTCAACCCACATATCAGGGCAACGTTTCGGCTCTAAGTGAGCCTGCATGAGGAAGGCTCACTTAGAGCCGAAATGTTGCCCTGATATGTGGATGGAATAAATTCACTATCTTTTTAAAGACATACTATGGAGTGCTGCCTTCATTTTTGAATGAGTATATTTATATATAAATATATATATTTATAAATATATATTAAAAATGTGTTTGCCTCATCCGTTGCGGCAGAACAACATAAATAATAAAGATATAAAATAACATTATACTATTTCTTTCAGTGCTGGAAAAAATGTCATGTTATCACGAATCTCTGTTGAAAGTAATGCCTCTGAAATCTGATCTGGAACAAGCAATATTGGGCTTGGAAAAGAAAATCCAGCTTGTGAGTCGGACATGTTCATGTTATATGATGAGACTGCTGCATAAACCTGCGAGCACCATTGAGATATATATAGATTTTCTAACTAGAAAATAAAAGTGCTAAACTTGAATTGAATACATTTTAGGAATATACTTTCATTTTTACAGATCCCCTAGTCTGTCCCTACTTGTGTCTGCACATGACGAAGGGGGATGGCTGACTGATTTCAATAGCAAAACCAGCCCCCTTTTCTGATGAGTGAATCGATTCCTATTCATCTAGAATCTCCTGGAATTTGTGGATTCTAGTGAAATACATTTCATTCTGGAAATGTATATATAAATTGACAACTGCTCCCTTACCATTCCCCACCAATTGGATGTGTTCCTGCACAGTCTGACACTTTCTGTAGAAGACTGGCAACACAAGGTTGTCATTTTTTACATTTTCAGTAGGAATAACAGAGGAACGGGAAAACACAGGAGGTCTAATAAATGATCACTTAGATTCAGTATATTAAGGGGGATTACAATTATTTGTAAAACAGACATGGGCCTGTTTAATGGAGTTATCCACTACGCACTGTGTTGCATTTTTGTGCGCTCCGCGCAGAGCTAAAAGGGCACAAGCACCGGCAAAAGTGTACCAGCGCACGACCAACGTACCCAACGCTAAATATAGGGTACGCTGATCCAGGGGCGTACATAGAAATCTTAGGGCCCAATAGCGAATGTCGGAATGGGGCCCCCCCCCCCAAAAAAAAAAAAAAATCAACAGGTGCTCTTAACTCCAGGCATGCATGTTATAGGTCAAACAATTAATTTTATACAGTGCATGCAGGGCCCCCTCCACCCTCCACAGTGCGTGCAGCCGGGCCCCCCTCCCTAAGGTGCAAAGTGCAGCCAGAGCCATTGTAAATGTAAAGTGCCAGGCTGCCAGCACAGTGAGGGGACACATTTAACAAAAAAAAATCCACCCCCAGCCGGGCTCACTGTCTTGTGTGTGTGTCCCTCTCCCTGAGTGAGAGAGGCTCATGAATGTTTTCTGCTTTCTGCTTCCTGCAATGCACGTGTGCTGCTCTCTGGCTGCCAGGAGGCGTGACGTTCTTATGCAAAGCCAGAGACTTGAGCCAACTGCTGACCACGAAACAAGGAAAGGGGAGCTTCAAGGGGCCAGGGGGTATACAGCGGCTGGCGGCCGTTGCTTACATTTAATTAAAGTAGATAGTACTACTGTGTCAGCACAGCACAGCTGCCAAACTGCAGCGGCCGTCGCGGGCCCCCTCACCTGTCCGGGCCCCATAGCAGCTGCGTGGTCTGCTACTATTGACGGTACGCCACTGCGCTGATCGCATGCAGCGTCATGCGATCAGAGGAGGAGCTGACCAGAGGGGGCGCTGCCGGGGGCGGAGCGTATAATTGTAACATTTCACCACTTCTGTATTTATCACTCACTCCTGGTTTTGGCTTACAAATACTGATGTAAAATACTGACCAAATGCTGAACATGCGAATATGGCCTAAAACCGGCACTGCTCCATCGGTCTCAGCCCTGTGTCCTCTGCTCATCTACTTCCATAAACATTGTGACGTCACCGCTGCTTCCAATCAGCAGCCGCTGCAGCAGTCATGTGACATTATTTATATTATGAGACCAGCAGGGGACACAATTCTGAGAGCAGGGGAGCGGTAGGTACCATATTTTTCGTATTATAAGACGCACTTTTTTCACCTAATTTGGGAGGAAAATGGGGGTGTATCTTATCATCCAAATGTAGCTTACCGATGTGGAGGATGTTGGAGGTGAAGCGTAGTCACAGGAGGCAAGATTGCTGCTGCAGGAAGCCGGCGATGGCAGTAGTGGGGCAATCCTGCGGCTCTGGGCTGGACTTGGAGGAGGGGGTGTCCCGGCGTTGTGAGGCTGAGAGCCTACGCTTCAACAATGTCAGTCAGGAGCAGAGTCCATTGATTTCCCAGTGGTGGGCTTCAGGAAAATGGCCACCGGAGGCGGCGCATCCGCAGATTGAGCTCTTCGCTCAATGACACTCCCTCCTCCCAGCCCGGAGCCCGCAACATCACACATCCGCCGCCACCCAGCAGCGACCCTACCTCCTGTGACCTCGCCCTGCCGCCGCCCTTCCCCGGTAAAAATGAACTATAACAAGGACCCCCATTTTATTAAAAACTTTTTTTTCCTATTTACAACCCCAACATTTGGGGTGATTCTTATAGTCCGCAAAACACGGTAAGTATAGAGGTGAGAACAGTATTTCTACAGCTCGGATATAATTGTAAAGGCTGCAGCCAATCGATGGGCATGTGACTTTGCTTTTGTCAGGAGAGCGGGAGGGAGGACACAGGGCTGAGAGCGGAAGAACCACGTCGATCTGGGAGATACATAAAGATTTTTTGCTAATGTATACAGCACCCCAGTAGTGTACAACCCCTTTGACTCAATTTGACCCTATCAAACCTATAAGTATTGTGCAGATTACACCTTGAATTAGCATCCTGTCATCGCTTCATGTTTCTCTGATGCTGGCGCCAGTCCTGCAAGAAACCACCTTAGGCCGGTATCACACATGCGAGAAACTCGGACGAGTCTCGCATGTTAATACCCGGCACTGCCACCGGCACTCGGATCGGAGTGTGCGGCTCCATGTATTGCTATGTGGCCGCACGTTCCGGTCCCGCGTGCCGGCGGCTGTGCTTGGTATTAACATGCGAGACTCGGCCGTATTCCTCGCATGTGTTATCCCGGGCTTAGACGACTAATGCCCTTTTCAGTGTTCTCCACTCATCTCACAAAGTTCTCATCCCCGGAGAACAATTTGCAAAACAAATGTCTTTTTGTTTTGTCTGTGGCATCTAGGATAACCCTTTTCTTTGTTTTTGTAGAAAGATGCAGAAATGACAGATATAAAATCGAACATACAGCTGCTTTTAATGGCCACGGATGCAATAAAGTTACAGCAAAGAGAGAAGCACCTGGAGTTGTCAGAAAAATGTACGCAGTTGTCAGATTCCATGCAATCATCGGAAGATAGAATATTAAACGAAATCCGTAAGAACAAACCGGAGCCGGTCTGTGGTATAATAGACAAAACTACGCAGACCTCCCCCAGACGTGTGCATGAACATGTCACACCCCAGCGTAAGGCTACAACCATCGGACCTTCTCCTTCACCGGCCAATGCCCCTTTTACATGTGCCGCAATTAGCCAGCACCGAGGAAAGACACTTGTTAAAGAATCGAAAAATAGAAAAACCCACGATGTGACGCCCACCAGGGATTCTTTAGATGATCTTGGAGCTTCCAATGATCAAAGAAGAAGGAAAAATGCACTAAGTACGGAAGATAAAGCTGTAACATCTGCACGTAATCTCCAGCATTTATGTCAGGATGATAGCGGCACGTCGTTTCACCACGACAACTCAACTAGAAATATAAGTCTGTGTAATGAGAGGGAAAATCCACCAATTCTAAGCAGATCTAAGAGCAAAAATAACAGGACAAAAACATATAAGCGTAGGAGAGGCCTAAAGAAGAGGAGAGCGAAGTGTACCACCAGCGCTGACAACCCCAAACAAGCACCTGGCAACGACCCCGTCAAAACCACCCAAGATTGCGTTACATTTTTCTCTCAGAAATGTGGATCTTTATCTTTAGCTGTCACCCCTGCGCCTCTGAGGAAGGCGCAGAAGAAGAATAGCTTGAAATTTTCACTCCTTAGATCTCAGCACATAATAGAGCGATCTGAAATAAAAGTAGCCAGCGAAGGAGACAGGAGCAGATTTACCAAACCGGAGAGAGAGCTCGGACAATACGAGGCATCCTCGTGGGACGGCAATAATCCGCATCGTGACACAGTCTCGGAGTGCGAAGAAGATAAAATGGTCTGGTTCCCATCCTCAAGCCCATTGCAAAGCGAAAGGTCCACACTTCCCGCCCAGAAGAAGGGACAGAAGGATCTTCTCACTTTCTTTTTTGATAGCAGCGACGATAGCAATTAAATGGGAAAAATACAAAGTCAACTTGACTTTATTTATTCATTTCATAGACTTAAAGGGGTTGTCTGCGACTGTAACATTGAAGGCTTATCCTTTGGATGGGTCATCAATGTCTGATCTGTGAAGATGCAACACTCGTCACCCACACCAATCAGCTGTTCCCGGTGTCGGCAGCAGACAGCACTACACAGCTCCATCGACTGTGTAATGGCCGCAGCCAGGTACTGAGCATCCGTCCCTATTCAAATCTATAGGGGGTGGATGTGCAGTACCCGGCCGCGACCACTATTCTCAGTCAACGGAGCAGTTCCTTTCAATACCGGGATCAGTTGCTGATCCGCCGGGGTGCCAGGTGTCGCACCCCCATCGATCAGACATTGATGACCTATCCTAAGGATAGGCAATCATTGTTAAAGTGGTAAAGTCCAGGACAAACCCTTTAAAAGGTTGTTATATAAAGTAAATTCGCGCAACTTTGCAGCTTGCTTCTTATTAAAAATTACTTTCATTCCTTGGAACACATGAGATTTTAAATTCTATAGTCTTGCTTGTTGCTTAGGTTACCGGCTACTTCTGCACTCTATCAGCAGTGGCCAATCTACTAGGAAAAGAACAGGTTTACAAGATCTTTCATATAGAGTTTGTAAATGCTGCTCGTTAGCCCCAGAGACTGCACCGTTTGGGCCGGCACGGCTCAGATATACCGCTGGACAAAACTGTCAATCATTCTGGAGCACACCGCTCCCAAGAAAGCAGGAAGCTGGGGAGCAGTGCGCTCCCGAAGACAGAGCATGATATGGAAACCTGAGAATTCAGTTGCACAGTAATGTGGGATAACATAGACGTTCGTTGTTTTAATTGTAAAGTTTTGCTTGATAAATTAATAAAAGAAAGACAAAATTAAAAAAAAAATTGCAATTCTTAGCTTCCTGTATCTTTATAAAAGTATGGCAATTTTCTTTTCTTTCTCACATGTTCAACCAGTAATCCCCCTTTCTGGCCCGGGCCGCGAATCTGTTAAGATTGTGTCTGTAAATAAACATTCCAATTAATTAAAACTATCTAACCAGAAAAGCTGCGCTTGTTACCAATAGCAACCGATCAGAACACTCCTTTCATGTAAAAAAAAAAACAGATTCGGTAAAATGAGATTGGTTGCTATGGTAACAAAGAAAGTTTGTATTTTATGCCGTTTTGGTAAATCCATTCCAATGTCTCCCACCAGCGTTTCCTACCACGACTCAGATTAATTTTCTTTAAACTCTGAACTTGGATAAAGGTTCAAGTCGAAGCAACGACTACGGGACGTGTTGTTGGACAGCGCTTACAACAAGGCTGTGTTTGTTGGAGAGGCAGTCTGTTGTACAGCAGATTATGCGTCCTGAGTCCTGTTACATTATGCAAAGGCAGGAAGTTAGGGATGAGAAAGCCGCCGATGAGTCCGAGCATTGTGTTGCGATCCCCGTCCGAGTTATCTGACTCTTCCCTAAAAGGCCGAAATATGTATATCAGAAACTTGTGTAGTGTTAAAGTCCCCAAGACATCAGATGGAAGACAGACAACTATGCCGATCCTGGAGGGACCAGAGGACCATCTAATACAGGGTTCCCCAACTCCGGTCCTCAAGGCCCACCAACAGATCATGTTTTCAGGATTTCCTTAGTATTGCCCAGGTGATAATTGTATCACCTGTGCAATACGAGGGAAATCCTGAAAACATGATCTGTTGGTGGGCCTTGAGGACTGGAGTTGGGGAAGCCTGATCATACAGTATATGGGAGTCTCTCGACTTTTTCCCTGGGGAAAAGAACTAAATTAAACAGCTGATCCTTTTGTAATCCTCTGCCAGACTCCTCTCTCCCTGTTAAAAAGCACAGACATGCCGGGTGACCTTGAACGTGGAAGTCGGGAGATCTAGCCGCCTGCCGAGTTTTATCTTGTGTGCATGGTGGGTCTCAAGAAAGCAGATACCTCAGATTATCTCACCCGGCCGAGGCTTTTACAATCAATAAAGTAAAAATAAACATCTATTTCTGTAGATTTTAATGGGCCACAAAAATAACCCCTATAACTAGGGAGAGGCTGTGATATCTCTGCTGCTTTTTTATATCGCAGTCTGTATTTTAAAACAGGCTTTTCTTTCCCTTTCCCTTTTTTGTTATAATAACACTAAATTCCACAGTTCGGTATTTTTAGGTCTCATGTACTATAAATACATAGGATGAAAAATCATTAACGTTCCAGGACATATTGTAATAAGCCGTGTAGGATTCACGCATTCCTCCTTGTCGAGGTAGATTAGGATTGATGCGTGGAATAATGTGTAACGTGACGGCGGTGATCAGAGGCGCGTCTGCAGAACATTCCGGTGGAAAATGCATAGATTACATATACTGAAGTTCATATACTTAAAGGAGGTAATCAAGGAAAAACTAGTATCATTTTTTATAGGCTTATTATTTATTCCTGCACATTGCCAGCTGCAGAATGAGTGAACTAAGAATCCTTCAGCGAGCTCATCCTAATCAGGAGTTTGAAACTCTTTTATCTGTGCTGAATTATGATCTGAAACCGCATCAAATTTGAGCGGAACTTTGATTTGGTGTGCAGAAAGATGCTCAGGATAAGACAGGTAAAAGAGATACAAGCTCACTGTTGGATTCTTAGTTAACTCATTCTGCAGCCAACAATGTGCAAAGAACCTGTAAAAGCTAAAATGATACAAAAATTTTAAAGAACCCCAGTTGCAAAAATTATTTAAGTAAAAGAAAAAAGCCCCCCACCCCCAAAGGTGTCCGCATCCCTAAATACTTCTTTCGTCTCTGTCCGCCACTGGGATTGTGCAGGGCCTCATTCCCAGGTCCTAGTGGTTGGAACCCAAGCGATCAGTACGTTATCCCCTATTCCATGAATATGATTTCTGAAATAACCCTTTAAGGCAAAAACTACCAAATTTTCACCTCTCCTGTCCATCAATTTTTTTACAAGTGAACCTATTTTTTTTAGTATTGAGCTTTGGAACAGGGGATCAGATTTTTGAATGTGTGAGCAGTCAAAATTGGCACATGTGAAGACTTAGCTAGAAGGCTATATTCACACCAGTTTTTTTTTTTTTTCAGTAAAATTTTAAAGCAGATCTTCTCCAAAATCAGCATCAAAAATCCCTTCAAAAAACTGTGAGTATTCCCCCTGTTTTTTTTTTCCAATGGAAAATCCACTTCTTTCAGACGGACTCTTCAAATTAAGCTTAGACCGTATTCACAAAGTTGGTGTTTTTTTTTTACGTTAATTTTTTTAAGGTGGAAAATCCACATCTAAAGAAAAGTTTTTAAAAGGCACGTCGTTTCTGGTCAAGTTTTTTTTTACATTGTTTTGATACAGTCTTCTGCATTATTTTTTCAGTGAGGATTTTGGTGCATTTTTTAACTATAATATAGGGTGTAGAAATAGGACGTGTCTCTGGTACCATTCTGTTGCAAAAAGCTTAATACCCCAAAAACACCCCCAAAAAACGAAATAAAACCTACAAAAAAATACAGGAAAAACATGTGTTTTACACTGATTTAAACACAAAGAATGTGTTAAAAAGTGAGCGGAAAACACACAACGTTCGGATGAATGGGAGGTCTGGTGTAAACAGGTTTGAATTTTTTTTTTTTTTTTTCCCCCAACGTGGATTTTGGAGTGGAATTCGTGCCAACCCCCACCAAATAAAATATTGCATGTGCACATAGCCTAAGATTATTTTTGTACAGTTTTTTAAATAAGGATTTTAAAGTGGATTCTGCTCCAAAATCCACTTGAAAATACCTTTTTTAAAAAGCTTTCTTTTGATTTCATTAATTATTTTGAGTATTCTCCATTAATATTCAAAAAGTATTTGAAATGGTTATTTTTCTTAGGTGTAAAAAGAATTAGAATCTACGGTAAAAAAAAAACAACAACTCTGTGTGAATGTACCCTTAAAGGGGTAGTCCGGGATGGGAATAAAAAAAAATCTTCATAGGATTACAGATATAGAAAATAATAAACTCATCTATATTCACCCTCCCCAGGTTCAGTGCTGCCTCTCTGTCGCTGCTCTGGTCTTTACTGACAGGCTGCAGCGGTGACATCACAACTACAGCCAATCATTGGGCTTAGAAATGATTTGCTGCAGATTTCTTCTTCTTGTCCATTGTAGCTGCATTATTCAGTGTAAAATCAAGGCTAATTAAAGGGATGGTACAGGATTAGAAACACTGGGCTAATTTCATTAAAAAAAAACCCACAACAGCATGGCTGCGTTCACTTTGATCGATCTAATCTGCAATACCAGACACAACCTGCGGTCAGGAGTGGTGCTGTTTTTTTTTTTTAAAAAGTAACAAAAACAGCAGGGATGTTTTTTCGAATCCTCTATAACCTTTATACTTCTCACTGTAATGGCCAGTATATGATTGTACTGTTTGGGTCCTAAACAGAGTATATAGGCAGCTGAAAGGGGCTGCGTGCTTCAGAGAGCTCATTGGGTAACTCTGAGCTGATATGGGTCTGTCGTCCATAATGGAGGATGGCTATAAAATAGCATCCGGGGGCATCCATGCATTTCATGAACAGTCCGTTGCTTTCACTGTGTAATGCTTTATTATGTCCCCTGTGGTGGCGCTGTACGAGAATCAAACACTTGCTGGCAAGTTCAATTAGTAGGACAGACCATGAAGAGCTTATTGTAAGGATACAATTCTAATAAAAGGGATTTTAAAGAAGTAGGTATGAACTGACTGCTCAGAAATAGCGCCACCTCTAGTCCAGAGGTTGTGTCTGGTATTGCAATGCAGACTCTTTGTCTCATACAATCCTTTTACTGGGCCTTTTTCATAAGATGATGATACTTTATATAAGGGCATCTATATGTGACCCCCTGGGACACTGTATACCATAACAGTATATGTGACCCATCAGGGGAGATGCAGCCCCCCCGCAGTTACATAACACGGACAGAGCATCAGGAGGGGAGACAGTGGCTCACACAGGTCAGTGAATAGTGTATCACAGGGTTTAATCCACAACCCTGCGAGAGCTGCAGCAGCCTGTGGGAACGCGTCATCTGAAAAGTATTTATTCTTTAATCAGGGTTTCATGATTAATGCATTTTTGTATTTACAATGTTTTTCTTTCTAATTTTCCACATCACTAGCTACATTAAAAATAGATCTGAAATCCTGCAATTTTCACACTGGTCACTAGCACTACACTGGTTCTGAGTTGTTTACTTGTATAGATATTTTTTTTCTAAGAGGCTTTGATCTGGGCAAAGGTCATTGTGAAGGGAATGAAAGAGGTGAGCTGTGATATCTTCAATTGTGAATGGTGGATCATGTGCTATCTATTGTTGATCATGTGTTATCTATTGTTATCTATCTATCTGTTATCAGTCATTGTGTAGGAGGAGGAGGTGAGCTGTGACATCACCTATTGTGAATGGTGGATCCTGTGTTATCTACTGTATATAGAGGTGTTATCAGTCATTGTACAGGAGGAGGAGGTGTGCCGTGACATCACCTATTGTGAATGGTGGATCCTACTGTATATAGAGGTGTTATCTTCCATTATAATCCTTTCTGATATAATAATTAGACTGCTGAAAAGTCTTCTATATATAAAAAGGATCAGTGAGTCTAAAGGCCCTTTTACATTTAGCGATGCACCAGCGATCCGACCAGCGATCCGACCCGGTCAGGATCGCTGGTGCATCGCTAAATGATCGCTAGTGAGCTTTCATACAGAAAGATCTCACAGCGATGCAGCAGCGACGCAGCGCACGATACTTACCATTCACACACAGCGATGAAGACGTCCTCCCGCCCGCCTCCACGCGTCGCTCGTCGGCACAGCAGGAAGTCTCAGCAGGAAGCGGCCGACGAGAAATGGAGTCGGACATTCTCGCGCGATCAGTGATGGACAGCGGGGGAGCCGGTCGCTGGTAAGTATCACACATAGCGATATCGCTAGCAATATCGCTATAACGTCACAAAACCAGTGACGTTTTAGCGATATTGCTAGCGATATCGCTTAGTGTAAAACCCCCTTAATATTAGGGTACCGTTACACCTAGCGACTCACCAGCGATCCCGACCAGCAATATGACGCGGTCAGGATCGCTGGTGCATCGCTAGGTGGTCGCTAGTGAGCTGCCACTCAGGCAGATCTCACCAGCGACATCGCTGGGGACGGGGGTCGCTACTTACCTGTCACACCAGACGATCCTGCGTCCTCCCGCCCGGCTCCACGCGTCACAGCAGGAAGCGCCGCAGGAAGCAGACGACGAGGAATGATCCAGCAGCTTCTCGCGCGATCAGCGATAACCAGCGGGGGAGCCGGTCGGAGGTAAGTATCGCTAGCAATATCGCTGCAACGTCACAAAATCGGTGACATTGCTAGCGATATCGCAGTGTGTAACAGGGGCTTTAGTCTTGGTGAACAGTATGAAATTTGCTTTTTTTAAATATAGATAATGACATGAAAAATTGAAAAAAGTGTCAAACGGACACTTAAGATAACAACCTGGTTTCTATAATTGTCTCAAGAAAATTTAAACTAAAACTTTAAGTAAAACTTTTGGTAAAATGAATAAATTGCATTAAACCTAAAATAGATCAGGGCCTAAGGGTCAGACGCAGCACAGGGGTTTCCATTGTGGTTTCCTATGGATTCCATCGGTATTCTCCCCCTCTGGAATGTTCCTTTACGGTGGTCTTAGATGTGACAAGGCTGGATGATGCCGCTTTGTATGGTGTTTATAGTGACAAATTCATGGGATTCCTCACATTCTTTCCTCGGTCACTAATTGCCACCACACCATTGTCAGAGTTAATTAAAACTTAGCCAAGAATTTCCTGTGTTTGGGCAAAGCAAAAAATAAAACCGTAGCTCGACCTTGAACAACATGTTATTTCACTTTTTTTGCAAAATATGTTGAGCAACTTTGCAAAAAAAAGAAAAAAGTAAATGTTTTTTTTTTTCCTTTTTGTTCGTTCACTTCCAAAACATGATTTATAAATTTTGGCAACAAAACATCAGCAGAATTACGAATGCAGCTCTGAAGTATAACAGCATGGAAAAATCATTCATTCATATCTTGCTTTTACATCACAGTTTCCTTAGAGCGCGTCCCGCGGGGGGAATTTAGAGCATATCCTGCAGATTTTCAGCAGGCAAAAGTGCAGTGGATTTGCATGCGGAAAATCAGCTGCTTATTACACAGCATTGTGCATGAGATTTCCCAAAATCTGCACCTTTTTTTCTGCAATTAAATCTGCACTTCTCATTGCAGATTTGACTGCAGTTTTTCCGCTGCTGAACGGTTACTTTCCCGCAGGACCTAACATGGTGGAAGCAGCAGCTGTTTAACTGGGCCGAAGTCCAGAAAGTCTCTATGAACAAGGCGGACGCTGGTGCCATTAAATCTATTTAATCAAGGTAATGCCGTCTTGTTTTCCTTTCGCTTCCATATAGAGACATTGTTTTATAAATTCATCTGAAGACAGAACGAAGTGGATCTCAATCCCGCTATTTATACAACCCTTTCTCCAAAGGAATGCTCCGGCATTTCCATATTTTGTTAAGAAATTTCCTCCGACTTTGGAAAAAATACTCCGTGGTATCTGCAAACATCTTTTTACTGAACGAGAGCGGCTCTAGGTATAAAAGCTATCCACATTCTGGGCTTAATTAATTGTATCTGTCTCCACTAGGGGGAGTACATGAGCTTACCATAGAGTACGGGAGTCGATCAGAGTGATCGATTCATCCAAACATCTCACCCACCAGCCTCCATTAATTAAGACAACGCAAAGTGAAAATTTAGCATATTCTTAACTTACAAAATCAAACTAAATGCAACGTACAGCACAAAAGGAATTCACTGATAAAATACAACCGCCATATTTACAACCAAGTCTTTGTTTTTCAAGATTCAGAACATGTGCAAACGGAAAAATTCTCACAGTTTTTCAGTAAAGTCCTCGAAATAAGAAGCTGTCCGTTATAGTTTATGGCCTCGATCGCTACGAGTCTCCATGGATTTGTTGGTCAACGCGTATTCTTCCTCGGAACTGTAGAAATGATTCCTAGAATTATAGGTGAAAAATTGAGATTTTGTATCGGAAGTCATATCGAGAAGGTCGAAAGAATCGCTGGACAGAAAACTGTCGTCGCTGATGACGCTCGACGGACGACTCGGACTCTTCGCGGGGTCTTTGTTATTTATGACGAGGTCTTCCATGGAGTCTGAAAGTCGTAAAGCCGAGCAGTCCGCGGGAAGGTCCAAGCTGGCGGAGAAGCGCCCGTTCTTTTTTAGAATGCCCTTTTTTCTTTTTGAGTGCTTGTCGGCCTTGGCTTTTTCTTCTGGTACTGTGAGGTAGGTTTTCTGGATTTCTGTCGGCGTCAACCTCTCCGGGGAAGAAGAATAACCCGATTCCCTCTCACATGTTTTTTTCAGGATCCCTTTCTTCGGCATGTTGAAAGTACATTCGGTATTAACTGACTTGTGCAACTCGTAGGCGGACGCGGTTTGCGTTTCTCTGCTGAGCTCCAAGCGATTCTCAGACAGGTTTTCGGAGAAGGTAGAGTTTAGAAAAGAACTGTCAAAACTGCTCCTTTTCTTCAAGATCCCTTTTGGTTTTTGCCTGGGAATAGTAAGTTCAGGCTCCTGCTGAGAGTGATTAATGTCATTCTCCTTTTTCGACTTCCTCAGACAGACTTCATATTCATCGTCCTCCCATTGCTGGGCTTTGCCGTGTTCTTTCTGAGTCGCTTTGAAACTCTGAGTGATCTGACATTCAATGTACCGAGCCAACAGCGGAGACCGACATTCGGGCACCAGATCACAATCGCAGACCACCGTGTCGTAGCCCCAATTAACCCACCAGTGATTGGCAATGTCTTCAATCGTAGCTCTCCTGCCTGGATTAACTGTCAGCATCCAGTCGATCAGTCCGCAGGCTCCTGTATAGAGAGGACAGTCTATATTGACGATTACTTCAATCACAATCTAATTAAACAACCAATATCGTAAATGGCAGCAGATAACTATGAGAGATTTTATACAATTCCTTGATTGCAAAGTCCTAAATTTCTGAAATACAAAAAATACATTAATTGCTCTAATTTAAAGGCAAACTCTGGTTAAAATATTATATATACACACACTGTCCCTTAAAAGGTGTACTCGAGTTTGAAAGTTATCACCAATCCATGGGATAGAGGACTCTAACTTTCCGATCACCAGAGTTCCGATCGCCGGGGCTGGGGCAACCTGGGGATTCCGAGAACTGGGGCTCTACAGAGTCCTATGTGAATGGGACGGTGGTCGTTCATGCGTGCTGCTGCTCCACTCACTCGTAGGGTGTGTGCACATGCTGCAGATTCTGCTGCGGTGTACAGTACCATTATACCCTATGGAAAAAAAACACGCTGTGCAGACACTGCGGAATTTTCCGCGCGGATTTGCTGCGGTTTCAAAACCGCAGAAAGAATTGACATGTCAATTCTTTCTGCGGATTCCGCTGCGGTTTGCCATCTCCTCCATTGTGGAGATGAAAAACCGCAGGGCAAAACCGCAGGTCTTTTGACCTACAGATTTACCTGCGGATTTTACAAAATCCGCGCGGCCAAATCCGCAGAGCATTCCGCAGCGTGTGCACGTACCCTTAGTGGAAGTGCCGGAGATTGTTGACAGCAGCACACTTCCATTAACATTATCGTAGCAGTGGTATGCATCATCCACCTCTGCTCTGGTTCTCGGGATCACTGGGACCCCCATCGATCGAAAAGTTATCCCCTATCCCATGGACAGGGGATGATTTCAAACATGAAACTACCTACACTCTTAAGCAATCTTCTGAAAGGAGCAGCAGAGAGCATGATAGACCTTCGCACTGGTTCTTTGGATCGCCGGAGACCCCCGTCAATCGGAAAGCTATCCCCCATACTATGATTTTCAAACTTGAGAAAACCCCTTTAAAACAATTCTTATCTCCTATCCACAGAAAAAATGATAAATCTACGATCACTGGAAATATCCATCCACCTGAGAATATAAGGTCCAAAATCCCCCTGTGAGTGGAGCAGCAGTGAGCATGGGGGACCTATAGGCAGTGAAGAGGCAACGGTCGCACATGCTCACTACAACACCATTCACATAAGGAATTTCAGGACCCCTATTCTGATGCTTGATGGGGTTTCCAAAGCTCGGACCACCAGGGTTCATACAATTATTACCAATCCTGTAAATAGGTGATATTATATATATATATATTGTTTATGGAAAAAAACCCTCTAAAGTTTTTTCAAGTGTGGTTCTAATTTTGCCAAGATCTGGGACTAGGGTGTGTTTTCTGTCATGTCCTAGAACCCAATCATCAGCGTGATATAGTTCTTGGGCCTTACAAATCATTATCTTGGTGCCTCTTGACTCCTAAAGGGCTATGTTTTAGGCGTTCATGCATCCATTTATCACGATTATGGGAGAAGACCTCCTGTGATTAGCTGTAATCTGTGTTTCATTTTCCCGCAGTGCCTCCACAGGAGACATAAAGTATTACACAGTTTCTATTGAATTCATGTAATAAGTGAGCGTACTGAGTCCTCCAGAGAAACTCTGCTCTAAATGGCGCTAAAGAAATAAAATTATTATTATTATGAACCAATTGACCACTTTTTAGACTTAATTCCATATTTTACAACCGTGACGAGATAACGATAGTAAACATCTTACACCGACCTGACAGATGGGGGGGCTGTCTGTACAGCCCACTGCCAATCTGTTCTGCCAGAGTCTTGTAATTGCTGTCATCAAATGGCATGCTTCCATAGATCAGTGCATAAAGCAGCACTCCGAGGGCCCAGCAATCAACCTGCGGAGGAAAAAAAAAAAATCAGATACTGTGGTCGGTACTAGAACAATGTGGATAACTCAATGCTAAAGCCGGAGCCTGATATTACAAGGAAATGAATCGTTATGGTATTACTTGGCAGAGCCCCACGACTCAACGTGACCGTAACGATGCACCGACGCAACTAGGACTGGTGGATCGTTCGGTCCGTACATCAACGTAGTTGTCACACTTTGCAACAATGTTGAAAATGAATGCAATAATCAGCAGATGTTTCATTTGTTCACAGCGCCTCCGCAGGGGGATTGTAGAATTACACAGTCCTTACTAATAGGAATTGGGCTAAAATGCTTTTTTCACACTTCCGCTATTGGCTGTGAGTTCCCGGACCTGGACTTGGTAGACTCATATATGGCCGGTGCACAGGATCTTGCAGTCCATGGGAATGTCGGATGTGTGTGAATCAGCCCTTACATGAACGGCCGCCACTACACGTGTGAATGAGCCATTATGCCACATGTACACAGGATTTACCTCTGGTCCCTGGTACGGAAGACCCTTGACAATCTCCGGAGACGCATACAGTGGGCTGCCACAGTACGTTTCCAAGACCTGGTTCTTGTAATACAGATTTGAGAGTCCAAAATCTGCAAGCTTAAAAACAGGGGGGGAAAAAAAATGTAAATCCGTTAATTTAAAACTTAAAAAATTTGGAAAATTTGCAACGAAACAAAAAAAAAAAAATATAAAAACATCTCGCCACACCTCTCCACAGGTTGCACTTGGTATTGCAGCTCAATTAAAAATTAAATGGATAGAGCTGAGCTGCAATACCACAGACCACCATTGCACAAGTGTGGCGCTGGTTTTTTTTTTTTAAGATGTAACAGACAATGGTACAGCGTTGTGGAATATGTTAGCAGCAGGAAATGTAGAGTTTATACAACACGAATACTTATGACAATGTCAGAGCGACTATAGCAAGACTAAGAGACGGGAGAATACACAAAGGATCAGGGATTGTTTCCTTGAAAGAGCAATTCCAGGAATGAGAGTGCATCCTGCGATATGTCGGGAAGGGAACGGATCGCTGAAGACAGATCCAATTAAACTTTTTTTTTATCCTGTGCTATAGTAAAACACAGACATTCCCATCATTCTTGTGCGCGGCGTTAAACCTGCCGCACCGTCCATAAAAGGCGCGTGCACCAGCAGGATGTTGGTCGGGGGCGACTTCAGCTTATTTTTAGCCGCCCCGTGAATCTTTCAGATATTTCTTCCTGGTTGCACTCGAGTTTCTTTTTTTTTTTTTTTTGGATACGCACTAAATAGGTTCATTTTTTGGCTCCGGGGCGGTTACTTCGTTCCCACAATCTATCACTGCTAATGGAGCACACGGTCGTTAGGGAGCTGGCAGGGAGTCGGATCAGGGTCCATTAGCGTTCCCGGCTTCTTATAAGTGATTGTCGCATCTGGAGGATGGGAGATTGTGAAGTTTTGGCAGACGTTATGCTTTAGGAGTGTGGGGGGAGGTTATAGGGTCTCCCTGGTTCCTACCAGGCCTTAATCCTTTGTGCAGGACTGGATTGAGGTCGGTAGGGACCCCACATCACACCTTGGGGTTGCAGACTTTACCTGACTCTCATATTAAAAAAAAAAAAATAAAAAAAAAAATGGATGCACATACAGAAAAGTGGGTGGTGGAAGCCCCAAAAGCACGTACCCCCCACTATAATCCACTTCTGATTATACCTCACCTACTACCAACCACGTAGCTGTCTAGGGGCCCTTGGGGAAAGGGGGCCCTAGTAGTAGATATTAAAGGGTTAGTTCCCTTTAGAGTTCAGAGAATATGTTCGGATTCCCTCTTATTCGGCAAGCTATAGGGCTTGCCGAGTAAGCTGCAGAGGGAACCCGGCTTCCTGGATCACGCCGGCTGATCAGCTTATCTGTGCCGCAGCTGCATGTGATGCGGCTGTGTCACAGTCATGACACACGTATGGAGAGCCCAACAAACAGGCGGGAAAACGGGGGGTAGAGAACTGGTGTAATGGTCATAAGGGTAAAAAAAACACCAAGTCCTTCTGTCCTGGGTGGCAAAATTTGGCACCACAATGGGGACCACTTTTGATATTTGCTATGCTATAAAGAGCGCCGGCCCTCCCCAAAAAATCTCCGGTCAATGACTCATTTCCTAGTCATATCTGTGTGTAGGAAAGTCGGACGACCATCGATCAGATCAGTGCCGATTGGGAAGTTTCCGATTCGTCACATTTAGACGTCCTGGTTCTCATGGATTTAGTTTTTCAAGAATGTTTTCTATTTTCCCTTCTTTACCTTTACATTCAGGTTTTCATCCAGGAGGATGTTCTCCAGCTTGATGTCTCTGTGCACAATTCCATTCTGAAAATAATGATATAAAAAAACAGAATTAGCAATAATTTAATCTATAGAGAGTTTCCGTCAAGTGATCGATGCTGAATTAAAAAATATTTTCTGGACTATTAGCGAGTCAATTTATTCCAGAAACAACGCCATACTTGTCCCACAGGCTGTCTCCGGTACGGTAGTTCAGTTCTTGAGCTGAAATACCACAGACAACCTGTGGACAGGGGTGGCGCTGTTTTGGAAAAAAATCAGTCATGTTTGTCTAAGAAAAAAAAAAAAAATTCTGTAAAAACATAATATATCCGAAAGTGTAAAATGTGCCTAGGAAAAAAAACACACACCAGAAACTCTGCAGCGAATGGAGCAACAGTCATCTGTTCTCTATATGGATCAGTTCTATAGAAGGGGTGGAGCAGGGTGCGCATGCACGGCCAATGCTCCATTCTAATGGGAGACTCCAGAGTTCAGTTCTCAGGATAGGTGACAGAGACCCCTTGTCACTCCCATAGACAATGAATAAGCTTCAGAGATACAATCTTAGGTTCCGTGAGACTGACTCGTCGTCAATAGTTATGGTGAGGGTGCACATACGCAACCATCACTCCATTCTAATAGGGTCTCCAGAGCCCTGTACTCGGGGTTTGTGTGAGTGACTCTCTATCACTCCCGTTGAAAATAAATGAGCTTCACATCCACATTATTCAGATCTGTGGGGATAACTCTCCGTAAGTCCCACAGTCAATGAATGGTGCTCTGGTGTGCATGTGCGACCATCACTTCATTCATATAGGGTCTCCAGAGTCTCGTTTTATTGATAGGTGGGAGGGTCTCTCTGTCACTCCCATAGACAATGAATGGATGTCAGAGCCATGTTCTTGGGATCAGAGAGTGTGACAGTTCCAAAGTGAATGAATGGAGCGGTGGTGCAAATAACGGAGCGGTGGTGCAAATAACGGAGCGGTGGTGCACATGCGCGACCATAACTCAATTCAAATGAGGTTTCCAGAGCCTTGTTCTTAGGATAAAGGAAACGACTCTCCACTATTCTCATAGACAATGAATGGACGTTAGATTCATGTTTTTGGGATCAGAGAGTGTGACCATTCCACAGTGAATGAATAGAGCAATGGTGCACATAACGGAGCGGTGGTGCATAAGTGCGACCATAACTCCATTCAAATGGGGTTTCCAGAGCCCTGTTCCTAGGATAAAGTAAATGACCCTCTACTATTCCCATAGACAGTGAAAGGACATCAGAGCCATGTTCTTGGGATCGGAGAGTGTGACAGTCCCACAGTAAATGAATGGAGCGGTGGTGCACATAACTGAGCGGTGGTGAACATGCGCGACCATAACTGCATTCAAATGGGGTTACCAGAGCCCTGTTATCAGGATAAGGGAAATGACTCTTCCCATAGACAATGATTGGACTCCATTCTTAGGATCGGTGGGATTGACTCTTCGCTATTCCCATAGACAATGACTGGAGCGGTGTGGCGCACATCTGAACATTGCTCCAATGGAATGCACGATTCCAGGTCCCCAGATTGGTCGGATTTAGGCGATCAGACACTTTCATGCAGTAAACGTGAACATAGATTTGTTCCCGTTATTACGTTCGGCTGTTCCATAGTAGGTTATAATCGGTGTTAGACGATTTATGAAGAGTGTCAGACATTTTATTATTTCTAGTGCTCACCGCCAGCAGTAATAATGTCCTGATTGAAAGGAGAAGAAGCCGAAATTAAGATCATCTCTCTGGGGATAAAACACAAACTAAAGTAATGTTTCCCTAGACTGCGGCAGGCGGGAGAAGGCAGGGGCGCGATGAGAAAGCTGAAATAAAAATAAAATTCAGAAAAAGTTCGGGATCTGAAAATAAGAGACACTAAATGTAGCAGAGCTTAATAAGTCATTGCTGGTCTGAGATCACTACTGCTCTGCTCTGTCCCTCCACCATGCTTTACAGTGCAGCTCAGTCTGTGCGGATTGGCTTCGGACTATGGGCCCAAGCTCACCAGGACTCGTATACATTATGGCAAGGACAGAACTATTACTAATGTGTAAAGATATGCCGCACGTAGTGTTGAGAGTCGGGAGATGATTCACAGGTAAACAACTAACGATTCAGCAGAACAGCAAAAATAGCAAAAGCCATAAAAAGTGAAATCACTAAGAAAATACATATATTTTTAGAAAGTCCTATCTCAGGTCTTTGGTATAAATGACCAAAGCCGCAAACATCTGAAGAAAGCGCAATCAGCGTCTTCTATATATCATAATAAGGGATCATTTATTAGGAGTCATGAATTATTTTAAGCGGTTTTCCGTCATTTTGTAACATACCATATTCACCTTTCCATTGCCTCCCCCCCCTTTTATCCTAATGTCGACAGTCCCCTGGATCCTTGGTGGTCTCCGCAGCAGCAATGACCTACTATGTATCCACTCTTGACCATGACTTTCTGCACAGATATGCCGCCAGTACAAAAATTGGTTGGCCAACGTGGTCACTTGTTAAATTATGTACCACAATGCTATAACCTATTAAAAAGAACAGTAGGAACACCAATGGGGAATTATTTGAAGTTTTTTTGCTTTTAAAAAAAGCTGGTTGTTTATAAATGTTAAAGAGGATGTCTCACTTGTCATAAATATGTAATTTTTGTCTCCAGGTGTAAATGCTGCTGTTCTCCTGAATGCGGCGCTGTTTTTCTTTTGTTTCTACGCCTCTCTGTCCCTGAGATATGACCCTCTCTTTCCTGGCTAAAATCGAGTCCTTTTAGCTAAGTGGGCGTGGCCCTGACTACTCCATGATTGGACTTGAGGACTACGACCAGTTAGATAAAAAGGCTACATTTATATACAGGTGGTCATATCTCAGCAACGGAGAGGCGGAGGAGCAAGAGAAAGACATCGCCAGATTCAGGATAACAGCACCGTTTACATCAGGCAAAAATGTTTATATATTTATGACAAGTGACACATCCCCTTTAAGGAAAACTAAGATACAAATTGAATATAAAATAATATGTCGGGCCTTTGTGGGTTACAACCTGGTTCTCTGTGTTCTTTAGGGATCAGGCATTATCATTTATAGTGATGGCACAACTTATTTTCAAAGAAAAAGGACTAGATGCTGGGTTTATGGGTAGATGAGGTTTGGGAGGAAGTGTGAGGGGCTAGCTGTAAGGACTTCTTGTGTGGATGGCTACAGTGGCCAGTGGGACTTTGGACATGGACACAAGGTTAGACCAGAAGCTAGGCCCAACTGTAGGATCACCTAGTCTGTCCAGCCTGACTCGACGCCTAAACTCAGCCCAAAAGTACTAACAATCAATTTTTAAGAATCTGTATTAGTGGGCCAGATATTGGGGGGGGGGGAGTCTTGGCCGCCAGTCTTACCCCCCAGTGTGTTCATACTTTATGTA
The DNA here is from genome assembly GCF_039654945.1 of Dendrobates tinctorius. NCBI lineage: Eukaryota > Metazoa > Chordata > Amphibia > Anura > Dendrobatidae > Dendrobates > Dendrobates tinctorius. Next base: position 1,110,630 of record NW_027361695.1, read on the forward strand.
TACAGACGATGATTAGTTTCTTCCTGTGGGTGATCTGTGTTATCCCACCTCCGGGCTAATCTCTCTGGAGACAGGACAATCGCAGATTCCTCTCCGGGTGAGTCCTGAAATAAACTCAGTGCAGCAGTCACGGAATATAAATACCCCGGTAGCGTGGCACAGGTACATTGTATAGCCCTGAATCACAGCACAGTACGGTAATTACTCTGAGCGCAGACGCTTTCAGGTTCTGGGAATTTAAAGCGAGACGTAAAGTATCTCGGACATAAAGCAGCCGCCCGATCCGCACGCCTGGATACCAAGAATTAGAGATAAATATACGCGCTCCGCAGCAACAACTAACAGACTGACATCGATCATTGGGATCGGCCGGTAGTAGCTACACGGGAGAGAAATGCCCCCGATCCACAACTGGATGCCCCCCAGATCCAGAAAACAGCATGGAGGCAAACAGCCACCGTGCCCACCACACCCCATTATACTATTACCCTAGAAGCTGTGTGACCATATGTCATAGGAAAACCAAATAAATGAGCCGGACCATAAGCTGGTAAACAAGCACTGCATAAGAGCATGTTCACAGACAAAACCCAAAAACACAAAAAGCAAAAATGAGCATATACCCTGTAGTAAGAAAATAGGTAATAGTAATAGCACATGTAAATAACAGGGGGTACGTAGCTAACACTATTCTGATCATTTAGGATAGAGGCCGTCCACCGCGAGAAGGTGTACCCATCGGGTCGGTCCTATTACGTCTCTACCATTAAAACCTTACTTTTGTGTCAGTCGACCTCAGTGTGATAAGGGCAGAGCGGACTAAGGAAACTACATAGATAAATGAGTGGCTCAGAAAGGGGGAGCCAAACAGAGAACAAGAAACTTCAGCAAAACCAAAGAAATGAGCCGGAGCATGATTTGGTATACGTGCAATGTGTAAGAGCACGGTCACACTGTGGCCATTTCACAGACAATGCTTATGTTATAGCAGCAGCTTAAGTAGTATGTATGCACTATATGGTGGTATTATCATCTGTATAATCTGGTATTATTATGAGTACACTGTATGGTAATATTATGGTTTACACACTATGGCATTGCTATGTGAACACTGCATGGTATTGGATGTACACTGTATTTATTTTACTCAGTTATATAACGGCATTAATTCCACAGTGCTTTACACGATAGGAATATGTGTACACTACATGGTATTGTTATGTGTACACGGTATAGCAATGTTATACTTTCACAATATGTTAATGTAATGTGTTTATTGTACGGTATTATGTGTTCATTATATGGCACTGTTACGTGTTCACTTTACAGCATTGTATTGACTGTACAGCATTGATATATTTTCACTGCTATGTGCTCACAATATGGCACCGTTATGTGCACCCTGTATGGTAACGTTATGTGTTTGCTGTATCGTAGTGTCTTCAGTTCGCTATATGCCGTTCTTATGTAGCACTATATGGCATTGCTATGTGCTGACAGTAATGTGTTGTTTTATAGTCACTGTATGGCATTATTATTTTGCACCGTTGTGTGCTCATTGTATTATATTGTATCCTTTGTGCACTGTGCGGCATTATTATTTGGCACCTTTATGTGTTTACTGTATTATATTGTATCCTTTGTGTACTGTGCGGTATTATTACTTGGCACTGTTTTGTATTATTATTTACAGGTGAAACATGAAGCTTATGGGCCTTAAGGCAAAATCTGTAACTGGATCCTCTGCTATGACATGTCATCTATAATTTTGATATCCATCAATGTGAAAGAAAGGCACCAGGGGTCAGGCAGTTAGGCCCATGTTCTTATTAGCATTATATGGCGCTTTTATATATCAGTAATTAATGCCATTTACATAAGGCCACAATACAGAGATGCAATCTGTCCTCAGATGACTTGTTGGAAGGATGTGGTTTCCATAAATCCAGAAATATATGTAAAAACAGTGATGGTGTTATATAGCATACAACCTGCTGCTCTCTTCCACCACCTTGCTTTACCCTGCAGCCCTGCCTTCAGTCTGTTAGCACAAGCCCACCGTAAAGTCAGTTCATAAAAAGCTGATTTCTTTACAGTATAGGAGGAATGATTATAAAATGCAAGCATCTAACCCGTCAGGGAATAGGTCTCCATGCTGACTGTTTCCCCAGCGGCCAGTGCACCTGTCAGGTATGTGCTCCAGGCAGGACTAAACATGAAATATTTTGACAAGTTTGGAAACTGCTGCATGTATCTGATTGTGTTTACCTTGTGGCAGTAGTGAACAGCGGAGACAATCTGTCTGAAGAACCTGCGGGCGTCGCTCTCCGGGAGCTGGTGCTTGTTATTTATGAAGTCATACAATTCTCCGCTGCTGGCGTACTCCATGACGATGACAATCTTATCTGGGCTCTCAAACACTGAAAAAAAAAGCGTCTTCACATTATTCCCACATGCTGCTGCTCCTTCTCCCCTCTCACAGCATACAGTCCCAGAGTCAAGCACAGGGAAACTGAAGCTGCATCTCCCTCCTCTCCCCTCTTATTCCTATTTTCATTTACAATGACATATTAGTGAACTGCTACATTTACAAATGTCTAATACAATAATATGGCTTCCCACAAGGTGAATCTATAATAACATGTAAATGTACAGAGGTTTAATTAATTTTCGAGACAACCAGTCACAGCTTTAAGAACTTATTAAAAAGAATATATCCAACCTGACACTTAGTGATTTAATAGCCGTGTATGGTACATCCACCCTACCCGACAGTCTGGTTTGGCCATGATAGACTGTGAAATGAAATTATACACGTCCTCCCTGTTATTATCTGTCCCTGCTGTTAAAATTTGTCATGGTCTTATTGTGTCTAGGATGAGAGCATGTTCCTGGTCACGCTCCTACAATAGTAACTGCCAGTGATAAAACCATCGTCTGACACTTACAGGCTGCAAAGTACTAAGGAAATATGGAAGGTCCTTCTATTAACTAATAATGAAGAATAGAAAGCTTCACTTATGTCTGAGAAGTATTTATTATAATAAGATTCTTATACATAGGAAGCCGTATTATAGCAGTTATATTCTTGTACATAGGGGGCAGTATTATAGTAGTTATATTCTTGTACATAGGGGCAGTATTATAGTAGTTATATTCTTGTACATAGGGGGCAGTATTATAGTAGTTATATTCTTGTACATAGAGGCAGTATTATAGTAGTTATATTCTTGTACATAGAGGCAGTATTATAGTAGTTATATTCTTGTACATAGAGGCAGTATTATAGTAGTTATATTCTTGTACATAGGAGCAGTATTATAGTAGTTATATTCTTGTACATAGAGGCAGTATTATAGTAGTTATATTCTTGTACATAGGGGCAGTATTATAGTAGTTATATTCTTGTACATAGGGGGCAGTATTATAGTAGTTACATTCTTGTACATAGGGGGCAGTATTATAGTAGTTATATTCTTGTACATAGGAGCAGTATTATAGTAGTTATATTCTTGTACATAGAGGCAGTATTATAGTAGTTATATTCTTGTACACAGGGTCAGTATTATAGCAGTTATATTCTTGTACACAGGGTCAGTATTATAGCAGTTATATTCTTGTACATAGGAGGCAGTATTATAGTAGTTATGTTCTTGTACATAGGTGGCAGTATTATAGTAGTTATATTCTTGTACATAGGGGGCAGTATTATAGCAGTTATATTCTTGTACATAGAGGCAGTATTATAGTAGTTATATTCTTGTACACAGGGTCAGTATTATAGCAGTTATATTCTTGTACATAGGGGGCAGTATTATAGCAGTTATATTCTTGTACATAGGAGCAGTATTATAGTAGTTATATTCTTGTACATAGGGGGCAGTATTATAGTAGTTATATTCTTGTACATAGGAGCAGTATTATAGTAGTTATATTCTTGTGCATAGGAGCAGTATTATAGTAGTTATATTCTTGTGCATAGGAGCAGTATTATAGTAGTTATATTCTTGTACATACGGGGCAGTATTATAGTAGTTATATTCTTGTACATAGGGGGTAGTATTATAGTAGTTATATTCTTGTACATAAGGGCAGTATTATAGTAGTTAAATTCTTGTACACAGGGGCAGTATTATAGTAGTTATATTCTTGTATATAGGAGCAATATTATAGTAGTTATATTCTTGTACATAGGGGCAGTATTATAGTAGTTATATTCTTGTACATGGGGAGCAGTATTATAGTAGTTATAGTCTTTTACATATTAGCAGTATTATAGTAGTTACTGTATATTCTGGTATATAGGGGCAGTATTATAGTAGTTCTTGTATTATATTAGTCAGTAGCTGCAGTATATCTATTGCAGTTATACACTTGTGTATCTGAATCCCTTTCCCATCTACACTGCTGATTATGTCTTACATGGATGACAAGGCCTTTGAACCCCTCAGACACCGAGCACCGGATGCAGCTGGGTCCTCAGCACCCCACAGATGTTCTGTACAGATACTGAACCAGCAGGGGCTTTAGATATGAGGATCTGATAAAAGGAAACTAGTAAATGTTGAATGCAGCTCTGGATGAGACTAGAGCGCTGCAACTCAAGTTTAGTGAAAGTCAAATAAAGTACGGTAAACTTTTTATGAAGCTTCTCAAAAAATCATTAGAAAGTCAAATAATTCTCGTTTGTGTCTATAGGAATGAATCGTTCCTTTCATGGCAGACCTAAGTCTCTATGAACAATTAAGCTAATAACCCCAATAACTGGAGGGATGTGCGCTGCCCGGGGAATCCTCCGCCTCTGACGCACTTATAAGCCCCAGGCCATTGCTAACCTTCGAAGACCTGTATGATGTGCTCGTGTTTCAGCAGCGCTGTGATCTCAATCTCTCGCTGAAGATGGACCCGGTCCAGCTCATCTGTGATCTTGTCTTTCTGAATGGATTTCACAGCAACCTAAAAAAAACAAACAAGCGGTATAAGGTATTTAACCAGATGGCGGTATTAATTTTCAGTCAATTGCATTGCTAATTTATAATGATATTCTTTATTATAGATTTTTCCTAATAAGAATAAGTTTCTCATTTTAAGATCTTTGCTTGCTGGAAACATTTTTTTTATTATGTTTTTCTTATAATGCACTATCATCCCACACACCTTATCAGCACGGTCCCCATTGTTGCTCACAAATCTGGATTCCCTATCAGTATGTCTTTGGAATGTGGGAGTAAACTTGAGAACCCGGAGGAAACCCACGCAAACACGGGGAGAACATGCAAACTCCTTGCAGATGTTGTCCTTGGTGGGATTTGAACCCAGGACTCCAGCGCTGCAAGGCTACAGTGTTAACCACTGAGCCACCATACTGCCCTATATTTGCATATAGAGACTGAAAACTACCCTTGAGTAGCCCTGTGCACACTGCTAGGAGTTTGCAACACTTGCAACCTGTCTAGACAATCCTCTGTAGACTTAGGGTGTGTGCACACTTTGCGGATTCTGCTGCGGATCCGCAGCAGATTCTCCAGCGGTGTACAGTACCATTATATTCAATGTAAAATAAACGCAGTGCACATGCTGCGGAATTTTCCGCGCAGATTTGCTGCGGTTTTGAATTCGCAGCATGTCAATTCTTTGTGCGGATTCCGCAGCGTTTTTACACCCATTCCATTATAGAAATCCCTAAGTGTAAAAACGTAGGTGAAATCTGCACAAAAATTGCAGAAAATCATACGAACAGTATGGGGTGATCTCGGCTGCACGTTTTTTCCTTTTTTTTTTTTAATTTACAGTCACTGACAGCAAGCAGAGATATTATATATGGTGAAGAACTGAAATTCATAGTATATCAGACTGCTGCTACAATGTTGAAGACATGGATGTGAGTTTTATTAGTTGCTCCTCTTATAATAATGCTGTTCTGTAATAAACTCCTGACGCCGTTTACAAGCACGAAAAAGCAGCGATATGTTCAGACTCCGAGCCACGAACATTCAGGTTCTGCAGATACAATATTATTCCAGACCACAAGACCGGAGAGTTACATAATCACCTAGGAGTCTGGCCCTGGTCTAATATTACCCTCATTTCACAATCTCTGCCCAGTCACAAGGTTCTTGCAAACAGCAACGGCCCAGTAAACACCAGGACACAGCACTGGGAGAGTAAACACCAGTACATAGCACCGAACCAGTAATCACCAGTATACAGCACTGGGAGAGTAAACACCAGGACACAGCACTGGGAGAGTAAACACCAGGACACAGCACCGGCCCAGTAATCACCAGTATACAGCACTGGGAGAGTAAACACCAGTACATAGCACCGGCCCAGTAATCACCAGTATACAGCAATGGGAGAGTAAACACCAGTACATAGCACCGGCCCAGTAATCACCAGTATACAGCAATGGGAGAGTAAACACCAGTAGACAGCACCAGCGCAGTAATCACCAGAACACAGCACCGGCCCAGTAATCACCAGTACACAGCACCAGCCCAGTAATCACCAGTACACAGCACCAGCCCAGTAATCACCAGTACACAGCACCAGTACACAGCACCGGCCCAGTAATCACCAGTACACAGAACCATCCCAGTAATCACCAGTACACAGCACCAGCCCAGTAATCACCAGTACACAGCACCAGCCCAGTAATCACCAGTACACAGCACCAGCCCATTAATCGCCAGTATACAGCACTGGGAGAGTAAACACCAGTACATAGCACCGAACCAGTAATCACCAGTATACAGCACTGGGAGAGTAAACACCAGGACACAGCACTGGGAGAGTAAACACCAGGACACAGCACCGGCCCAGTAATCACCAGTATACAGCACTGGGAGAGTAAACACCAGTACATAGCACCGGCCCAGTAATCACCAGTATACAGCAATGGGAGAGTAAACACCAGTACATAGCACCGGCCCAGTAATCACCAGTATACAGCAATGGGAGAGTAAACACCAGTAGACAGCACCAGCGCAGTAATCACCAGAACACAGCACCGGCCCAGTAATCACCAGTACACAGCACTGGGAGAGTAAACACCAGAACACGACACCAGCCCAGTAATCACCAGTACACAGCACCAGCCCAGTAATCACGAGTACACAGCACCGGCCCAGTAATCACCAGTACACAGCACCAGCCCATTAATCACCAGTACACAGCACCAGCCCAGTAATCACGAGTACGCAGCACCGGCCCAGTAATCACCAGTACACAGCACCAGCCCAGTAATCACCAGTACACAGCACCAGCCCATTAATCGCCAGTATACAGCACTGGGAGAGTAAACACCAGTACACAGCACTGGGAGAGTAAACACCAGTAGACAGCACCAGCCCATTAATCGCCAGTACACAGCACCAGCCCAGTAATCACCAGTACACAGCACCAGCCCAGTAATCACCAGTACACAGCACCAGCTCAGTAATCACCAGTACACAGCACCGGCCCAGTAATCACCAGTACACAGAACCATCCCAGTAATCACCAGTACACAGCACCAGCCCAGTAATCACCAGTACACAGCACCAGCCCAGTAATCACCAGTACACAGCACCAGCCCATTAATCGCCAGTATACAGCACTGGGAGAGTAAACACCAGTACATAGCACCGAACCAGTAATCACCAGTATACAGCACTGGGAGAGTAAACACCAGTACACAGCACTGGGAGAGTAAACACCAGTAGACAGCACTAGCCCAGTAATCACCAGTACACAGCACCGGCCCAGTAATCACCAGTACACAGCACCGGCCCAGTAATCACTAGTACACAGCCCCGGCCCAGTAATCACCAGTACACAGCACCAGCCCATTAATCACCAGTACACAGAACCATCCCAGTAATCACCAGTACACAGAACCATTCCAGTAATCACCAGTACACAGCCCCGGCCCAGTAATCACCAGTACACAGCCCCGGCCCAGTAATCACCAGTACACAGCCCCGGCCCAGTAATCACCAGTACACAGCCCCGGCCCAGTAATCACCAGTACACAGCCCCGGCCCAGTAATCACCAGTACACAGCCCCGGCCCAGTAATCACCAGTACACAGCCCTGGCCCAGTAATCATCAGTACACAGCCCTGGCCCAGTAATCACCAGTACACAGCCCTGGCCCAGTAATCAGCAGTACACAGCCTGGCCCAGTAATCACCAGTACACAGCCCCGGCCCAGTAATCACCAGTACACAGCCCCGGCCCAGTAATCACCAGTACACAGCCCCGGCCCAGTAATCACCAGTACACAGCACTGGGAGAGTAATCACCAGTACACATCCCCGGCCTAGTAATCACCAGTACACAGCCCTGGCCCAGTAATCAGCAGTACACAGCCCTGGCCCAGTAATCAGCAGTACACAGCCTGGCCCAGTAATCACCAGTACACAGCCCCGGCCCAGTAATCACCAGTACACAGCACTGGGAGAGTAATCACCAGTACACAGCCCCGGCCTAGTAATCACCAGTACACAGCCCTGGCCCAGTAATCACCAGTACACAGCCCTGGCCCAGTAATCAGCAGTACACAGCCTGGCCCAGTAATCACCAGTACACAGCCCCGGCCCAGTAATCACCAGTACACAGCCCCGGCCCAGTAATCACCAGTACACAGCACTGGGAGAGTAATCACCAGTACACAGCCCCGGCCTAGTAATCACCAGTACACAGCCCCGGCACAGTAATCATCAGTACACAGCCCCGGTCCAGTAATTACCAGTACACAGCCCCGGCCCAGTAATCACCAGTACAGTAATCACCAGCACACAACACCATCCCAGTAAACACCAGTACACAGCCAGGATTACAAGTCATATTTAAAGGAACCAGTCTGGATGATTTTACTACTGACACTTAGCAGCATGACTGTATAGATCCTTGTAGCACAATAAAAATGTCTTGTAGTATTCCTATGGGCCAACGATGAGAAAACGAGTTTTGCATTTAGCAGAGCTGCGGAGGGCTGCGGACGTCCTCCGTGAAGCTCCGCCCATTGCCACACCTCCTCCGGTCAGCTCCGCCTACGTCCGCATGCGGCCTGCATACCTATCTTTAACATTGGGTACGCAGGCCGTGCGGATGTATGCGGATGTGTCCGCATGAGTAGTTTTGACGATGCGGAGAAAAAACAAATTCCAACACGTTGCGTTGAACGCGGGTCGCCGCATCGTCAAAATGACACATGCGGACGCATCCGCATACATCCGCACAGCCTGCGTACTCAATAAAGATAGGTACGCAGGTCGCATGCGGATGGGTCGCCCTCGCACACCCAGGGCAGCGGGGTACTCGGTACCGGGCCGGTGTCAAGGCGGGAATGTGTCACAGCAGCGGTGACCCGGTCCATGGCCCTGGGCGCCCAATATCAATGGCGGTGATGTTAGTGGTGTTAAAATTTATTAGAATAGTTTGTGACGCCACCCGTGGTGTTTGGCAAGTAAGATGGTAAGCCAATGCTGCATACAGATCCGCTGGGACTGATGGCGTGGTGCAGCAGAGATGGTATAGCTCCCCACAGGTGGAGCTGTAGTCCCAGGGCAGTGTAGGTGCAATGGATGAGGAGACGTGCAGAATGGTATAGATGCTGGTACCCAGGGGTAGCGGTGCTGGAATAACTGGAGGACACCAGAGTATGCGGTTCCAAAGCTTTACTCACTGTTTGCAGTTCACACAACTGCCTGCCTCCGTACTGTGTTCTCCAGGTCAGGGCTCCAGCCAACCTCCAGGCAGGATAGGATTCTCCCCTCCACACTCCGCCAATATGTACCTTCACTGAACGACTCCTCCAATGCGCCTTTAGGTGCGAAGCACTCCAGTACTTAGTTACCCTGGAATGCCTCTCTCTAGGTGTTCCTAGTCTTTACTTGTATGACAGACAGCTGTAGCCTGCTCGGGGACTCCTCACTATGTCCCAGCTCTCTATTCAGTTGCTGTTGTGTCCCAAGTCTATGATGGGAGTAAGGCGTTAGCGGCTCACTACTCCTCCGGTGTCTGTTGCCGGACATAAAGATCCAATCAACCTCGGGGACCGGGCCCCGGCCTTTGCGCTCTCTGGACTGGAAGGGTTCTCTATCTTTCTTCAACCTGCTTCCCACCGTCCTTCTATTCTCCTTTGTTCCGATCTGTTCTCTCTCTCTCTTATGGAAGGTTAGGTTATCAATCTTATCAGTCTCTCTCTGGTCTTTCTCGTGCCAGCAGCCCAGATCACTGGGACCTGCTGCAGCACGTCCCTCAGACACCCATCTTCTCTCTTCTCTAACCAACTAACTACTAACTCTCACTCTTCCCTCTCTTTTATATCTAACTCCACCCGCCTCCTAGCACCTCTCGTGTTACGAAGCCAGGGACCACAAAAGGCACCCTATGACCTTTCCAGCATAAAGCATGGATGGGTCCCTGCTGAACTATCCTGTGTGTGGGGTGCAGGTGTTGGAATGCGGAAAGGAGTTCCCAGCCTACCTGGATGGTGGGGTACCACACCTTAGGAGAAGGTGCAGTACCTCTGTGGCAACTAAAGCCTCAGGGGCGCCACACGGACATAGGCGGAGCTGACCGGAGGAGGTGCGGCAATGGGTGGAGCTTCACGGAGGACGTCCGCAGCCCTGTGCAGCTCTGCCAAACGCAAATGTGAAGCCGGCCTAAACATGTGTGTTTTTCAGTAGGACGACCTGCAGGACAATCCGACCATCTTTTGTCCTGAAGCATTTCTTTTTTTGTCTGTGTTTTCTGACTGCATATCAATGTTAAAGACCCCCCTTTAAAGGTGGTCGGTCTACAAGGCAAGGAGTGCAGCGCTTACAAGCTCTTTGCTATAGCGTTTCCAAGCGCTGCTATAAAGCTGGATCCGGCCAATGTCAGTGCCGTTGTCCTGTAGAAGCAAATCTGCCTCTGCTTGCAACAAGGTAGAGATTACAGTTCGGATCAGCAGCTCAACTATTCCGCTTTTTCGAAACAAATCAGTATCTGCACAATTCTCTGCGCAATTGCTACAATGTAGCAGTTTGGGGTCCCTCTACATAGGTGCTGGGCCGCACCCTCGTCCCAGTAAGATCCGTCCACTTTTCAAAAAGTTGCCAAAACTTGCGGAAATACATCAAAAGTCGCCATTTTTTGCACAACTACAAGATGGGCAAAAATTTGCAACTTTTCTACCCCAGTTTTCTGGCAATCAACCTAAACATGGAAAATGCCCCTTTAAGAAGAATGGCTGGTTGTCCCTCTCTCACAGCTGCAGTGTTGTCACATAACCCGGGCACCGGAGCGTTTGACTTCAGCCTTATGTTTACTTGTCGCTCTCTTATTCTCTTTGATACACGGCCATGTTTAAAGCGACTTCCTTCCTCATTAGCGTTGGCACCGTGTTTCTTGCATAGTGCGTCACAGGCAAAGAATCAGACTAAATAGACCGGTGCATAAATATACACCCCCCCCCCGAAGCTGGGTATGAGCCACCCATAGCAGCTGCCCACAAACACACGATTGCCAATTATGCCACACAGACCATCTCCAACTGTTGCAAAACTAGTTTTTCCGATGCCGTGACTACTTGTTGCTATCGGGGCATGCTGGGAGTTGTAGTTTTCCAAGTTTGAGAGCAATGCTCTATGTGACAGGGTAATTCCCAACCTATACTTAGGGTAGATGGACAACAGATTCAATAGATCTTGCCATCATCCAATTGTCTCTCCATTAATCTGACCACATCATTGCCCCAAATCTTAAGTTTGGGGTCATTTTTATGTCAGACATCCTAATTGGCGAATTCAGGGTTAATAGATCGGGGTCTTTTATTCAGGGACCTTATTTTTGGGCCACAGCAGAGAACGGTCACAAAGAGCATCTCTCACTCTGGAGGACATGTCCATTGTACATAATGTAGAAAATGTTATGGACACAGTGTAATACTTCATTTCTCCTGTAGAGGTGCTGCAGGCAAATTAAACACTTTATGCCAGGTTTCCTCAGAGCCGATCACTGGTGACTTTCTAAGTTACTCTTGTCGAGTGAGTCTTAGGGATTCTCTGAAGTGGAGGACCCCTTTAGAACTAGTAATAAAAATGTAAAATGGTGACGGATAACGAGTCCATATTTAATAGTAGAATAATAGAATGGGTGGTGATTGTCTGTTGTCGGATCGGTCATGTAAAATGGTCTAATACTCACAGCGCCACCTGTGGGCGTCCTCCATGTGTGCAGCCGTCTTGTGGGACGTCTGCTGGAAGGACAGATGTTCTTATGGTGATCAATGAGCCCGGAAGCCTTTATCTATCAGACAAGTCAGCAGCTTCCAGAAAACACGTAACCACATCATCCTACAACACGTGTGTGCGTGGCGTCACTGAGGCCAAGTGATAAGAGGCGCAGAAACTCCGCAGGATTCCCATCTCACACATAAGGAATTCAGGACTAAAAAAGGCACAAAACTCCGGACCCCTCATAATCTGGAAACTATTCTACACTATCACATCACCGGGAATCACCGCTCCGGACATTTCCCAACATCCCAGAGTCATAGTGTACTGTAAAGTGTGTACATAGTGACCTTACCAGCAGAATAGTGAGTGCAGCTCTGGAGTATAATACAGGATGTAACTCAGGATCAGTAATGTAATGTATGTACACAGTGACTGCACCAGCAGAATAGTCAGTGCAGCTCTGGAGTATAATACAGGAGGTAACTCAGGATCAGTAATGTAATGTATGTACACAGTGACTGCACCAGCAGAATAGCGAGTGCAGCTCTGGAGTATGATACAGGATATAACTCAGGATCAGTAATGTAATGTATGTACACAGTGACTGCACCAGCAGAATAGTGAGTGCAGCTCTGGGGTATAATACAGGATATAACTCAGGATCAGTAATGTAATGTATGTACACAGTGACTACACCAGCAGAATAGTGAGTGCAGCTCTGGGATAAAATACAGAATGTAGCTCAGGATCAGTAATGTAATGTATGTACACAGTGACTGCACCAGAGAAAACAAAAAGCAAAAAACACAAATATCCTGAACTAAAAAGTAAAAAATATATACTGCAAATAATGCATAAAGGTAATAATAATAAGGGTATTTAGTAAACATAATTTTGATCAAAATAATGTACAAGCCATCCAGCAGAATTGCGAGTGCAGCTCTGGAGTATAATACAGGATGTAACTCAGGATCAGTAATGTAATGTATGTACACAGTGACTGCACCAGCAGAATAGTGAGTGCAGCTCTGGAGTATAATACAGGAGGTAACTCAGGATCAGTAATGTAATGTATGTACACAGTGACTGCACCAGCAGAATAGTGAGTGCAGCTCTGTGGTATAATACAGGATGTAACTCAGGATCAGTAATGTATGTACACAGTGACTGCACCAGCAGAATAGTGAGTGCAGCTCTGGGGTATAATACAGGATGTAACTCAGGATCAGTAATGTAATGTATGTACACAGTGACTGCACCAGCAGAATAGTGAGTGCAGCTCTGGGGTATAATACAGGATGTAACTCAGGATCAGTAATGTATGTACACAGTGACTGCACCAGCAGAATAGTGAGTGCAGCTCTGGGGTATAATACAGGATGTAACTCAGGATCAGTAATGTAATGTATGTACACAGTGACTGCACCAGCAGAATAGCGAGTGCAGCTCTGGGGTATAATACAGGATGTAACTCAGGATCAGTAATGTATGTACACAGTGACTGCACCAGCAGAATAGTGAGTGCAGCTCTGGGGTATAATACAGGATGTAATTCAGGATCAGTAATGTATGTACACAGTGACTGCACCAGCAGAATAGTGAGTGCAGCTCTGGAGTATAATACAGGATGTAACTCAGGATCAGTAATGTATGTACACAGTGACTGCACCAGCAGAATAGTGAGTGCAGCTCTGGGGTATAATACAGGATGTAACTCAGGATCAGTAATGTAATGTATGTACACAGTGACTGCACCAGCAGAATAGTGAGTGCAGCTCTGGGGTATAATACAGGATGTAACTCAGGATCAGTAATGTATGTACACAGTGACTGCACCAGCAGAATAGTGAGTGCAGCTCTGGGGTATAATACAGGATGTAACTCAGGATCAGTAATGTAATGTATGTACACAGTGACTGCACCAGCAGAATAGCGAGTGCAGCTCTGGGGTATAATACAGGATGTAACTCAGGATCAGTAATGTATGTACACAGTGACTGCACCAGCAGAATAGTGAGTGCAGCTCTGGGGTATAATACAGGATGTAATTCAGGATCAGTAATGTATGTACACAGTGACTGCACCAGCAGAATAGTGAGTGCAGCTCTGGAGTATAATACAGGATGTAACTCAGGATCAGTAATGTAATGTATGTACACAGTGACTGCACCAGCAGAATAGTGAGTGCAGCTCTGCGGTATAATACAGGATGTAACTCAGGATCAGTAATGTATGTACACAGTGACTGCACCAGCAGAATAGTGAGTGCAGCTCTGGAGTATAATACAGGATGTAACTCAGGATCAGTAATGTAATGTATGTACACAGTGACTGCACCAGCAGAATAGTGAGTGCAGCTCTGGACACACCCCAGAAGAGGAGGAGCGTCGCAGCTGAGCCTCTGCAGGCTGGGGTTTTGCTAAGCTCCTGGGAAGGGAGGTTTTTTTTTCCTGCAAGGACTTTCCATCTGCCCCCTTCCCAGGAAAGAGGACTCTACCTGGGACTGAGCGCCGGGGCTGTGCCCCTGGCTCCCACCCTCCGGCAAGCCAGCTGGGGGTGGGGGGCCTCATCCACCACCAGGAGGCCCAAGGCACAGCCAGCCAGTCCCAGGGATGGGGAAAAAGCGGACACCAGGGGGCCGCAAGGCTCCAGGGTCCGGGACCCCTGAAGTGAAGGCTGTGGCGGGCCCTTCCCCCGGAGGTGCAGCAGCCGGCAGAGGTGAGGCGGGGCCCCCCCTTAACATCTGGGGCTCAAAGGCTGCGGGAGAGCCGGCTACCACCTACGTCTCCCGCATCCATGCCCACCTCTCCGAATATGAGGAGGCCGGGAAGCAGCTGAGGAGACTTCGGGGGGAGTTGGAGGGAGCCAGGATAATATCTAAAAACAGGCTCCGTACCTCAAAGAAAGCGGAGGTCGCCGCCACAGTCCAGCGGCTGGAAGAGGAGATTCGGGCCCTGGAGGGCCGGCGAAGTGTCATCATGGCTGGCAGCGGACCCTTCCAGGAGAAGCTGCGGAAAGAGGACCGGTTCAGGGCCATGGCCGGTGGGTCTCCTGGGGGGTCAGGAGGCCCCACCCAGGTGGAGGAAAGTGAGAAGGAAGAGCAAGATGGCGCCCACGCTACACCCGGGCCGCCTCCACCTGAAGACCTGACGGACACCAGCGTGAGCCAGGTAACATACAGCGGGATAGCCTCTGAGCAATTGGCCCTCCCGCTGGACTCCAGTAACGCGGAGGAAAGCAGGAGCGAGGGGGAGGATGGAGGGAGTAGGAGTAATACAGAGGGGGGCTGCCTCATCCTCAGGCAAGTGCGGCAGATGGAATCCCCAGCACGGTTTGGCACGCTGTTGTTTGGGGATGAAGTCTGCCCAGAGGATGAGGCAACCGGGAAGAGGAGAAACAGGAGGCGCAGGCGTAAGGCCTCTGAAGGCGTGGAGGAACAACTGGTTTTTGCTCCTCTTCCCGGGGCCCCTCTGTCCCGCTGTGTGGAACCCGCTACCCACCCCGGCTCGGGCCCTGTGGTGGGTCTGCAGCGAGGGAGCAGGGAGAGAGATGACTGTTGTGACCTGACTGTCGCATCTGGTGACAGTTCAGACCAGGGCAGCGACATGGAGGTCGGTGCTGGTTGTGGTGGTGGTGTCCAGGCTCAGCCCTCGGTGGCAGGGGGGGCTGGCCTGGCACCAGGTAAAGTTGGTACAGCCAGGGCCGCACCTCCTGGGGCTTCTGGACCCCCCACGTATGGATCCGCTAAGTCTGGATCGCTAGTGGGGGTCCAGAAGTCTAGGAAGGGCGAACAAAAAATCAAACAACAACTGAAGCGGTGCAGGGAGCTGGTCACTCCCATGGCGGCGCCCGTGGTAAGAGCGGGGTCTCTGGCACGTCGACCCAAAAGGGGGTCCGTGCGGGGGGCTCCGCCGCCACTGGGCGACGAGGGGGAGTGGCCGGCCCTGCCCGTGGCAAGTGGTGGGCACAGAGTGGCGGCGGTGGTCTGCGAGGGGGGCGGGGCCTCCCCGAGTGTTGCCCGGCCTGCAAAGGCTGTGGCATGCAGGGGGGGAGTGTCCTCCTCGGCCGCTGTCCCGCTCGCTACGTCCGCGTCACCTGGGGGGGCGTGGCCTCGCAAGGGGTCACTGCTCTGCCCGTGGTGGCCGTGACTGGCGGGGTGGCGTGGCCATGGCAGGCCCGCTGCCCTCTGTCCCACCCACCCTCCCAAGCAGTGCAAGCAAGCTGCCCCCAAAAGCTGGCGGGGGGTTGTCGGGGTCCCCAGCCCACCTACCTTCATCTGAGGGTGCGGGGACTCTGGTGCCCCCTGGCAAGCCGGCAGAGGGAGTGAAGAAGGATGCAGGGCAGGGAGCTGTGCCAGAGGCCGTCCCTGCCCAGAGCAAGGAAAACAAAAGAAACTCTGAAAAAGAAAAAAAAATGGTGCTGGAGAAACCAAGAGCTGCTGCTGCTGCTCCCAGGCACAGCCAGGGAAATGTGCAGTATGTCATCAGCACTGAGGCACTTAAAGGGGCAGCAGCACTCTTGGCCAGTAAAGGCAATCATGGAGCACCTGGCCAGCTAGGGCCCCCAGCAGGTGGGAGGGAAAATTGCGGCAAAGGAACTGTTAATGCTGATGTAAATAAAAATGGAAATATAAATAAAATTGGTGCTGAGGAGTATGAGGAGTGCGTGAGTGAATGTGAGAGCGGGGTGACTGATATTTTTGAGGAGTTGTTTGTGGACGTGAATGGGGATGTAAGTGACATGGATGAGGGAGTGAATGTGGCTGAAAGTGCTGGAGTGAATGCTGGAAATAATAGAGTGAATGGGAGAGTGAGTGGGAGGACGAATGAGGGTGCAGGCACAAGTGGTGGTGGGAGGGCTTGCCCATCTGCCCCCCCGGCCGCAAGACCCCAACGTAACTATGCGGGGGCCGCGGCTGGGGGTCAGGGTGGTCCTGGGGGGGGTCTCCTCGCCTCCGGGCTCCAGGGACGGCTCTTTGCACCACCGTTTCCTGGAGGCCCTTATAAGGGGAGAAAGGTCGGTAACAGTAGAGGGGAGGACAGTGGACCTGTCTTTCTGGATAGAGAGACACGGCCTTGCTGCCTTCCAAAATCAAAGGGAGGTAGGGACTGTTTGGTCTCTCCCCACAGCCGGGCAGGGGCCGCCAAGAAGGAATGTGGTCCGTCTTAGGTGGGGGGTAATGAAGCTTGTCCACCCAGGAGCAAGGTGGTGGAGCTCCTCCTAAAGATGGGCTTCGGGGCGAATGACATCTTTGCCCTTATACATCCTTCGGCGTCCCGCTTCTTTGATGTCAGTTTCGTGCGGCCAGGGGGGCTTGAGCTCTTCTGGTCGAACTACGAGCTGGTGCGAGAAGAGCCCGGATGGCGAGACTTCGTTGCGCAAGCGGTGTCTCGCCAAAATGCCGTCAAGCGAGTGACCATGGTGACTTGTAACGAGTCGCTCGCAGGCGTGGACATAATGACGTGGCTTTCTCGTTATGGGGAAGTCACCGAGGTCCCAAAAAAGAACAGGGACGAATTTGGCATCTGGTCGGGGGGCTGGACCTTCATGGTAAAGCTGAAGGTTTCCGGCGGCACGGTCACCCACATCCCTTCCTCGGCGTTCTTGGGGAGGGACAGGATCCTGGTCTTCTACCAGGGGCAACCGAAGGTCTGCCACAAGTGCGGCGACCCCACCCACTTCAGCGCCAGCTGCAAGGTGCAGAAGTGTGCGTTGTGTGGTGGGGTAGGCCACCTGGCCGCCTTGTGCAAAGACATTCGGTGCCACCTGTGTGGTGACCTAGGTCACCCGCTCAGCCGCTGCCCTCGCTCTTTCTCCAATACCGCTGCAGGCCCGGTGGGGGGAGACCGTGAGGGGGCAACCTCTGGCGGTGCTTCTGCCGTGGCAGGTGGTTGTGGAGGGGGAAGGGCTGAGGGGCCGGTGAGGAAGGGCAATGCTAAGGCAAGGGGCCCCGCTTATGAGCGGAGGCAAGAAAAACGCCATGGAGGCAAGGGGCAGGTGGAGCCTCGGGAAACTGGGGTGATGCCTGCCCCTCCCTCTAGGCCCGTGGCAAAAGCCTCTGAGGCCCTGGGGGAGAGTGCGGTGAGTGAGGAGATCAGGAGGATGGAGAGAGAGGAGAAAGCGGCTGACTCAGACGACTCCTCTCGTTATGAAAGTGTCGACGAGGATGTCAGGGGGCAGCCTACAGCATCAGGTGGCAAAAACAAGCGTGCCAACCGTAAATCGGGAGGGAAGAGGGCTGACAAGTCTTCAAAGTCCCCCCCGCCCCCGAGCACAAGAGTGCATACGGAAGGGCCCGCTGACCCCCTCTGATCAGACTCTCCAACCGGTTCAGCGCCCTCGGAGGTTCAGATGATGATCCGCAAGACGAGGGTGCTGGGCCGGGGGTAACACCGGAGGGTCCTTCGGGGGATGGTGGAGTCCGTCCCTCAGGGGGCACTGTTCCTCCTGAGGGGGGGACAGGCCTGGAACCCGGGGGCGAGGACACTGGGGGGGGAGGGATGGACACGTCGGGGGCTTCCCTAAAAAGGAAGGTGTCTGACCCCTCCCCAGGAGGAGGTGATAGCGGGGAAGGGAAGAAACTGGCCATCCAACTCGATCACCCATGATGGCTGAACTCGCCCCGTTGACGCTGGCGTCCATTAATGTCGCCAGCATTAAGTCAGATGCGGCTCGCTTCACGGCCTTTGATGTTTTCTCCCGGATTGAGGCAGAAATTTTATTTTTGCAAGAGACCAGACTAACGGACATGGGGGCCATCTTTAAAGCACGGAGGGAGTGGAGGTGCGGGCCCTCATACTGGTCTCTTGCGGCTGAGTCGTATAGCGGGGTGGCAGTCCTTTTTAAGACTGCAGATGTTGAATGCCGACGGGTTACTGAGTTGGAAATGGGGAGGTGCCTGATCCTAGATGTCTTCATGAGGGGACAAGAGCTCCGGCTCATTAATATCTACGGCCCACAGTCCAAGTGGGACCGTAAATGTCTCTTCCTGAGGATCAAGCCCTTTCTTTTTACGAGCCGACAGGTGGTCTTCGGTGGGGACTTCAACACCGTTACGAGGTCCCGTGACCGGGGGGGTCCCGGAGACCGCCTGGCTTATGACAGCGTCGCGCTTAATAGCATAGCTAGTGAAGCTCGCCTGGTGGATGTCCACATCCGGCACACCCCAGGCCACGGGGGTTTCACCTACCATAGGGGTAGCAGTAGGTCTAGAATAGACAGGTTTTTTTTTAAGGAGGACGCCATCTTTTCTGCTGTGTCCGCCGTTGAGGTGGAGTTCTCCGACCACTGTTTAATTTTCTTTTCTCTGAATGTTGCAGAGACTCCTCGGATGGGAAGAGGGCTGTGGAAGCTCAATTCGTCCCTGCTGGAAGAAGCGGAGGTGAGACAATCCTTCGAGGATTTTCTTCAGAGCCAGGTACCGCTGTTGGATCTCTGTAGTAGTAAGTCAGAGTGGTGGGAGATCTTCAAAAAGCGGGTGGCGGGGTTCTTCCGTCAGCTCTCGAACCTCAGAAGTCTGAACAGGCACCGCTTGTATCAGGCTCTGGGGAGGAAACTCGAGCAGCTTGTCTCGACTGGAGGTGACCGTGAGGAAATCTCCAGAGTGAAATCTTTGCTCAAGAGGTGCCAGTATGATAGACACACATCTTTAGTTTTTGAGAGGGACTTCGGGAAGTACCGCTCGCCCGACCCTTACAGAAACTGTAAGATGTCAGTGAATTGTAAGATGGTGACAGGACTGATCGACAGTACGGGGTCCCTGAACAGATCCAAATCAGGGATCCTGGAGGTGGTCAGATCCTTCTATTCGTGCCTCTTGGAAAAGAAGGATCTGGATCGGGATAGGATGTCTGCTTTCCTGGCTGAAACCGTCCCTGAGCCAGGGGGTGATCCCTCTCTTGGTGTTTTGGCAGAAGAAATTAGGGAGGAGGAAGTGAGACTGGCCATTGATGGGCTTCGGCCCAAGAAATCGCCAGGTCCGGATGGCTTAACATCCGAGTTTTATAAGACTTTTAGGGACTCCTTGGTCCCCCTCTTGACAGGGGTCTTTAATGAGTGTCTATCCTCGGGCACTCTTCCCGACTCAATGAGGAAGTCAGCCCTAATTATTCTGTCAAAGGGTAAAGATCCGTCCCGTATCGAGAATTGGCGTCCCATAGCGCTTCTCGATACGGACCGGAAGGTTCTGGCCAAGGTGCTGTTTAATCGGCTGGTGAAGTTTGCACCCCGGCTCCTTTCGGGGGCCCAGCATTGCTCTGTTCCAGGCCGCAGTACTTTTAGTGCTGTGCTCGGTGTCCGGGAGGCAGTGGAGCAGGGTAGGGCAGGCCACTGGAAGGGGTACTTGCTGTCGTTAGACCAAGCGAAAGCCTTTGACCGGGTCAACCATGAGTACCTCTGGTCCGTCCTTTTGAGGTATGGTCTGCCTGGGAGGTTTGTAAAATGGTTAGAGATCTTGTACCAAGGGGCTGAGACTTTTCCGCTGGTGAACGGTTGGTCAGGTCGCCCTTTTGAGGTGGGTTCTGGGGTCCGTCAGGGCTGTCCGCTGAGCCCACTTTTATACGTGTTCGCGATCGATCCCTTCCTAAGGAGGGTAGATCGTGGACCGTTGGCGGGAGTTGGGATGGACCAGGCGGGCTCTGGGTCCTCTCTGAGGGTGGTGGCGTACGCCGATGATGTTTCCCTTTTCGTGTCCTCGAGGGGGGAGGCGGATTGGGTCATGTCAGAGGTAGTGCGCTACTCGGAGGCATCCGGGTCCATGATCAACCGGGATAAGTGTGAAAGTCTCTGGCTGGGAGGGGGAGATCCTAGTTTTGATCTCCCGGACACCCTTCCAGGGCCCCAGGCCACCGCCAAAATTCTAGGCATCGAATTTGGCCCCGGGGACTACCCCCAGCAAAATTGGGAGGGCAGACTTAAGATCGCTGCCCAAAAGGTGGACCAATGGAAGGGTTGGTCTTTGTCCCTAAGGGAAAGGGTTGCCCTGGCTAAAGGCTTTCTGCTTCCCTTGTTAATTTACTTAGGCAGCGTGTGCATCTTGCCAGAACCTCTCTGGACACGGGTCTATAGCCTGTTCTTCCAGCTGTTATGGGGGAATAGGCTCAACCTAATCAAGAGAGAGGTCACATACCGCACGAGGAGACTAGGTGGGTTGGGTATGGTCAACCCCATAGTGTTCTTAGTGAACACCTTTCTTAAAGCCAACATTTCGAACCTCTGGCTAGAGAGGGCTCCTCCGTGGGTAGTCTCCTGCAAGGGTTGGCTTCGGCCCTTCTTCCAGGAATGGGAGACAGGAGGGCAAGTGAAGGACCTCCGCACACCTCATGGGCATCTCCCGGCTTATGCTACCCCGGTTCTGAAGGTGATCCGCCGGTGGGGTCTGGGAATGTGGGAAATCAGGACCATGTCGCGGCAATGCCTTGACAGGAGGGTTCTGTTGACCCATTTCCAGAAGCCCCTGGCCCTTAAGGATTGCCCAGGCTGGGATCTGGAGGCGGGGCTCGGGCTTTTAAATTCTATGCGGATCCCCACAAAGTTTTGGGACTTGACCTGGCGCTGCTTCCACGGGAGGCTGTATGTAAAGGATAACCTGAAGTGCAGGAAATCCGATGATCGGGATTGTCCCCGTGAGGAGTGTGGCGACGTGCTGGAAAGCATGGAGCACTTCCTGCTTCAGTGTCCCTTTAATACAGAGGTTTACAACAGGGTGGGGGCTTCCATACGTTGGCCGCGGCTGGCGTCCCTCTCCTATGCCGAGTGGGCCTATGGAGCGTTCAGAACTCTGGGTGGCCGAGACCGGGGAACTTTATTCCTAGTCAGTGTAGTGGTTAGGTTCTACATTTGGAATGCACGGTGCTTAGTTTCGACGCGGCAGAAAGCCCTCCCAAGGGAAGAAGTGGTTAGTAACATCCTGGGTGAGAGGAGTGAGGAGGGCCTCTTGGCTTTGGAGGGGCCTTTCCTTTTAAAAATGCACTCTAGGGAGAGCTAGATTTTGTGTGAATGTGGGTAGGGACAGCATAAGGTGGTGTGGGTGGTGAGGGACAGAAGTAGGGGCAGATAGGGACAGGGAGGGACAGGCACTGAGGGACAGATAGAGAGTTAGTTATGATAAGGTAGGTAGAGTAGGGGCAGGTAAGGACAGATAGGGACAGTTTCTTTAGGGACAGAAGTAGGGACAGTCTTAGTTGTTGAGGGACAGGGTGAATGTGTTAGTGAGGGATGGGGCCTCTAGAACTCCTTTTTCCTGGTGGTGGGCTATTGCATGGCACACCTAGATTTTTGTTTTGAGATAGAGAAATAATGGATATTGGGCTTGCAGGCACTGAACTTGGGCCTGTAAGTAAAGGTTTGTGGTGTGGTATTATTCGGTAAAGCAAATGATGTAATGACATTGCATTGTAATATTGTATTGTAGTATATGTATTGTAGTATATGTAATGTAGTATGTGTTGTTATTCTTTTCCGTAGTCAGAGGTGCATGGGGGGCGTAGTGAGGTTGGGAGGGGGATGAATGGGGGGGTAAGAGCGGAAAAAAAAGTAAAAGGACCCTAAACCAAGGGGAAAGTGGCGAATGGATATAACATATACCATGGACCATGGAGATTATGGAAAATGGACCATTTTTGAGCACATCGGGGGCAAATGGGTGAGGGTTTTGCTTGTGGGCATAAACTTTCGTGCTCATCAGGCCTAGACGTGATAAGGCCATGGACATTTATGGACCTGTGGTGTGGGTGGTGGGAAAAATAATAAATAATAAAAAACAGCAAAAAAAAAAAAAATATATATATATATATACACTCACTGGCCACTTTATTAGGTACACCTGTCCAACTGTGTGTTAAGACTTAATTTCTAATCAGCCAATCACATGGCGGCAACTCAGTGCATTTAGGCATGTAGACATGGTCAAGACAATCTCCTGCAGTTCAAACCGAGCATCAGTATGGGGAAGAAAGGTGATTTGAGTGCCTTTGAACGTGGCATGACTGTTGGTGCCAGAAGGGCTGGTCTGAGAATTTCAGAAACTGCTGATCTACTGGGATTTTCACGCACAACCATCTCTAGGGTTTACAGAGAATGGTCCGAAAAAGAAAAAAAATCCAGTGAGCGGCAGTTCTGTGGCCGGAAATGCCTTGTTGATGCCAGAGGTCAGAGGAGAATGGGCAGACTGGTTCGAGCTGATAGAAAGGCAACAGTGACTCAAATTGCCACCCGTTACAACCAAGGTAGGCAGAAGAGCATCTCTGAACGCACAGTGCGTCGAACTTTGAGGCAGATGGGCTACAGCAGCAGAAGACCACACTGGGTACCACTCCTCTCAGCTAAGAACAGGAAACTGAGGCTACAATTTGCACAAGCTCATCGAAATTGGACAGTAGAAGATTGGAAAAACGTTGCCTGGTCTGATGAGTCTCGATTTCTGCTGCGACATTCGGATGGTAGGGTCAGAATTTGGCGTAAACAACATGAAAGCATGGATCCATCCTGCCTTGTATCAACGGTTCAGGCTGGTGGTGGTGGTGTCATGGTGTGGGGAATTTTTTCTGGGCACTCTTTGGGCCCCTTGGTACCAATTGAGCATCGTTGCAACGCCACAGCCTACCTGAGTATTGTTGCTGACCATGTCCATCCCTTTATGACCACAATGTACCCAACATCTGATGGCTACTTTCAGCAGGATAATGCGCCATGTCATAAAGCTCGAATCATCTCAGATTGGTTTCTTGAACATGACAATGAGTTTACTGTACTCAAATGGCCTCCTCAGTCACCAGATCTCAATCCAATAGAGCATCTTTGGGATGTGGTGGAACGGGAGATTCGCATCAGGGATGTGCAGCCGACAAATCTGCGCCAACTGTGTGATGCCATCATGTCAATATGGTCCAAAATCTCTGAGGAATGCTTCCAGCACCTTGTTGAATCTCTGCCACGAAGAATTGAGGCAGTTCTGAAGGCAAAAGGGGGTCCAACCCCTTACTAGCATGGTGTACCTAATAAAGTGGCCAGTGAGTGTATATTGAGGTGTTAAGCTGGTGTAGGTAATTTTGCCAAAAAAGAATTGGCTAGGTTTATTTAAGGCAGCATGGGCCAAGAATATTATTTTTGTTTTCCTGTATATAGGTATGGGTGGAAGTGTGAATGGGGAGTGAAAGAGAGTGAATGGGGGTGAAAGATTAAAAACTGTTTTTCATTATTTTATGGGAAGAGTTTTCTGTTGGAAAGTTCCTGCTGGGGGTCCCCTAAGCTGGAAAGCTTGGGGACTATAACAAGTTGCGGTTTTGCACAAGCTTCTGTATGTCCTAAGTGTATGATTAATGTGTAAATTTTGGTTTATGTGTTTTCTTTTCTGGAATGTTGTGTTGTATTGTTTTTGATATTTTATAATAAAAGAGATACAGGATGTAACTCAGGATCTGTAATGTATGTACACAGTGACTGCACCAGCAGAATAGTGAGTGCAGCTCTGGGGTATAATACAGGATGTAACTCAGGATCAGTAATGTAATGTATGTACACAGTGACTGCACCAGCAGAATAGTGAGTGCAGCTCTGGAGTATAATACAGGATGTAACTCAGGATCAGTAATGTAATGTATGTACACAGTGACTGCACCAGCAGAATAGTGAGTGCAGCTCTGCGGTATAATACAGGATGTAACTCAGGATCAGTAATGTATGTACACAGTGACTGCACCAGCAGAATAGTGAGTGCAGCTCTGGAGTATAATACAGGATGTAACTCAGGATCAGTAATGTAATGTATGTACACAGTGCCTGCACCAGCAGAATAGTGAGTGCAGCTCTGGAGTATAATACAGGATGTAACTCAGGATCAGTAATGTAATGTATGTACACAGTGACTGCACCAGCAGAATAGTGAGTGCAGCTCTGGGGTATAATACAGGATGTAACTCAGGATCAGTAATGTAATGTATGTACACAGTGACTGCACCAGCAGAATAGGGAGTGCAGCTCTGGGGTATAATACAGGATGTAACTCAGGATCAGTAATGTAATGTATGTACACAGTGACTCCACTGTTGGAGTGTAGGCTTAAGGGGGTTTTACACATAGCGATATCGCTAGCAATATCGCTAAAACGTCACTGATTTTGTGACGTGCTAGTGATATCGCTATGTGTGATACTTACCTCCGACCGGCTCCCCCGCTGTCCATTGCTGATCACGCGAGAATGTCCGGCTCCATTTCTCGTCGTCAGCTTCCTGCTGTGTGAGACGAGCGACGCTGGAGGCGGGCGGGAGGACGTCAGGATCGCTGTGTGTGAAAGGTGAGTATCGTGCGCTGCGTCGCTGCTGCATCGCTGTGAGATCTGCCTGTGTGACAGCTCACTAACGACCATTTAGCGATGCACCAGCGATCCTGACCGGGTCGTATCGCTGGTCGGATCGCTGGTGCATCACTAAATGTAAAAGGACCTTTAGGCTTTAAAAGAATAATCAATACTTTTGTCGGTTGCTGATAAGCTTCATTCTGGAATTCAGCATTATTATTATTATTATTATTATTATTATTATTCATGTGAGTGGATTCAGATATATTAAAGTTTCAGGGTATGCAAAAATAAATTTGACCACCATTAGAGGGAACGTTTTCCTTTCTATCCCCCCGGAATCACAGACTCCAATATTTCTTTATATAAAATTCTTCCTGTCTGCTCTGGGAATTCGGCTGGAATGTCGGCAGCCGCTGAAATCACTCAGATTCCTTCTAGCACAATCTGGGCTGAGAAGAAGGAGAAAATAAAGGTGGGAAAACAGTGAAAGAGAAGTGAGAAAAGTCCCATGCTGGTAAGAGAAACCGAGCGGGCGGCTTTGATCTTTCCATCTGTGATATGATGGGGAAATTACAAAACAATCCTCTAATCCGGCATTAAGAGAACTGTCAGATGCCAGATTATCAAATATCCCAGAATCAAACCTCAATGTGTAGGGAGGACGTGTTTGTGACATCGACACTATATTGTGCTGAAAAGATAGACCGGATTACCAGATTTTCTGGATTATCAAATGCCAGATTAAAGGAATTTCACATTATAATACAATATATACATATTCCTATAATTGAAATATTTGATATTTTGTAATCTGGCACCTAGCAAATCCCATTACTGCTAGTTTACCTAAATACCCACCAGGTTGCACTAATGACCCTTCTATATGTATAGGCAGGTAAAGGGGTTGCCTAGGAGGAGCTCTAAGGTATTGTAGCTCTGTCAGATTCCCTTAAAGGAATATTTGATCATAAACTTACCTATTGTTCAACAACTTTTTATGTTACCATAAATTCATTTTTATTTTATTTTTAAAAATATTTTTTTTTCAACATTCCATGTTATTCTCGATATTTAAAAAAAATCAGAAAATTTTAACATTGATCACTAGGCTTAATACTAGATTCCTGTTCAATAAAGATAACTTTTCATCAGTCTCATTATCATCACAAACAGGATTCCAATGATAGCACCTCTATATATGAAGTAAATAGTACGGGCTCCATCATTCACAACAGCCCAGTAAAAGCCCACCTCCTCCTGTACAATGACTGATATCACCTCTATATACAGAAGATAACACAGGATCCTCCATTCACAATAGGGGATGTCACAGCTCACCTTTTCCTCCTCCTGTACAATCCTCTATATACAGTAAATAATACAGGATCCACCATTCACAACAGGTGATGTCACAGCTCACCTCCTCCTCCTGTACAATAACTGATAATGCCTCTATATAGAGTAGATAACACAGGATCCACCATTCACAATAGGTGATGTCACAGACCACCTCCTCCTCCTCCTGTACAATGACTGATAACACCTCTATATACAGTAGATAACACAGGATCCACCATTCACAATAGGTGATGTCACAGACCACCTCCTCCTCCTCCTGTACAATGACTGATAACACCTCTATATACAGTAGATAACACAGGATCCACCATATTATCAGCTTTCTGAGAACCAGGTACACACTTTTGTGCAAAATGTCACATTTTTGGATTTTGGGTGTTTTGTGTGGGTTTTTTCTCCTTTACACAAGCCATTTGCAGCTGTGTGACAGCCCATGTGGGCACGGCCGCTGAGCGTGTTTAGACGAGTCAGCACCCTGTTCCTGCGCAATGTATGACACATTTTGTGGAATTCTTCGGCCATGTGCACACGATACATTTTACCTGCAGATCCGCAGCGGATTTTACCGCGCAGAAACGCTGCGGATCCACAAAGTGATTTACAGTACAATGTAAATCAGTTTAAAAAAAAAAAAATGCTGTGCAGACGCTGCGTTTTTTTCCGTGCAGTTTTTGTGCGGTACAAAAAATGCAGCATGTCACTTCTTTTGTGCGGTTTTCCACCTGCTCCATTCTCCAAATCCGCAGGGGGAAAATCGCACAAAAATCGCAAGAAAACCGCACAAAAACGGGAAGAAATCCGCAGGAAAAATGCAGGTCATTTGACCTGCGGATTTCTTCAAATCCGCAGGAGGAAAATCCACGTGTGCTCTTAGGCTGAGTGCAGACGGAGTTTTGAGCCCTGCGGATTTTTCCGTGCAGAATGGAAGAAAACCGCAGGTCAAATGACCTGCATTTTTCCTGCGGATTTCTTCCATTTTTCACGCGGTTTTCATGCGGTTTTCCATTGCGGTCTTCCCCCTGCGGATTTGGTGACAGGGGAGATAGAAAACCGCACAAAAGAAGTAACATGCTGCGGATTTTGTACCGCAGGAAAACCGCGCGGAAAAATCCGCAGCGTCTGCACAGCGTTTTTTTTTTTTCATTCATTTTAAAGGTACTGTACATCACAATGCGGATATGCAACGTTTCTGCGCGGTAAAATCCGCTACGGAAACGCTGCAAATCTGCATCGTGTGCACATGGCCTTAGCCTTCCTTTCACCATCACACATTAAGGCTGAGTGCAGACGGAGTTTTGAGCCCTGCGGATTTTTCCGTGCAGAATGGAAGAAAACCACAGGTCAAATGACCTGCATTTTTCCTGCGGATTTCTTCCATTTTTCACGCGGTTTTCATGCGGTTTTTGTGCGGTTTTCCATTGCGGTCTTCCCCCTGCGGATTTGGTGACAGGGGAGATAGAAAACCGCACAAAAGAAGTAACATGCTGCGGATTTTGTACCGCAGGAAAACCGCGCGGAAAAATCCGCAGCGTCTGCACAGCGTTTTTGTTTTTTTTTTCATTTTAAAGGTACTGTACATCACAATGCGGATATGCAACGTTTCTGCGCGGTAAAATCCGCTGCGGAAACGCTGCAAATCTGCATCGTGTGCACATGGCCTTAGGCTTTTCTCATTACATTTGCTTATTTCAAAGCTGACAATTTCGGGGAATAATTACTCCCAAATTGACTGTGGTTTAATATTTGTGGTGGGTGCAACATTGAAATGATGACCAAATCCCCTTTAACTTGTTAAAAGTTGCGTATCTATGGAAACCGTGGTTTCAAAAACCTAAATTCTATTTTTTTTGGAAAAATAATCTGTCATCTCAAAAAAACTGGAGCAGACTATGTGCCAAGGGCAACATGATAATTCATTGTTTCAGGCTGAGCTGACATGGTAGATATGACATGTCGTGCGGCCAAAGATTGCTGCATGCGACATCGCAGCATAATACAAGTGAATGCATTTGGACCCTCAAGGTCAAGGTACCTCGATAAGTAAATCACAATAAATCCATCTGGTCCTCACATGTTGTGACTTGCTTGTTGTGGTACCTTGCAGATCACAATATGACCTGAATATGGCATTTTTATGCCCCTGCTGTCACCAGTCACCGGCCTGCATTATTCCTCCATCTGTCCTGCACGCTTGCTACCTTTTCAGCTTCCACCTAAGTCTAGTATCAGCTCCTACGCATTAAAGCAGCTGTTCTGGTCTGGAGTCGGGGGATTTGGACTATTTTTAAAGGTGCGGCCATGCAAGACTATCTGTTGAGTTATTATATATCTATGCCAAACAGTTTATTTAGCTTGGCACGGATGAGGCACGCTGCGCCACGGACTGCGCTCATTCTTATTACATTACTGCTGCATTCTGGAGAATTTTCAGCTTGTAATCACTGAACATCGTCAATTTGAAAATCCTCTATAGAAAATCCAAAATAACTGTTAAAAAAAAAAAGCACCAAAAATCTAAAAATAATCCCACCATAACCCACCCCGCATTAGAGAACTGCCCAGTAGTTTTTGTACAGCCAGGTGTGACTACAATAACCCTACAGTGTAGGGCGCTGTTTGCATGGACATGTTCCAGGTCCTGCGAGTGATCAATGCCTCAAGTTAAATTAGGTTAATAGATCACTACAGGACTCCATTATAACAAGCACTTGTGTGAGTCTACTTGCTGTCGAGCGACTAGCGTTTACTTAGGCGCAGTATGACAGCCATTACTACATTGACAGCCAGGCTCGGACTGGCCCATAGGAGAACAGGGGAAACCCCCGGTGGGCCTCTGCAGATCTGGACCCCCAACCATGCTGTATTGGCAGTACTTGGCATAATTCACTTGATTCCCTCTGTATAGAAAAAAGCAACATCTCATTCATTAACCAAACTACTCAGTTTATTATTATATAGAGATATAGGTAAATTTGTGAACCAAGGTCATGTAATATTTGTATGTAGGTGAAAAGTGGGCCCCCAAAGTCAATGTTACTGGCGGGCCCTTGGCACCCCAGTCCGACACTGTTGACAGCACAATGTAAAAGTACTCATATTAATTTAAAGCGTTGCACAGGATAACAAAAAAAATGGCTCAGTTGCATTTGCTTTTAAAGGGGTTGTCTGGTACTTTAACATTGATGGCATATCCTTAGGATATGCCTTTAATGTCTGATGTTGGGGGTGCGACATCTGGCGCCCCCGCCGATCAGTGGTTCCTGGTGTTGGCCAGCTGTGACGTGTTGCACAGCACACCTCCGCCGACGGAATAATGGTCGTGGCCGGGTAATGCACATCCGCCTCTATAGATTTGAATAGGGGGCGGATGTGTAGTACCCGGCCGCGGCCACTATACGGTAGTCAGAGCTGTGCAGCTCGCAATTCAGCAGTTCTGTCCGCCGCTGACACTGAGAACAGCTGATCAGTGGCGGTGCAGGGTATCACATCCGCACCAATCAGTCATTGACAACCTATGCTAAGGACAGGCCATCAGTGTTAGAGTCCAGGACAACCCATCTAACGGAGTAAATATACAAGGCACGACCTATGGACAGATGTGGCGATGGAAGGAAGCAGCCATGTTCTTTCAAATCACGGCCAACTACTAAACGCTGGGGCTGCACAGTAACTGCGGTCGAACACTTTGCACAGAGAACGTTGGTTCCGTGCCACCGCTACATCGGAGCGTGATGCAGGTGAAAGGGGGTGCCATGAGATCTGCAGCCAGGCACCACGATATAAGCAAGTCGCAGCGTCAGAACCAGCTGGACTTTTTGCGCCTTGCTAGTCTCGGCCACAGTTCCTTTACAATGCGACCCCCAATCACCCGCATTATGCTGCGAGGTATCAGCCTCCTGTGCCACGGCCAAAGTTACCGTGTAGCTCACACACTAAGTAGTGCGCCAAAAGTGAGCAAAAAGGTGACGTGAAAAGAACACGGAGCGGTCTCCACTTGGTACAAATGGCGCCAGAGCTTTCAAAATGGCGCCCGTGGTGACTAGCGAGACGTGTTAAACCGGTTGGCTGCCATACACCACACTGATATTTTGGGCCAAAAGAATTTTGAAAGCAAATTGCCGCATTTTACTACACAAAACTGCCAATATATCCAGCAGACATAATAATCCTGGCCCTCGGCGCGGATTTTGCCATATTGGCGTCAATTACTGTACATTTCTATTACTTAGTAATTCTGCCCATTGAGCCTTAAGTGTGTAAACAAAGAACTGTCGTCCATAGCAACCAATCAGATCCCTGTTTGTATTCCGGCCTGAAAATTAAAACAGTGTTCTGATTGGTCAATACGGACCACATGGCTATTTGATAAGGAATATTAGACCCAATCATATTACAGTTTTCATTCTGGTCCGAAAATGAAAGCGATGCTCTGATTGGTTGTTATGGACAACATGGAAATTATTTTTTATCAGATCCAATCAGATTTCAGTTTTCATTCTGGTCTGAAAATGAAAGCGGTGCTCTGATTGGTTGCTATTGACAACATGTCCTGTCCTTATTTCCTATAGTTTTCCTCCATAAGGCACGTTGGTTGCTGTAGACATTTGTTAATGTACATTAGGCCCAATCAGATTTCAACTGAAAAACGAAAGCGGTGACCAAATTGGTTGCTATGGGCAACGGCTCCAATTCACATAAAATATGGCATTTGCTGCGTGACATAATTGGTTGAAATAATGAAAAAGCCAGAATTCGGTCATTATCCGACCGTGTCTGTATGCAGCAGAGACCTCCAGGGACTGCAAACCCAGCGATAAAGATTAACATTTATGTGTAAATGACGTTCGCCCCCGCAATGAGCGCCCCCTGGTCATAGACATATCCCTGCACCCCCCATTAGATGAACGCCCCAACATGTGATCACCCATAGACGACATCCATCACCTGCACGACAATGTCAGACCTTGGAGAATTAATCTGATCACTACGACTCAATCATTAGCCAAACCTCGCACTACTACCCCTGCCGTCCGGGCCATAGACATAAGATCACCCAGATTCCCCCGATCCCCCAAAATAAAAAGATGAGGATAAGCGGCGGCCATATATATCTGACGCCGCTTATCTTTGGGTAAATCCTTTGACGGGAAACATCAGGGACACGTAATGATTCAAACGTATGTGTGTAACGACAAATCCAGCTCTGCTACATGGGAAACACCAATATAATACGGAAATGATTCCGGTGCCCATCACTTACCATCATGCCGGTGCTCTTATCCATCCCCTTCTTCACTTTTCCATATGTTCCTCTTCCGAGCGTCTCCAACAGCTGGTAGCGGTGTTTGATACTGCGCTTGTGATGGTATTTCATCACGGCCCCTGACCCGGGAGCGGAGCCCGACACCCCACGGGGGTCACACCTGTCCCAACAAGGGGACCTCTCCTCTTCTCTTCTACGCCCTATGTCATCCAACCTGACCCCATCCCTTGCGTTGTCCTCTCCGGTCACCCCCGTCATCTTGTCCGCCTGTATATTTTCAGAATAATTTCCTAAACGGGCATCCTAAAATCACTAAATAAATATCGTTAAACAATTCCCAATAAATTAGCAGAAAATTACAGAATTTTAATCCGGGTGCGAAAGTTGCAACTAACTTGTTTGCAAAACTTTCTAAAGTTGCAAACTCTTTGTCAGGATCTGGGGGGGTTACCTAAACTGAAGCTGCACCCCTTCCCTTCTCTGAGCCCTCAGCTGCTGCTATCATTCTCCTCTGGATCCTGTGGTGTATGAGCAGCAGACTGAGCACTGAGCAGGGAGACCGGTCTTACATTCTCATAGTATGGCTGGGAGGAGACACATTTGGGAAGTGGGTGAGGTCTCCTCCCAGCCGGATGACTGATGTGACAATTACATCTTCTACCTGCTGCCGCTGGGGGTTGTGCTGTCTGGTGTATATTATATTGTGGTGTAAGTAATAATTCTATAATAATATTGTGTTAGAATATTAAAACTGCAGATATTAGTGGGAACATTATAGGGCTACCCCTAGTGCTCACTGGCGGCCCCAATGCGATACCTGCCAGGTGCCATATTATTATTTATTATTATAGCGCCATTTATTCCATGGTGCTCTACATGTGAGGAGGAGTATACATAATACATACAAGTACAGTAATCTAAGTCACGACTGGTACAGGATGAGAGAGGACCCTGCCCGCGAGGGCTCACAGTCCATAAGGTAGCGGTATATAATGATTGGCATCTTCTTATGTACCGGGGGCAGCTTTGGGCTCCCTCAGGTATCAAGATCTGGGGGCAATGAAGCACTTATAATAATAATCTTTTTATTTTTCTATAGCGCTAACATAGTCCGCAGCGCTTTACAGTTTGCACACATTGTCATCACTGTCCCAGATGGAGCTCACAATCTAGAATCCCTATCAGTATGTCTTTGGAATGTGGGAAGAAACCGGAGTACCTGGAGGAAACCCACGCAAACACGGGGAGAACATACAGACTACTTGCAGATGTTGTCCTTGGTGGGAATCGAACCCAGGACTCCAGCGTTGCAAGGCTGCAGTGCTAACCACTGAGCCACCATGCTATCCATATATTAAAATTTATCTCCTCTCAAAACAATAGCTGATGACTTGGGAATCTGACTGCACAACCGCCTCTTCGCACCATTTCAGAGCCCTGTCCTCGAAATGGGTGGGGACCCCCACAATCCGCAAGTTATCACTTTTCGTTTGGATAGGTGATCAGTAGGGATGAGCGGACCAGTGGAAGTTCAGGATCTGGTACCTGACCCGATCTTTAGTCCAAAATTTTGTTCAGGTATCCGTACTTGAACCTGATCACCATTGAAGTGTATGGGGACCCGAACTATGGGGCTTGAAATTCTCTCTCTCCTCTCTGCAACGGACTGCCCCCTGAATGCCGAACATTGCAACGGACTACCAGGAGAAGTTCGTGTTCGCCATTTAGAACCGGACTATCTGGTACCAACCCCAAACTTTTAAGTTTGGGTTCGCTCATTGCTAGTATTCAGTTTTAATGTTGAAATTTACATTAAATGACGTTGGCTCCTGGTAGTAGTGGTAATGAGGATAATGTTGGCATATTTTAAGACATAGTTGACCATTAAAAATTAAAGGGGTATTCTCATCTTGTGCATTTATGGCATTTACACAACAAGTATGGGTTCCACCAGTGGCACTGCATGTTTCTTAAGAACGGGTTCCTGACGTTTTCTACTTTTAGCGGTCTGATTTCCTGTTCATTTGTATGGGAATTATGACCACGTCTCCACTGACAGCTACATGTAATGAGACCATGTTCACTTGATATATGTGGGTTTCATAGGTGCAACCTGAATCTAATATATCGTATTTTTCGGATTATAAGACGCTCTGGATTATAAGACGCATCCCCAATTTTGAGGAGAAAAATACGATTTTTTAAAAATAAAATGCTGGTGCTTCTTATAATCCATGCGTCTTATTGCTTACTGGGGGTGGTGGCTGCGGTGAAGCGCGGTCCCAGGGTCGCTGCTGGAGGAGCCAGGAGTGGGGTGATGCTGCAGGCTGGGATGAGGGGGCGTTCTGATGTGTGGCGCACCGCTGCGGGTGTCCGGTGCTGCGGGGGTGTCCGGTAGTGCTGCCCGGTGCTGCTGCGGGTGTCTCCGGTGTTGCTATGGGTGCCCGGCGGACACCAACGCAGCGCCGGACACCCCCGTAGGACCGCTCACAGCTCGGCCTGACGTCTCCTCATCACAGCCTGCGACCTGCAGCAACGGTATCGGTAAGGTATATACGCATTATAATACATTCCCCCATTTTCCCCCCAAATTTGGGAGAAAAAAATTGCGTCTTATAATCCGAAAAATACGGTATATTTATGTTACATCCTATTTACATGTCATAAATGTACAATATGTGCGTGCCCCTTTAAACTGACAATAACTTTAACTACCCACCAATACATTAAACTTCTTATTTTATTAAACTGCAAATTGCCTCTTCAAAGAGGAGGACTTGAACTGTATAGCGCCACCTGTTGGAAGCATTTCTTTAAACGGAATCTTTCATCAGGATGAACCCTAAGCCGTCTATATGGACACACAGGTCATAGAAAGTTGAATAAAATAACACCTTTATATCTTTGACCCGATGTCTTATTCCAGAGAAATCTACTTTCTTCTTAATATGTACATGAGCTGTTAAGATCTATGGGCTGAATATAGATCTTAGAATCTGCCTCCAGAGCTTATTATAAATGAAAGAGGTCATTACCAGTGTGAGTCATGTGATGACTGACAGTCTGCTCTCCTGATCAACATGTCTCACTCTGGTAACACCCCTTATATTTAAAAAAATCTCTGAAGGCAGATTCTGGGGGGGGGGAGAGATCTGTGTCCGGCCCTATAGATCCTAACAGCTGATTTACATATTAAGAAAAACTGAATAACTCTGGAATAATACGTCAGGTCACAGATATCAAGGTATCATTGTATTCAACTTTCTATGGCCTACATACCCATATAGTCGGCTTAGAAGGGTTGCTCCTATTGATAGATTCCCTTTAACGGTCTATACATGGGACAAAGCTTGGACCTTGTGCAGCAGCATCACAAAGTTACGAAAGATTTACCATGATAAAATGATAATAAAATGCCCATTTTTGTCAATGATAGGACCGATCCCTTTCGCGTGAACTATTTTTGTGCTGCCAACTGGTGTCTCCATACTGCACGTAATTTTTTCCTTTGTGCTCTGCATGAATATGTCATGAAAAACCCTTGCGCCTACTTTTACTTTTGGGGAGGTAAAGTAGAGCCCCTTTCAACGTGGATCCATAATACATGTACCAAGGTCAAGTGAGAGTTTGCCTGCAAACAGGGGCTAAAGCGTAGATGGAGCAGGGGCAGCCATCATTACTACGTGGCCAAATGCCCCTCTGCCACTGACCGATTAGGGCATATGGATGGCATAGAGGGCGTCCAGGCGTGGGACCCCTACATGAGCTCGGACTGGGAGCCTCTCTGTATGCATGTATGTTTCATGGTCCAAGTACAGACTGAAATGTATGGACTTACCACCGGACTCCTGACCCGAAAGCAGCAGCCTCATAGGCATATTTGAAGCCCGAGCCGGTCCGTACATTGCAGTCCGTACTTGAATCGTAGAACACAAACCCAATATGGACTCTGGTGGATTGTCCTTGTAGTCTGTTGGAACATCATGTAATACTAAATTTCCCCTCCACACTTATGAGATATAATTCTGATAATGTTATGACAGAGGAAACAGTGAAACGAATCCCATCAATAATGGCCGGTAGGATCTCAATGTGCACTATGCGGTGGGGATCTCCACTCATGACCTGTACATGTAGTCACATGCCGTCATCCTCAGGACAACTATGTCTGGGTCACAAATAACCTCTGTGAGTCTCCTGTTTGATGCAATGTTCCTCTTAGTCATACACAACATGGATCAGACCTGACCTGAGCTGCGGATTGCACAATATATGGATTTCGGAATCCGGAGATGTGTCAGAGGACGATGAGTTGGAAGACAGATTTTGGATAAAACCAGAAATGATAAAGATGAAGTCATCTGCAACCCCCACATCCCATCCCAAAATACACTGTAAAAAAACTCAAAAATGGCAAATTGGCAAAAAGTTCCTACAGAGTAGTAGCTAAGCCGTAGCCTTAGATCTCCTGACCAGGGACAGTATTGGGTCTCACCAGTCTCTATGCACCCAGCACCGAGGATCCAGGTTACACCAGTGTCCTCCTGTGCCCCGCGTGGAGTGGTGGTGGATAAATGTGCCCCCTTCTGCCAATCGGTGCAAGTCCCAGAAGTTGGACCTTCACCAATCAACAACTTATGACCAGTCTCATGGATAGGTGATAACTTGTTTTCACCAGACAACCCCCTTAAAATATCTCTGTCTGCTCTGTAAAGTCAGATATAGT
Source organism: Dendrobates tinctorius (assembly GCF_039654945.1). Lineage (NCBI taxonomy): Eukaryota > Metazoa > Chordata > Amphibia > Anura > Dendrobatidae > Dendrobates > Dendrobates tinctorius. Next base: position 1,147,483 of record NW_027361695.1, read on the forward strand.
CGTCAATAAACTGATCCCACACGTTAGATAGCTGTCTCTTTCTCCCGACTTCCCGAGTCGACGGCTCCTGTGTTCTCCATGAAAGATCCAATGGCAGACTCCTCTGGTGGCGGCTCATCGCTGCACCAAACAAAAGGATTGGCCCATGATATTCCAACTACGTGGATCGTTCTCCCCCCCCTAACAAAATCTGTTGAGGGAGAATCGAGAGACCACCATGGACATTGTATGGTCACCTGATCCCACCAAAACCGGATGGTTCAGACAACTTTTATCTAATCCTTTTTTTTGTATAGGGGGCCTTAATAAATGAACACTCAGTTGGGCCATGATGCAAGTCAACATGCCCGATTCCTTTTTCCCCACAACATAAGACCTCATTCAGACGTCTGATGTCCTCATACAAGTGCTATCCGTGGTTTTGACAGATACCACTTGTACCTGCGATAGTCAATGGGGCCATTCACATATCCATGATTTTTGTGGACTGACCAATCCACGGAAAATTGTGGAGACATGTCTGAAGTACTATGGGTTCGCACCTGGACCACTGTTAGTCTATGGGGCCACGCACATGTCTGATTTTTCCCAGAGACTGTTCGAGTAAAAAATCGCTGCATGCCAGAGTTTGATCTGATTAACGGACCGCACTTGGCCATGCAAATCTGTTGAAAACATAAAACATTAGACTATACTCTGATGACATTTCGGTGTAGTCCGATCTCCATGAACTGACACAATGGAGAAGATGGTGAAATTCTGTTCTCCATCGTCTCCTTAGTTTGCTCCGATTTTCTCATGTTAGAGAATCGGATTATATTATGCTTACACTCGGATGAACATTGGTCAGACTGAGTCCTACCCCCCCTAAAGCCTACAAATTGAGCAGTTCACAATTCTATCTACTTGTTAAGTAATTGCTATTTAAGCAGTTTCCTAATGCCTAAAGGTATATCTTACCTTACCTCATTTGTTTTCCTACCAGTAAAATTTTTACTCAAAATTCTCCGCCTTTATTAACAAAGTGCTCAGTGATCACAACTACCGTATTTAGGTCTCGAGCAGGAAATTAATTTTCGTTAATGTCATGGATAATTCTGTGATTTATCTGGAGCTGATCCCCGGCCACAAATACCTAATATCCTTAATGACCTCTGTCTACCTGTCAGGACAGCTGTAGGCCACAGGGATAAAAGGTGAGTCAGGGTGAGGGGAGAGAGAGGCACCTATTGAGTCACACAGCTGGGTGCAAAACTTTGTCTACAGCCCTGGGGGCCAGGAACAAATTCCAAAGGCTGCTCTCACTGCAGAAGAAAGTGCCCATTGTGGTGGTGGCAGACAGCTGCTCCTGCCAGAACTCAAGGCACATCAAGGGCACGCTGCGCGGGATGAATGCATTAAGGAGGCCTGTCCTTGCCCGTCCAAAAACTTTTTGGAACGCCTAAGATTTTTTTTTAGCTACGCAACTTACGCCACAGCCATTGCTCTTTGCGTTCCTACCTGGGGTTGCATTATTTGGGGAATTTTTTTGGTCCATATCAACATTCCTGGAGTCCCGCTGGGATAATTACTACTGTGTTGTATTCAGGGACAGAGGGGGTTTACTTATTGGAAGGGGGGGCATTCCAAATAATAGTACTATAGAAGGATGAAAGGGTGAACTTTGATTATCAGGGAAGGAATCTGCACATTTTGGGGTCCACGCCTCCATTTTTGGACCCTCGAGGTTCTGGTGGACTCATCTTATATCACCGTAAAAACCCAATGGTGAGAAGTTGACCTCAGCAGAACCAGAGAAGTGAACATAGTTAACCATCAGGTTTTTGGTGAAGAACACTGACCCATAAATTAATAGTGTTCATAAGGTCATAAACCTTAAAGGGGTTTCCTAGTTAAAAAAAATCCCCTCAAAACATTGAACTATACTCTTTTCGGAGGGTCTATCAGTCTTTTGGTCACAACGAAGAGCTTTTATAAAGAGCGTCCCTCGATCTGGAGGACCTGTCCTGTCCGGCATTACACTACAAACCTAGTCATTTGAATAAGTAATGTGTAATACTTTTTTTTACCTGGGGTGGCACTGTAGTAGAATTGAACACTTATTGCCTGGTTTCTCCCACAAATCATTGGTGGTTCCAGAAAGGGGTTAGAAGGGTCTCTGTCAATAGACGCTTCTAATAAGTAGATCCCTTCAGATTGCTGACCGCATATTACATACCAACTGGCAAAATTCTGCCCAAGAAGCTTATGCTCTCATTCATGTATGTACTCATGCATGGGAAAAGCAATCAGATACTCAATTTCGGTGATCATTTTAGGTTAGAAAGGTCCAAAATATCTGAATACAGAGAGTTTTGCTAATAGATCATTTACCGATCAACTGCAGCAAGTGCTCAAATTCCCTACAGCACCCCCGCAGGGGAAATGGAGTATTACACTTTGAAATCAATGGGCTGTTTGTTATGTGGGATATGGGTTTGCTGAGTCATGTTCTTTCTTTGCAGCAGCTCTCTACTTTGGCTGTTAGATGAGGGTCCCCTTCTCCCCCCCCAAACTTCTATAATTGGGGGAAGAACTAGGTAGAGGGTAACTGGAGTTTTACAAACCAAGCAATCCTTTTAATATTGTGATATTGCTGCTTTTTTCTCTCTTACAATAAATTCTGGTGCAAAAGAATTTTTTTTTATTTTTTTATTGGAAATAATGGAGCATTTGCAGAATTTCACACAGAACCATCTGTTCCTTCGTCCTCTGAACGATTTGCCGGGTATTGCTGCAAGTTAAAGAAGTATAATAGCATCTGCCGAACACATGCCGGTGCTCCCCTAGGGGGCGACATGGGACCCGGCCAGATCCTTCTTTGTCTTATTTTGTTTTCCTTCTCGTCACTAGAATAAATGGTGGATTTGCTCAGGGGGGGAATCGCGACTGCTTGTGTTTTGTACTTGAGGAAATGTTCCTCGGTGGCGCATCATAACAACATACTTTACTCCTGAGTGCATAGCATCACACCATGTCCTATCTGCCTTCATTCCCACACACAGGCCACACTCCTTTCCCCCGAATTTGAGGTCATCATCTTTTAATAATAAAACCGGAAAGATGTTCTTTTCAGAATTATCGGAATTTTTCAAAATGCTTTTTACCACCTAATTCAAATTCTTCATCACATTATCTTCCACAAGAACCCTTGTTGTTATGACTGTTTCTATTTTTTTACTAGGTTCCCCCTTATAATGAGGTGTCCTGTTGCTGGGATCACCAGCGATCAGCTGTGATCTGTAGATATGTAAGTGTTCAGTTTGCCTGCAGCAACCCCACTGGAGAAATGAGGAATTACATGTGAAATCAATGGTTCTCTGTGCAATGCTTGGATGTGTCTGGTCCTCCAATGAAAGAGACGCTCTTTGCACTCCTGTTCTTTGCATTGGCTAATGGATGAGTGTCCCTTATTGAGTCCCCAGTGGTCAGTTATCAGTGATCCTAACAGGTCTACAGAGGAGAGAGGCCCTCAGAGCGCTGACAATGGTTTCATACCTCCTTGATAGATGCAAAGAATGTACTATGAAAAAAATGTCACAAGACTATAAAGGTTGCCTTGAGATCTCCCCAAGGGGAGACCACTTGCAACCGTTTTTGTGTCATTTCTGGGAACTCATTATAGGATTAGGCTGCTGCCATATTCCTCTGCCCCTCGCCATTGGCTGCTGTATATGCTGTTACCTGCATCTCATTGGTGCTGTCTTACACCATCCATCTGAACCAGCAGAATAGTGAGTGCCGCTCCCGGGTATAATAAAGGATATAACTCCAGATCAGTAATGTAATGTATGTACACAGTGACTGCACCAGCAGAATAGTGAGTGCAGCTCTGGAGTATAATACAGGATATAACTCCAGATCAGTAATGTAATGTATGTACACAGTGACTCCACCAGCAGAATAGTGAGTGCAGCTCTGGCGGATAATACAGGATGTAACTCAGGGTCAGTAATGTAATGTATGTACACAGTGACTGCACCAGCAGAATAGTGAGTGCAGCTTTGGAGTATAATACAGGATGTAACTCAGGATCAGTAATGTAATGTATGTACACAGTGACTGCACCAGCAGAATAGTGAGTGCAGCTCTGGGGTATAATAAAGGATATAACTCCGGATCAGTAATGTAATGTATGTACACAGTGACTGCACCAGCAGAATAGTGAGTGCAGCTCTGGGGTATAATAAAGGATATAACTCAGGATCAGTAATGTAATGTATGTACACAGTGACTGCACCAGCAGAATAGTGAGTGCAGCTCTGGGGTATAATAAAGGATATAACTCCGGATCAGTAATGTAATGTATGTACACAGTGACTGCACCAGCAGAATAGTGAGTGCAGCTCTGGGGTATAATACAGGATGTAACTCAGGATCAGTAATGTAATGTATGTACACAGTGACTCCACCAGCAGAATAGGAAGTACAGCTCTGGGGTATAATAAAGGATATAACTCAGGATCAGTAATGTAATGTATGTACACAGTGACTGCACCAGCAGAATAGTGAGTGCAGCTCTCGAGTATAATACAGGATGTAGCTCAGGATCAGTAATGTAATGTATGTACACAGTGACTGCACCAGCAGAATAGTGAGTGCAGCTCTCGAGTATAATACAGGATGTAACTCAAGATCAGTAATGTAATATATGTACACAGTGACTGCAGCAGCAGAATAGTGAGTGCAGCTCTGGAGTATAATACTAAATATTCACTGAAGAGTTAGAATATGTATTTTATACCAGGGTTTCCACTTATGGCGTAGCTGATTATACACAGGTATACTCTGACTCTGTTGCCTGCGTATCCTTAGAAGATATATTACACGTCGTCAGATGATGGCATTCGGGGTAATGTGAATATTAGTAGTAATGCATTTCTAATAGCTTTGCAGCACAGTCTCCAACCATAGACCTGTTACAGGGGTCTGGCAGCAGCTGACATTTCTCGACAAGTCGGCCAGTCATTATCTGGTGAGGATGGTGCCTAAACACGCTTCAGTCTGGATGTTTAACTGCAGCTGTCAAACCCTCGTGTCACAATGTAATGCACACGCCAAGAATCCGCACTGAACATTTATGTAGCCCGTATACTTATTGGCATTCTTCTTTCAGACATATTTGCTAGGTAAAAGCTTCATCTTGTAAAAGCAAAATTCGAAGAATGTGCCCACGATCCTAAAAGGAGCCGCGGCGTCAGCACTTGTGGAATGTAAACCCACGATCTAGGGAAAGTGACTGCGGAACGTGGAGGGCGGAACTGCCGGAATAATCCTATAATTACAGCGGTGAGATTATTGGGGGATTAGCGGCAAAAGATACAAAAGCTTTTATTGGGGTCGTCACAATGACAATGTATCCAGTGCGGGGTCAACAGTAACAAAGTATCTCCTGAGCAGAGACTTGGAAAGAAGTCTGCAAAACTCTGCTATCATTAGTGTAACCTGGAGCTTGTGGGCACCAATGCAGACAGGGCCCCTAAATATCATGGGTCTGTAATAGTATTGCACCAAAGGGACTGTCCGAGCTCAAAGGTCCAAATTCTTTCCCCAGCCAAAAGGGGTATGACATGAAATTCTCCCCACCTCCTCCTCCAGTGATGTCCTTGTACACTGCGTTCCAAACTATTATGCAAATTGGATTTAAGTGTCATAAAGATGTAATTTTTTGTTTTTCAAATAAACTCATAGATGCTATTGTGTATCAGGGCTCTTTGGATCACTGAAATCAATCTCAAATTCCTGTGATAATTAGTTTACCAGGAAGAATGATGTTCCACATTATTAAGCAGGGCACAGGTTTCAAGGAATTTAGGAAAGAAAAATGATCTCTCTGCTGCTGAAAAGCATCAAATAGTGCAATGCCTTGGTCAAGAGATAAAAACATTAGATATTTCCCAAAAATTTAAACGTGACCATCGTACTGTTAAGAGATTGTGGTTGATTCTGAGCACAGACATGTTTGTGCTGATAAAGGCAGAATGAGGAAGGTTTCTGCCAGGCAAGTTCATCGGATTAAGAGAGCCATTACAAACCAGCAAACAGATATTTAAAGCTGCTGGTGCCTCTGGAGTCCCTCGAACCTCATGGTGTAGGATCCTTCAAAGGCTTGCTGTGGTGCATAAACCTACTATTCTGCCACCCCTAAACAGTGTTCACAAGCAGAAATTGTAGCAGTGGGTCCAGACCTACATGAAGACTATTTTTCATACAGTCTTGTTTACTGATGAGTGTCGAGCAACCCTGGATGGTCCAGATGGATTGTTGGTGGATGGTTGGTGGATGGCCACTATGTCCCAACAAGGCTGTGACTTCAGCAAGGAGGTGGAGGAGTCATGTTTTGGGCCGGAATCATGGGGAAACAGCTGGTAGGGCTCTTTAAGGTTCCTGAAGGTGTGAAAATGACCTCTGCAAAGTATATAGAGTTTCTGACTGACAGCTGTCTTCCATGGTATAAAAAGCAGAAACGTGCCTTCAGGAACAAAATCCTCTTCATGCATGACAATGCACCATCTCATGCTGCAAAGAATACCTCTGAGTCACTGACTGCTATAGGCATAAAAGGAGATAAACTCATGGTGTGGCCACCATCCTCCCCTGACCTCAACCCTATAGAGAACCTTTGGAGTATCATCAAGCAAAAGATCTAGGAGGGTGGGAGGCAGTTCACGTCAAAACAGCAGCTCTGGGGGGCTATTCTGACTTCATGCAAAGAAATCCAAGCAGAAACTCTCCAAAAACTCCCAAGTTCAATGGATGCAAGAATTGTGAAGGTGATGTCACAGAAGGGTTCCTATGTTAACATGTAACTTGGCCTGTTAGGATGTTTTGGAGTTAAATAGCTTTTTTGTTCAGTGAATGTGACCTCCTAATGCTGCAAATTCCACAAATGAGCATTTTCAGTTCTTTAAAACAGATTAAATGTTTAGAAATTCTTCTGTGCCTAATAATTTGGAACAGTGCAATTTGAGTTTTTATTCATTTTGGAGATTATACTGTTATTATTGGGAGGTTTCTTCAATAAAATTTGATGTATACTCTAACGGTGATGACTTTTATAAGACTGACCGTCATTTGTACCGACTATTTAGGAAAATCATAGAAAAATATCATTTGCATAATAATTTGGAACACTGTGTATTTTACTAGGTGACAGAGGAGGCCATGATGGAGCTATCCCTTTATATCAGACACCCTGCTGCACTACATCATAGCCCTTAAAGGATTTCTCCATCTGTGCCTCACTTTCATCCTGATTACTTCCCCACACGTGGCTCTTTCATGAGTTCCTCTTCTCGAAGATCTACGTGAATAAGAACAAAATCCTCCTTCATTCATACGACCGTCCTGCTCATTCAGCTCGGGGTAATTAGAATAATTAACGATCGTTACCTATCGCTCCGCAGCACAGCGAATATTCACTGATTTTATTAACTGTAGGCAAAGAAGGTGATCCAATAAATTCCTTAAATTTGACACCCCGTAATCTAGAAATTCCAGATTTCTGGAACGTGTTATTACCAACGAAAAGTTAATTTATTTATTGATGTAGAAGCTGAAGAATAAGAAAGAAGCGATGAGGACGCTCCACCCATGGATCTATAAATCCCTCCATCCATCCATATATCCATATATCCATCCCTCCATATATCCATATATCCATCCCTCCATCCATCTGTCAATCCATCCATCCATTCAACTATCCATCTATGCCCCATCTATCTATCTATCTATCTATCTATCTATCTATCAATTATCTATCTCTCTGTTATCTATGTACCTATCAATCTATCTATCTATCTATCTATCTATCTATCTATCTATCTACCTACTGTATCTATCTATTTATCTATTAATTATCTATCTATTAATTATCTATCTATCTAACATATCTCTATGTATAAAAAAGCACAGCAGCACACTGTAAATGCCAAGACATATAGTGTCAATGGAAATAACAACTTCCAACCACATTGTCCCTCAGAAAGATGTACTCACAAAATAAGCGAAGGCTCTTAGCGCATAAATTGGCCAATTCATGTGTGCCCATCAACCATGGCAAGGTGACGCTTCTCTGATGGGTCCTATGATAACCCTATTATCTGTCTATCTATCTATCTATCATCTATCTATCTATCTATATAATTTATCTATTGTCTATCTCTATATCTATCTATCTATCTATCTATCTATCTATCTATCTATCCACCTGATATCCGTCCGCCTGTGATTTCCTCCATGATACCCCATAGATGACCCCGGTGGTCTCTTCTCTTTCTGTTTCCCATTATCTCGGTGCTGTTCTCAGTGATGTCTCGCTCACATCCCCATCATGTACAGACACAACTATCACTTACCACCAATTGTCTCGCTTCCCCATTTGATGTGGACATCTGTTTGCTGACAGATGTGCTCAGTTGTCAGACGGTCCCATTTCTCTAAGCGTTTCGCTCCCTGCAGATCTGGATGTCAGACGTTTCCCTGTAAACCATATTGAGAAACCTTACAGATTCTCACGTTTGCGATCCCGCTCTCGGTGATGGTGATGGAGCACGGATGCAATAATCTGCTGTAATAAATCTGTGTTACTATGTATCTGCCACGGTGAAGAACAGTAATAAGGATAGGTCTTATAGTGGGAATACTCTGCGATGTGAACTAATAAAGGGGCGCCCAGTAGGGATAACCTTTTACCCGAGTATATGGTCCCTATTAAAATCAATGGACCATCTCTGAAGTCCCCAGGTCTGTCTGTCCCACAATCTCCTCTCTTACGCGCTTCATAAACCTTAGACACTTGGACTAATGTTGTCCAGGGTTGGATATAAAGGGGGTCGGCCATATTGAACTTGCCTCCTATTTAAAGGCGACATGTTACAGAGGAGACGGATTTGAGAAGCTTGATATAGAACCTTTTGGGAAGATATTCAGTATATCTTATCATATATCGATGTAATTCAATACTGACTCTGAGCTATGGCGTCCCGGGGGCGGTCCTAATCAGTGATCGGCGGCATTTCCTGTATAAGACTCCGCCCACTGGACACATAGACCCAGAATAGGTTTGTGTGACATCATGCTTGACATTAAGGTCGGTGCCGTCTTAAACCTTTGAGTCCAAAATGGTGACGGAAAAAGTTGACCCCGGGCACCATATCAGTGGGGGGCCGTGGTCTTGTGGCCACCCGAGTGAAAATGTAGTGAGTGGAGTGTGATGTTTTGCGTGGAGGAATAGGTGTAAGACATGTAATGGCCGCTAAGCACCTGATGGTCAAATGTCAAATGACCGTGGGGATGGGAAGAGTAGAAGCGGCCATTGTGGGCCCTTGACAATGCGCCAGAGAGGTGACGATGGACGCCCAAATTGTGGTTTTTGAGTAGAATAGAGCAGAAGAGGCGGTGGGAGAAGACGCCGCCACCATACGGCTCTGTAGTGCCGGACTGTATGGACTCCAGGCACCGCCATGCAGGGTCTTTCTATGTAAAGTAATTGCCCCCCAGACTATTTACCCAGGATCCTAGTCTCCGGCTCTTGTTTCCAACTCAAGGCTGATAACACTTTAATTCATCACCCCGGGGTGTAATGGTTTCCATCACCCGGTCCCGATACTTATATAAACCGTTGTCCTAACGCTCCCATATATGTTTGGGTTATAGCGAAGCAATGCCAGGAATGTCATGTTTAGGTTTTGCGCCCGTCTCAGGGGAGAAACGACACCATTAGGAAAGTATTAAGAGGGAGATCGACCACACCACAGCTCTGACAGCAGAGACCCGCGGCCGGGCGGGAAGCAGCGCCGCCTGCTGTTATTAACACGTAATATATAGCGGGATGGACGCCGTCTGGAAATTATAGCATTGGAGGACAGCAAAGTTTAGAGACCGGAATTAAGCTGTTTGTATTATGAAGTTCTGCAGCAGCTGAGGTGTATTATGAGGTTCTGCAGCAGCTGAGGTGTATTATGAGGTTCTGCAGCAGCTGAGGTGTATTATGAGGTTCTGCAGCAGCTGAGTTGTATTATGAGGTTCTGCAGCAGCTGAGGTGTATTATGAGGTTCTGCAGCAGCTGAGGTGTATTATGAGGTTCTGCAGCAGCTGAGGTGTATTATGAGGTTCTGCAGCAGCTGAGTTGTATTATGAGGTTCTGCAGCAGCTGAGTTGTATTATGAGGTTCTGCAGCAGCTGAGGTGTATTATGAGGTTCTGCAGCAGCTGAGGTGTATTATGAGGTTCTGCAGCAGCTGAGGTGTATTATGAGGTTCTGCAGCAGCTGAGGTGTACAATGAGGTTCTGCAGCAGCTGAGTTGTATTATGAGGTTCTGCAGCAGCTGAGGTGTATTATGAGGTTCTGCAGCAGCTGAGGTGTATTATGAGCTTCTGCAGCAGCTGAGGTGTATTCTGAGGTTCTGCAGCAGCTGAGGTGTATTATGAGGTTCTGCAGCAGCTGAGGTGTATTATGAGCTTCTGCAGCAGCTGAGGTGTATTCTGAGGTTCTGCAGCAGCTGAGGTGTATTATGAGGTTCTGCAGCAGCTGAGGTGTATTATGAGCTTCTGCAGCAGCTGAGGTGTATTATGAGGTTCTGCAGCAGCTGAGGTGTACAATGAGGTTCTGCAGTAGCTGAGATGTGTATTGTGAGGTTCTGCAGCAGCTAAGATGTGTATTATGAGGTTCTGCAGCAGCTGAGGTGAATTATGAGGTTCTGCAGCAGCTGAGATGTATTATGAGGTTCTGCAGCAGCTGAGGTGTACAATGAGGTTCTGCAGCAGCTAAGATGTGTATTATGAGGTTCTGCAGCATAATTCAGAATTATGAGGTTCTTCAGCAACTGAGGTGTATAATAAAGTTCTGCAGTGGCTTTGACACTATCTTTATAATACACACTGCAGCTGCTGCAGAGCTTCTTTCTTAGAGGGGTTGTCCCGTACTTGTATCCTTAGAATAGGTCACATGATCAGATGCGGCTGGATCTGCAGTACCTTGCTGTGGCCACTATACAGTCGGTGGAGCTGTGCTGTTCTGCTCCGCAACTGATCATACCCGGTTGGAGGTTCCTGGTGTCGCACTCTCAGTGATCTAATATTGATGCCCATCAATATAAAAGTCTAGGACAATCCCTTTAACAAATAGTGGAGACGTTCATGTCGGTCATCAGAAACCTCCTATAAAAATGATGAGTGAGCGACGATTTCTCCAGGAACAGTAAAGCTGCGCCAATTCTTCCTATAGGCCCCTGGTGGTGACTTTGTGTCACTACAATATATAACATTATCGTAATGATCGGTGCACAGGAGCGAGACCTCGGCCACCTAAACCTTAATAAATTCACAATCTGATGAATTATCTGTCCCAGGGTCACTGGTTATTAGCGCTAATTAATTATGTATTGTCTAGGACAGACATGCCATTAAATATTTACCACTTTTATCATCTAATTCATTTAATGACGATGCAGCTGCGGTAAGAACACATCGACGTCTATAACCATGACAGCGGTATTACCATCAACTATCAATAATCAGTGACCAGCAATTATCATATATTTATTCTCAATAAATGTACATTTAACTCTTCAAGTGATTGTTCACATAAATTCTGTGCATAAAATTTGAATGATAAAATTCTGTCTTCCTGCAGCCACCACTAGGGGGAGCACACTGCGTACACTTCATGCATTGATCTCAATAGTAACACAGTATGCAGAGAGCTCCCTCTAGTGGTGGCAGATGGAAGACAGAGTTTAATAATATCGGGGAAAATTTGGAGCTTCTTAGAAGGTGCATTCACACTGTGCAGTCACGTCATGAATGACCATGGGTGAACTCTGGGGTCCCTATTGATAAAGTGAAAAATCATAGCCTGTCGGATGCTACTTTTGACACTTTTATGGTCATCAAATAGAGGTTATCGTCATTGATTACTGAAGGATGACTTTTTAGTAATATGGAAGGGTTTTTAATATTAAAAAGCAACTTTGGCTAAACTCAGCATCCAGGACAGTTTTGAAGTTCTGGGTAACATTCAGCTATGGGAATAGACCCTTAAAGGTGTTTTTGTTGCAGAACACACAAACATGATCTCCGAGGTATGTCCAGGCCAAGAAAACAAAGATACAATTACTGATTGTCTATGGACACCATATGGTGGTAAACACCCACGGCCAGGGATCCAGTTTCTTGTAATGCAATGTTTTTTTTTATTTTTAGGATCTCCAGATACAAGTTTCCCAGAGACCCCAATGTTTTGAGGACAAGAGATTCCTAAGAAGGAGAAGAAGAAGGGATTGTGTGAGCTGCAGGTGAGTTGTTGGGTTGGAATGTGTCTCAATCAGCGGGGTCAGCCGCTCAGGTCACGGAGGAAGGACCCTAATACAATTACACTTTACAAGTGCCTGCAGCCAGGAGCTCTCCATCACCCCGACCAGGTGGCACGTTAATGGGGCAGACATTCCTCCATGATTGCGCCTTCACCTATTGTAATTTCTGTGCTTCTATCAGCCACAAGAATGATGACTACTAATGACTACAACAACAACAACAGCCGCCATCCTCCACCAAACAAGTAGTCAGAAGCCACAGAGACTCCGGATTACAACGTTCCCTTTAGCCGACTTGTCTTTATAGGGACCCTTTATCTGTATTGTCCATCCCACCCTTACGCGTACCCCAATGACTCCCCCATGATAGCGTCACCCTCTCGTCCAACATCAATGGTGCACAACTTTCTACATTTTGGATTATTTGCTTTGTCTCTTCTCTTTGGAGTTGTATATTGTTCTACATTCTTTACCGGCGCTCCTATATTTGGGCGGCTCGTGCCCATCTGTCTCTATTCTTGAACCACCTTCTATGTTGACAATCTAATCTATATCTACCCCCCTTGCCCATAAAATGGCACCAGCACCAGGCCCACCTGGCCAAATTCCAAGACCTCCTGGACTTGAATGGTCCATGGTGTTGTCATAAGTGCCAACTCTCCGGGAACAAGCTCATGGAATTAAGGAAGACGTCCTGTACGCCCAAGAGTCGCCAGTTCTCCCAATCCTCTGCTGAACCTACCCCAAAACTATTAATTGGAAGGAAGTCTTGAAATGGGCAGAGGAAAGGATCGGTGTGGGAAGGTGGAAGCATGGTTAAAGTTACTAATATTGTTGGGTGGTTCCTCCTCCCTGAATTTTGCCTTGTAAAATTGGCAACTACGGAGAGCTAAGAAAGAGAGCGCTAGTAGAAGGGGGCGACATATTGGACATTGTTGGAGTCATAGTTTCCCATTAGAGAGCCAAAGTTTGGAGACCACTGACCATGGCAGTATATTCAAGAGTATCCTACATTTTCACAGTAGACAGTAGTCATGCACCCGGAGTAACACCAGCATATGAGTAAAGACGTGACTCACAACCTTGAGCATCATGACGGAGTAATCTGATGGAGGCGGCTGTCTCGTTCACCCTGTAGGCACTTCTTGGTGGTCTTCACAAAACCAGTTCTGATCAAACGCTTTCCGACACCTGTCCGTCTTCTGTCAGATGCTGTGGGACAATATGAAAAGTTCTTTTATGTGTTCAGAGCTAAGAACTGTATAAGAAGCTTTCACATATGTAAGAGGGTGTCAGAGCAAAGTCAGAGGGTTTTATGTTCCTTCACGAGATTGATAGTAGATACTTTCTGGTTACGGTTCATACTTAGCACAATACACTTGATGGTTGCGGAAACTGTTTCTACTTTATGTTAAATTCTAAGCGATCGTCTACCAAAGGACGGGACTGTGTGCCAACAAGTGCCCCAAGAGTCAGGCTGTCAGCTGCTACCTATCCTGCAGTGCCCTACTTGGTCTGCGGGAGTCTACTTCTTGCCACAGCTCGTCATTTCTTGTGTGGTGGCACCATTCCGGATCCTATGTGGGTGCACCGCCACCTGGGCAGTCGTGGGGCCGGGATCAGTTCATTCTTTGGTTAAGCTTGGACTGAAGTCAGGCTCCTCATGGTTCTTGGAGACACGACCAGTTTGGCACCCAAGCCTGCCCTCTTATAGACTCTTCCTATCCTCTCTTGCCAATTTTGTAGCAAGCGATCTGACCCTGGTATCCTGCCCTGCAAGTTGGCATTTACGGAAACTTCTCTTTCTATTTCCCAGCTATCCAGGCAGGTGACATTGCTAAATAGGACATATACACTGTTATTACATTATGGGAAGATGCCGGGTGCAGCCTCACTCAGGCCCAGCACTTTCTATAGAATGGACTGACCAGGAATATAGGAATGCTTTACCTCACTGCCCCCTAGTGTTAAAATTTGCAATTATCATTGTAAAAGAAGCTATATAAATAAGACTAGGTTCACACTTGCACGCGAGCTCTGTCATTGCCACTGGAGGGAAAAGTGCATCATGATTGCTTTTTTTCTGTTACAATGATCAACACCTTAGCAGACACCAAACAAACTCCATTATAGTCAATGAGGTCCTTCTGTTGCCATTTTTGTCCATAATGAAACTGATCAATTTCCTCCTCTGAATGTGAGTGTAAGGCCGGCGTCACACTAAACGTATGGAAAATCGGTCGAGTCTCCCGCTTTACATTTCTCACTGATTTTCCCCATTGAATTTAATGGCTCAATGGGATGAAATGAGGAAAGTGTGTGCGTATTTGTGGCAAGCTAGACGGATGGTCCGTGTGGTGTCCGAGTTTTTCTCGCACCCATAGGCTTGCATTGGAGAGTCTCGTACGATATACGCGTACAATCGCAGCATGCTGCGACTTTACACGCACGTCGAATATGCCTGAGAAAAAATACGGTGATGTGAGCTGCCCCATAGATTAGCACACAATGTTTTCTCGCATAGCACTCGCCCATATTCCACAGTAGTGTGACGCCGGCCTAAGCCAAAGTAGCCGGGCAGCTCCCTGACCGTGCACTTAGGCTCCTCTCCTCCTCCGGGGCACACGTACAGACACCGGTTCTGGATTATTGTCTGTGACAGCAGTGGTTAAGGGGTGACAGATTCCCTTTAAATCTTCACTACCATATTGGGCCCCGCGCTCTCCCGCAGTGTGGGTAAGTCACCCTGCTCAGTCGTGGCAGTTGCCGACGCTGACAGGATCCTGACATTATAACTGAAAGTTTCAGGGTTTTTTTTCCTCTGAAGAGGAAAAAAGAAAAAAAAAAAGTGTGTGTTATCCTCATGGATCCCATACAAGCCTTGGCTGATCAGGTCAAGCACCTGACTCAGATGTCTCAGAGACTCCTGGGGGAACAACTAGTCCTGACTCAGTCTCAGCAGTTGATCGCTGACACTGCAGGGGGTTTTATCATCAGGGGCTCGGGAGGTTACAGTAATTTCCCCTGAGTCTCCGGTTAAGTTACCGGATACTTTTTCTGGAGATAGAAGGGAATTCAAAGTGTTCAAGGAAGGCTGTAAGCTTTTTTTTCTGATTAAGACCGCACTCTTCTCGGGATGAAAGTCAGAGAGTGGGGGTCATTAGGTCTCTGTTAAGGGGAGCCCCCCAAGCTTGGGCTTTCTCCCTTCCGACCACGGCCCCTGAGCGTTTGAATGTGGATGCATTTTTTGAGGCCTTGGGGCATATTTATGATGAGCCTGATCGGATGCGTATGGCTGAGGACAGGGTGATGAGTGTGTGCCAGGGGAAGCACTCAGCCGAGTGGTTCTGCTCAGAGTTCAGACGCTGGGCTGCTGAGGTCTGCTGGAATGATGCCGCCCTCCAGGGTTTGTTCCGTAGAGGCCTGTCTGAACATCTGAAAGATACCTTGGCTTTCCACCCTCCGCCTGATTCGCTATGTTAACATGTATGGCTTGTCTAGGTGCATTCAATTCCTCCAGAGTCTAGACTGTATTTTTATCGGTGACGGTTGCAGAACCCATGGATTTTTTTGGGTGACATTTTTTCTCTTTATTCTCTAAGTTGGGATGATGAAGATGATGGTTGCTGTATGTCCGAAGTAAAAAGAGGTCAATCTCTCCCAATATCTGAGTGCTGATAATTCTGAAAAAGGTATTTAAGTACAGTATGAAAGGTGTGGGGTCAGGGGGAAGCAAAAGTGCTAAGAGAATCCTTATGTGACACACAATTGAATGATATCATTATATGATATCTCAAAAAAGGGGTGACAGATTCCCTTTAAGCAGACAGGACCTGAGGTACGGAAAATAGTAAGGAGTACCAGGACCTTCGATCATGTGACTGCAGGGGGTGGGGCTTAGCAGATGATGTAATGTACCTACTGCAGGAATACTGTAGTAGAGGAGAGGAAAACGCAGGTCAGACAAGCAGATGTCATACACGAGAGGGTGGTGCGGTACAAAAGGGATGAGCAGAGAATAGTCAAGTCACAAGCAGAGAGTCATACACGAGAGGTAACGCCGTACAAGAGGGGCAGGCAGAACTCGTAACAGGGACAGAACCGGATCAAAACCAAACAAGCTACAAGTTATCAGGCACAAGGCACACGTACGCACAAGGTCAACTAACTCAGCCGAGGGCAGGAGTATAACTGACACCGGACCTAGGTCCAGTGAGCATTAAATAGCCGCCCTCTGCCAGAGAGAGGCAGAAACAATTAACCCCCTGTCTGACCAGGACGGGCCAAAGCGAAACCCCGTCCTGGATCATGACAGCTGCGGTTTCAAATCCGCAGCATGTCAATTCTTTTGTGCGGATGCGCAGCAGTTTGCCACCTGTTCCATTCTAGGAATCCGCAGGTCAAATCCGCACAAAAACTGCAGATAATCCGCAGCAAATCTGCAGTAAATCCGCAGATAAATTTACCTGCAGATTTAGGCAAATCTGCGTGGAAAAATCCGCAGACCCTTTAACTACGTGTGCACTCAGCCTAAAGGTGTTATACTTATAGAGGCGATATCTCCTATAAGGCTATGTGCTTAGTTTATGCTGTCGGGTTGGGCTGACACACTCCCTTTAACCCCTTCCTGCCATCTGACGTACTATCCCGTCCATGGGACCTGGGCCCCTATGCCCATGGACGGGATAGTACGTCTCAGCGATCAGCGGCGCCCACGTGGTGAGCGCCGCTGATCGCGGCCGGGTGTCAGCTGATTATCACAGCTGACACCCGGCACAATGTGTCAGGGGCGGTCACAGACCGCCCCCGACACGTTAACCCCTTGCACACCGCGATCAAACATGATCACGGTGTACCGGGAGTTAAAGGGAAGCATCGGCAGGGAGGGGGCTCCCTCCGTGCTTCCCTGAGCCCCCCACGGCAGCGCAATGTGCAGCACTGCTGCGGGAGGCTCCTTTCCTGCAGGCCCCCGAATCCAAGATGGCGACGGGGGCCTTCGGGGGCCTGCAGGAAGCTGGCTTCCTCAGTGCCTGCAAAGCGCAGGCATGAGGAAGCCTTCGGCACTGCCTGTGACTGATCGCTGATCTGTCACAGTGATCTGTGATGTGACAGATCAGCGATCTGTCACAGGACAGTGATGTCCCACCTGGGACTATGTAATAAAGTAAAAAAAAAATTAAAAAAAAGCGTAAAAATAATTTTAAAAAAATCGCCAAATAAATTAGTAAAAAAAAAAAAATATTCCCCAATAAATTCATTTTTTGAAAATAAAAACAAAACAAAACAATAAAAGTACATATATTAGGAATCGCCACGTCCGTAACGACCCGCCCTATAAAACTGTCCCATTAATTAACCCCTTTAGCGAACCCCTTAAAAAATAAAAATAAAAAACGAAGCAAAAAATAATGATTTATTATCATACCGCCAAACAAAAAGTGTAATAACGCGCGATCAAAAAGACGCATATAAATATCCATGGTACTGCTGAAAACGTCATCTTGTCCCGCAAAAAACGAGCTGCCAGACAGCATCATCAGCGAAAAAATAAAAAAGTTATAGCTCGCAGAATAAAGCGATGCAAAAATAATTATTTTTTATGTAAAATAGTTTTCATTGCATAAAACCGACAAAACATAAAAAAACGACCTAAATGAGGTATCGCTGTAACCATACTGACCCGAAGAATAAAACCGCTTTATCAATTTTACCGCACGCGGAACGGTGTAAACGCACTCCCCCAAAAGAAATTCATGAAACGCTGGTGTTACTCACTGTTACTCGGGACACCGTACTAGGCCGAGCGAAGTTCTCCGGAGTGGACCCTCTGGACCGTGGCACCGAGGGACCCCGAACGAGCAACCAGGTGAGGCCGACCCCTATACAGGGACCGTTAGGCGCTGGTCCGGGGGTTCGAATGCCACGGTAGCCGGAACCAAGAGGGGCGGCTCGGAATAGATCCGGTAGACTGGACTGGAGCTGGGCCGCGAGCTGGAACCCTGGTTGGTGCGGTTTGTGATGGACAGCAGGTACGGAGTCGGGTAGGCAGTGCTGGAGCAGGTACGGAGACTGGGCCGGAACAGGTACAGACCCAGAACTAGGACAGGTACGATCCCGGAACTGGAGCAGGTGTGGACTTAGGACTGGAACCGGAACGGACACAGGACTGGAACAGGTGCGGACACAGGACTGGAACAGGTGCGGACACAGGACTGGAACAGGAACGGACACAGGACTGGAACAGGAACGGACACAGGACTGGAACTGGAACGGACACAGGACTGGAACTGGAACGGACACAGGACTGGAACTGGAACGGACACAGGACTGGAACTGGAACGGACACAGGACTGGAACTGGAACGGACACAGGACTGGAGCTGGAACGGACAAGATAGATTAGCACCAGGAGCCTGATGACAGGCGAGCGTGCGGACCCAAAGGTGCTGAATGAACAACAGCGGTCAGGCGCCTCCATTAAGGGAGGACGACCTGATATAGCAGCCGCTGTGCTCTCATTGGCCCGGCGGTGCCGTCAGGGCAGGGCTCCGCCGGAGGCCGGGTCAGATGGGGAGAACTGACCGCAGCCTACGGTGCATGCGCGAGACCCGCGGTGACGTCACCAGCCGCGGCCGCACAGAGGAGGAAGCCGGCATCGGGGCTGGGAGGAGCGCGGCTGCCGGACGCGGTAAGTATGGCTGCGCGCGCTGGGAGACCTGACGGGGAGCGTGGCAGGGGGCCCGGGGGCTGAGACGGCAGGGCCAGGGGCCGTGACAGTTGGTTTTTGTTCATTCTGCGTCCCACAAATCGGAATAAAAAGCAATCAAAAAATGTCACGTGCCCGAAAATGGTACCGATAAAAACGTCAACTCGTCCCGCAAAAAATAAGACCTCACATGACTCGGTGGGTCAAAATACGGAAAAATTATAGCTCTCAATATGTGGTGATGCAAAAACTATTTTTACAATAAAAAGCGTCTTTTAGCGTGCGACAGCTGCCAAACATAAAAACCGCCATAAATAGTAAATCAAACCCCCCGTTATCACCCCCTTAGTTAGGGAAAAATAATAAAATAAAAAAAAATGTATTTATTTCCATTTTTCCATTAGGGTTAGGGCTAGGGTTAGGGTTAGGGCTGAGATTAGGGTTAGGGGTGTGTTGGGGTTCGGGTTGGAGTTAGAATTGGGGGTTTCCACTGTTTGGGCACATCAGGGGCTCTCCAAATGCAACATTGCGCCTGATCTCAATTCCAGCCAATTCTGAGTTGAAAAAGTCATATGGTGCTCCTTCCCTTCCAAGCTCTGCCATGCGCCCAAACAGTGTTTTACCCCCATATGTAGGGTATCAGCCTACTCAGGACAAATTGCAAAACAATTTTTGGGGTCCAATTTCTCCTGTTACCCTTAGGAAAATAACAAATTGGGGGCAAAAATATCATTTTTGTGGAAAAAAATGATTTTTTATTTTCACGTCCGAGCGTTATAAACTTCTGTGAAGCACTTGGGGGTTCAAAGTGCTCACCACACATCTAGATAAGTTCCGTGGGGGGGTCTAGTGTCCAAAATGGGGTCAGTTGTGGGGAGTTTCAATAGTTTAGGTACATCAGGGGCTCTCCAAACGCACATGACACCCGCAGACCATTCCATCAAAGTCTGCATTCCAAAACGTCACTGCTTCCCTTCCGAGCCCCGACGTGTGTCCATACAGTAGTTTTCTCCCACATATGGGGTGTCAGCGTACTCATGACAAATTGGACAACAACGTTTGGGGTCCAATTTCTCCTGTTACCCTTGGGAAAATGAAAAAATTGGGGACTAATTGATCATGTTTGTGGAAAAAATACGATTTTTTTATTTTTATGCCCGGGCATTATAAACTTCTGTGAAGCCCTTGGGGGTTCAAAGTGCTCACCACACATCTAGATAAGTTCCTTAGGGGTTCTCGTTTCCAAAATGGGGTCATTTGTGAGTGTTTCCACTGTTTAGGTACATTAGGGGCTCTCCAAAGGCAACATGACACCCGCAGACCATTCCATCAAAGTCTGCATTCCAAAACGTCACTACTTCCCTTCCGAGCCCTGACGTGTGTCCATACAGTAGTTTTCTCCCACATATGGGGTGTCAGCGTACTCAGGACAAATTGGACAACAACTTTTGGGGTTCAATTTCTCCTGTTACCCTTGGGAAAATAAAAGAATTGGGAACTAATTGATCATGTTTGTGGAAAAAATACAATTTTTTTATTTTCATGCCCTGGCATTATAAACTTCTCTGAAGCCCTTGGGGGTTCAAAGTGCTCACCACACATCTAGATAAGTTTCTTAGGGGGTCTAGTTTTCAAAATGGGGTAATTTGTGGGGGGTTTTCACTGTTTAGGTACATTAGGGGCTCTCCAAAGGCAACATGACACCCGCAGACCATTCCATCAATGTCTGCATTCCAAAACGTCACTACTTCCCTTCCGAGCCCCGACGTGTGCCTATACAGTAGTTTTCTCCCACATATGGGGTATCAGCATACTCAGGACAAATTGGACAACAACTTTTGGGGTCCAATTTCTCCTGGTACCCTTGGGAAAATTAAAAAAATGGTGACTAAAAGATCATGTTTGTGGAAAAAATACGAATTTTTTATTTTCATGCCCGGGCGTTATAAACTTCTGTGAAGCACTGGGGGGTTCAAAGTGCTCACCACACATCTAGATAAGTTCCTTGGGGGGTCTAGTTTACAAAATGGTGTCATTTGTGGGGGGTTTCCACTGTTTAGGTACATCAGGGGTTTTCCAATCGCGACATGGTGTCCGATCTCAATTCCAGCCAAAAAACGTCAAATGGCGCTGCTTCCCTTCCGAGCTCTGCCATGCGCCCAAATAGTGGTTTACCCCCACATGTGGGGTATCAGCGTACTCAGGACAAATTGCACAATAACTTTTATGGTCCTGTTACCCTTGGAAAAATAAGAATTGAGGGTGAAAAGATCATTTTTGTGGAAAAAATATGATTTTTTAATTGTACAGCTTTATGTTATAAACTTCTGTGAAGCCCTTGGGGGTTCAAAGTTCTCACCACACATCTAGATAAGTTCCTTAGGGGGTCTAGTTTCCAAAATGGTGTAATTTGTGGGGGGTTTCCACTGTTTAGGTACATCAGGGGTTTTCCAATCGCAACATGGTGTCCGATCTCAATTCCAGCCAAAAACGTCAAATGGCGCTGCTTCCCTTCCGAGCTCTGCCATGCGCCCAAATAGTGGTTTACCCCCACATGTGGGGTATCAGCGTACTCAGGACAAATTGCACAATAACTTTTAGGGTCCTGTTACCCTTGGAAAAATAAAAATTGGGGTGAAAAGATCATTTTTGTGGAAAAAATATGATTTTTTAATTGTACCGCTGTACGTTATAAACTTCTGTAAAGCCCTTGTGGGTTCAAAGTTCTCACCACATATCTAGATAAGTTCCTTGGGGGGTCTAGTTTCCAAAATGGGGTCACTTGTAGGGGGTTTCCACTGTTTAGGTACATCAGGGACTCTCCAAACGTGACATGGCGTCCGATCTGAATTCCAGCCAATTTTGCATTGAAAAAGTCAAACGGCGCTCCTTCCATTCTGAGCTCTGCCATGCGCCGAAACAGTCGTTCCCCCCACAAATCAGGTATCAGCGTACTCAGGACAAATTGCACAATAACTTTTGCAGTCCAATTTCTCCTGTTACCCTTGGTAAAATAAAAAAAATTGAACCTGAAGTATTTTTTTTGTGAAAAAAAGTTAGATGTTCATTTCTTTTTAAATATTCAAAAAAATTCCTGTGACGCACCTAATGGGTTAATAAACTTCTTGAATGTGGTTTTGAGCACCTTAAGGGGTGCAGTTTTTAAAATGGTGTCACTTTTGGGTATCTTTTGGGTATTTTCTATCATATAGACCCCTCAAAGTGGCTTCAAATGTGATGTGGTCCTAAAAATAAAATGGTGTTGTAAAAATGAGAAATCGCTGGTCAACTTTTAACCCTTATAACTTCCTAACAAAAAAAAATTTTGGTTCCAAAATTGTGCTGATGTAAAGTAAACATGTGGGAAATGTTAGTTATCAAGTTTTTTGTGTGCCGTATCTCTGTGATTTAAGGGCATAAAAATTCAAAGTTGGAAAATTGCGAAATTTTCAAAATTTTTGCCAAATTTCCATTTTTTTCACAAATAAACGCAAGTTATTTGAATGAAATTTTACCACTAACATGAAGTACAATATGTCACGAGAAAACAATGTCAGAATCACCGGGATCCATGGAAGCGTTCCAGAGTTATGACCTCATAAAGGTACAGTGGTCAGAATTGTAAAAATTGGCCCGGTCATGAACGTGCAAACCACCCTTGGGGGTGAAGGGGTTAAGCTGCCAAAAAGCATTTATGATTATGAGAATGTGTCAATACTTTCCAATATAGTCTACAAGCAGGAACAGATCTGATCATATGGCTGCAAGCAGCTACTTGAATTTAACATAGTAACATAGTTATTAAGGTTGAAGGGAGACTTTAAGTCCATCTAGTTTAACCCATATCCTATCCTAAGGCTACTTTCACACTTCAGGTTTTCGGCGTCAGGCGCGATCCGGCGTCGTGCCGGAACGCCGGATCCGGCAAATGTTTAGTAAAACCGGATGTGACGGATCCGTTTTTCTGCCGGATCCGTCTTTTTCTTGACAGACAAAACCGGATCCGTCTCATCCGGTTCATCCGTTTTTCTATCCGTTTTTCGACGGATTACGCCGGATCCGGTTTTTAAAATTGACCCTTGTGGCCTTCCGAACGGGATTGGCTACTGGAAAACTATATATAGCATGTTCCTACAGCCCTTCTTTGACAGGTTGTAGAGGAGAAAGTGCAGGTTGGAGAGAAGAGCAAGTTACTGGCGAAGATGGATGTTGTCATTGGAAATATTTTGAAGAATTTGGCGGATTTTACAGCGGAGGTGAAACGTTTGAGGGTGATTGTTCTGGAGAAGGAGAGAGCGAGACAGCAGCGCATCAGGCATCGTAGACGACGTTTGTGGATCCACCCCATCACAGCCAAGAGAATGACGCGTGGGGTCTATTCTACACTCTGCATGGACCTTCGACGAAACCCGGATATATTTTTTGGATATGTTAGGATGAAAATGGAGAATTTTGATTACTTGGTGGAGCGCATTGCACACCTCATAAGAAAAGCGGACACCTATTGCCGCTTCTCTGTTTCACCCGCAGAGCGTCTGATGGTGACTTTAAGGTAAGCCACATTTATTGGATGTGATCGCATCAGAGCACACTTTCACTGCAATCTTGTTGGTGGTAGTTTGTATCTCCAAGTGTTATAGCTCAGTTTTGGTATGTAATGCTGTGATTTAAAACTGTTTATTGTTTTTTAATTCCCCACAGATTTCTTGCAACTGGAGAATCCCTTTCGTCACTGCATTTCCAGTACAGACTCGGGATTTCCACCATATCTGGAATAGTGAAGTACACATGCCGTGCACTGTGGGACTCCTTAGCTGAAGAGTTTTTACCAGAGCCCACAACAGAGAGGTGGATTGAAATTGCTGACAAGTTTCAACAGATATGTCAGTTTCCCAACTGCTTGGGCGCTGTGGACGGGAAACATATCCGCATTGTAAAGCCAGCTGGATCGGGATCGGAATATTTCAATTACAAGAAATATTTTTCAATTGTCCTCATGGCCATCGCTGACGCGGAATACAAATTTATTGCGGTTGATATTGGGGCCTATGGCCGCTCCAATGACTCTCAAGTTTTCAAACTGTCTGCCATGGGGCGTAAACTGTATGGAAACACCTTCCAGTTCCCACCACCTAGACCGCTGCCGCAAACATCTGGTCCACCTATGCCATTTGTCTGTGTAGGGGATGAAGCCTTCCAGCTGTCAGAACACCTTTTGAAACCGTACTCTAGCAGAGGATTGACAAGACCAAAACGCATTTTTAATTACCGCCTCACAAGAGCAAGAAGAATGGTTGAATGTACCTTTGGTATTCTGACAGCCAAATGGCGGGTCCTATTGACTGCGATCAACCTCAAGACAGAAACTGTGGACGAGGTGATCAAAGCGTGCGTGGTACTCCACAATTTTGTTATCTGCAAGGAACCCATTTCCATTGAGGACACCTCTGAAGAAACCACCTTGCAAGATTACCATGACATTACCACTAGAAGTTCTGTGACGGTTTCAGTAATGAGGGACAATTTTGCACTATACTTTATGTCACCTCAAGGCAGAGTACACTGGCAGGATGACAGAGTGTGAAAGATTTGTGCCCTAACCAAACTTGTGTACCTTCTGTACCAACAGTATATACCTTTGCCAACCAAAGTTGGCTATCTTGTCATGGTCTCTATTTTTAGCTTTAGGCCACAGGTGTGTACCTGGTTGTGTTTTATGCAAAGTATTTCACCTTTTAACAAAAGTTGTGTACATTGTTAGGAAATCACCAACAATAAACACAACTTTTTAGGTGAAATACTTTGCTTCAAACACAACCAGGAACACAACTGTGGCAAAAAGCTAAAATTTACCCACAGTTATATACCTAGTTTTGAATACCATTTCACCTTTTAAATACCCTGTATTTAACCTTTTTCGCCGCAGAAAGAAATGACAGACAACCAGTGTAAAATAATTTAACTTTTATTGAAAAATGTTTTTTTTAGTAAACTTTTTTAAAATTTTAATAAACTTGTTTAATAAAGCTTTGAAACTATAAAACTGAAACCATAAAACTGGTCATTTTTATTTAAATACACACATTATAAATCTGTGTAGTGTGTGGTGGAAATACTGCTGTAGGGGCTGCGGGACACTTCGACACTGGGAGTGTGGAGAGAGGACTGGGATCGTGGTGGGGAAGGAACAGTTAGAGGTGAAGGTGTGGAAAAAACTACAGAATGGGTGGACATGTGGGAAGCAGAAGAGGTGGTGGGTGGTGGAGTGGAGGGTTGGGCAGGGACTGTAGGAGCAGATGATGTTGATGGCAAGTTGTATGGGGAAGGAGTTTGGTACGGGGCAGGTTGCTGGAAGTGGGGAGATGTCTGGTACGGGGCAGGTTGCTGGAAGTGGGGAGATGTCTGGTACGGGGCAGGTTGCTGGAAGTGGGGAGATGTCTGGTACTGGGGAGGTTGCTGGTACTGGGGAGTTTGCAGGTACTGGGGAGGTTGCTGGTACTGGGGAGGTTGCTGGTACTGGGGAGGTTGCTGGTACTGGGGAGGTTGCTGGTACTGGGGAGGTTGCTGGTACTGGGGAGGTTGCTGGTGCTGTGGAGGTTGATGGTGCTGGGGAGGTGGATGGTGCTGGGGAGGTGGATGGTATGTAATAGGAGGGGGAGGATGGAAAGTGGCTGGAGGGGGTGTAGATGTAATAGGAGGGGGAGGATGGAAAGTGGCTGGAGGGGGTGTAGATGTAATAGGAGGGGGAGGATGGAAAGTGGCTGGAGGGGGTGCAGGTGGAGGAACTACTGTGGTGGGAGGAGGAGGTTGGGAGGTAACTTGCTGGAGAGCAGCATGGCATGAATGCATTACATGCATCTGCTGGGCAGGAGAGAGCGTTTCCATGCGCTCCACAACAGACCTGAAAAAGGTGTGGTTTGGCGAAGATCTTGCTTCTGAATGCATGGTTTGCAGAAGTGTCTTCACCTCCAGAATGCTGGAGTTGATCTGCTGATAGCCTGCGGAGATTTGCTCTGACAAGACTTTTAGACAGTTCTGGAAAGATGCATTCAGATGCAAGAACTCTGGCGCATAAGTCTTTTCCTGACCCCTCTGCCGCTGCCGCCCAGTACCCGGTGTACTAGAGGTGGCAGGGGCAGAAGGGTGGGGTAAAGGGAAAGCGATCTCCTCACCAGCAGCTTCATGTAATGTAGGCGGCCACGATGCTCCTGTGCTGGTGGATGGGACTGATGGGTCGAATGTGTGGGAAGGCTGGGAAGGTGCAGATGTACCGGGGCGGTCGAAGTCTCCCTCGGTGCCGGTCTCCTCAGGGATCGCCTCAGAAGGGTCCAATCGTGCAGGCTCCCGAGTGCTGCTCACCGTGCTGTGGAATAAAGAGAAAAAAAAACAATTAAAATACTGACATGGTATGGCCCTGGCTGAAAAGAAAAAGTTACATCTAAACATTTTTTTGTCACATGTGGTGTGTAATATTTACCTTCTGGTGAGCATTGTCTCCCGGAGGAACGACAGGGCTCGTGCGTACTTGTACTTGCTCCTGCGTCCTCCAGATCCACTCGGGGCCCGCATCTCTTTATTGAACTCCTTCTTGAAACGATCCCTCACAGACCGCCACCGCTTCACAATTCTCTCCCCTGAAACGAGAAAGGACAAAGTGGTTAGTATACAACATCAGTGTTTCCCAAACTCCAGTCCTCATGGTCCCCAGGCGTCATGTTTTCAGGATTTCCAAAGTAAATAGAAATCCTGAACACATGATCCGTGGGGACCACGAGGACTGGAGTTCGGGAAACACTGGTTTACATCAAGCAACCGGTACTGTATATACTTACGCTCTTTAATCTGGGCCCGAGCTTCGAGGTCCTCCCAGCGGCCCACAAGGAGCGAACAGATTTCCTCCCAGAGTCGTCGGGTAACGATCAGGTCAGCGTGGCGTCGGTCAGCCATATTCCAGAGCGGCTCCCTTTCTCTGACGAGATCGATGAGGCGGTCGACATCAATCCCTCCACCCTCAACGTCAGAGTCGGGAGCACGCTGTGAAGGCTGTTAAAGAAAAAGACAAAAATAACATAATTAGCCTCCACAAAAGAAATGAAATAAAAAGTGCAAAAAAAACAAAGCAAAAATATTTATACTTACACGCTGGTGACCGCCGCGTTGCTGTCGCCGACGACCCTGGGAGGCACTGCGAGGACCTCTTGACCAAGCACCAGATTGGGAAGACTAGAGAAGAAAACAAAAAATGTTATGTCTTTGGATGTAGGCATTTGTTTGCTGTGTGTGGTCTGCAGAACATTGTTTTCTATGTGTTGTGTGTAGTGTGATGTTGTGTTTCTGCGTTTGATGCAAAAAACTTACCAATTGTGAGCCCACTCCAAGTGTCTGTCCACCCCTTCCTTCTTCTTCTGGGAGCTCCTCTTCATCTTGTGATTCCTGTTTTGAAATAAAAGGCAATGAATACACATATATTACAGAGATGATGGATTTTGGAAATAAAAACTTACCGTCAAACGCTGACGATGCGAGGGAGGGCTCCCAGAAGATGTGCTGTCTTCCTCATGGCCAGACTCCATGGCTGTGGGTGGTGTTTCTGCTGCTGCCATTGCTGCTGCTGCTGCTGCATCTATTGGGCGGCTGTTGAATAAAGAGAAACAAAGGGCCAATGAAAATCTTGATATTCCATAGCCCTAGTTTGGAGGAATGGGGGACTTGATAATTACCGTCTCTCATCTGCTGCTGGACTCCCCTCCCGTTGTTCAGCATGCTGCTCCATTTGGGGTGGTGCTGATGGTGCTGCTGCTGCAGATGTCTGCTGCCTTCTCCTGCTCCTGGTTCTTGGCTTGGGTGGCATGTTGGGTGTGGCTGAGGGTCCCATTGTCTTGCTTTTATATATGTCCTGTGGGCAGAGCTACTGAGCATGCTCAGACCAAAAAAACGGATCCGGCGCATTGCGGCGCTCATAGGCTTTCATTGTATGAAAAAGCCGGACACGCCAGATCCGGAGTGTCCGGCTTTTTCGACGGATACAAAAAACGTTACTGTCACCGTTTTTTCCAGACGCCGGATCGCGTCACATTGCCGGATCCGGCGAAAATCGGATGAAACGCATGGCCATCCGGCTCGATCCGGCTCTAATGCAAGTCAATGGGGGGGAAACCGGA
The DNA here is from genome assembly GCF_039654945.1 of Dendrobates tinctorius. Lineage (NCBI taxonomy): Eukaryota > Metazoa > Chordata > Amphibia > Anura > Dendrobatidae > Dendrobates > Dendrobates tinctorius. Next base: position 1,175,701 of record NW_027361695.1, read on the forward strand.
TCCGGCATTGCATTTCGACGGATCCGGTTTTAGTCAAAAGCGCCGGATCGCGCCTGAAGCAGAAAACCTGATGTGTGAAAGAGGCCTAACTTGCCCTAACATGTTGATCCAGAGGAAGGAAAAAAAAACCCATGTGGCAAACAGTAAGCTTCACATTGGGGAAAAAAATTCCTTCCCGACTCCACATACGGCAATCAGACTAGCTCCCTGGATCAACGCAATATTAAGGAAACTAGTGTATATACCCTGTAATATTATACTTTTCAAGAAAGGCATCCAGTCCCTTCTTACATTTTAGTAGGGAATCACTCATTACAACATCATATGGCAGAGAGTTCCATAGTCTCACTGCTCTTACAGTAAAGAATCCGCGTCTGTGAGTATGCTTAAACCTTCTTTCCTCCAGACGTAGAGGATGCCCCCTTGTACCCGTCACAGGTCTAAGAGTAAAAAGATCATTAGAAAGGTCTTTGTATTGTCCCCGCATATATTTATACATTGTAATAAGATCACCCCTAAGCCTTCGATTCTCCAAACTAAATAACCCCAAGTGTAATTACCTGCCTTGGTATTGCAGACCCCCTAGTTCCCTAATAACCTTGGTCGCTCTTCTCTGCACCCGCTCCAGTTCAGCTATGTCTTTCTTATACACCGGAGGCCAGAACTGTACACAATATTCTGTGTGGTCGCACTAGTGACTTATATAGAGGTAAAATTATGTTCTCCTCATGAACATCTATGCTTCTTTTAATGCATCCCATTATTTTATTTGCCTTTGCAGCAGCTGCCTGACACTGGCCACTAAATGTGAGTTTGTTGTCCACCCATACACCCAGGTCTTTTTCAGTGACTGTTTTGCTCAGTGTTTTACAATTAAGCACATAATTATACATCTTGTTCGTTTTACCCAAGTGGATGACCTTACATTTATCCCCATTAAAGCTCATTTGCCATTTATCAGCCCAAGCTTCTAGTTTACATAAATCCTCCTGTAATATAAAATTGTCCTCCTCTGTATTGATTACCCTGCAGAGTTTAGTGTCATCTGCAAATATTGAAATTCTACTCTCTATGCCCCCTACAAGGTCATTAATAAATATGTTAAAAAGAAGCGGGCCCAAAACTGACCCCTGTGGTACCCCACTGCTAACCATGACCCAGTCCGAGTGTGCTCCATTAATACCACCCTTTGTTTCCTATCCCTGAGCCAGCTCTTAACCCACCTACACATATTTTCCCCTATCCCCTTTGTTCTCATTTTATGTATCAACCTTTTGTGTGGCACCGTATCAAAGGCTTTTGAAAAGTCCATGTACACCACATCCACTGCATTCCCTTGGTCCAGTCCAGAACTTACCTCTTCATAAAAGCTTATCAGATTAGTCTGACAGGAACGGTCCCTTGTAAACCCATGTTGATATTGGGTCATGAGGTTATTCTTCTCCAGATACTCCAGTATAGTATCTTTTAGAAAACCCTCCAGGATTTTACCCACAGTTGAGGTTAAACTTACTGGCCTATAATTTCCAAGTTCAGTTTTTGTCCCCTTTTTGAATATTGGCCCCACATTTGCTATACGCCAGTCCTGTGGTACAGACCCTGTTATTATGGAATCTTTAAAGATTAAAAATAATGGTCTATCTATGACTGTGCTTAATTCCTGCAGTACTCGGGGTTGTATCCCATCCGGGCCCGGGGATTTGTCAATTTTAGTGATTTTTAGACGCCGCCGTACTTCCTGCTGGGTTAAGCAGGTGACATTTAATGGAGAATTTTTATCCCTGATCATGTTATCCGTCATTGGATTTTCTTGTGTAAATACTGTTGAAAAAAAGTCATTTAGCACATTGGCTCTTTCCTCATCCTCATTTCATTTATTATTATTATTATTATTATTGGGGGCGTGGCATGGCGGGCGAGGAGTGAGGACGCATACCGGAGAGCTCCCGCTCCTATACTGAGAACCAACGCTATAAGAGACTCACCCTGATGTTTGATACCCCAATGCCCACAAGGAGAAGCCGGGGGAGTGCGCCTACAGGCCTCGTGGCACCTGAAAAAGCTCCCCACAGCATCTCCCGCTACTTTACGGGAGCGGGGAGGACTGCAGGCGCAGGCGCCATGTTGGAACCGGCGCGCAGAGGACAGACGGGCCCGCCGACGGCAGGGAGCAAGGTAACGGAGGTGGGGGAGCGGAGTGGAGGGAGAGGAGACAGCGGGGGGACCTCCCCGGGATCTGGCAAGGCAGCCTTGATGGCTGTGAAAGGAGCGGGGCAGACTTCTCACGGCGAGGGCAGCGCCACTGAGCCCCTGTCACCATGCGCACCACAGGGAGACCCCGCAGACAGGCAGGAGAGGTCTGACGCTGATGCAACCACCGCAGACCTAGGAAGGGCCCACCTGTTACACCCTGCACCATACTCCCAGGGACGTGGCTCCAATCCTCCGGGCAGCAATCCTGTCACCATAGGAGATGAGACAATTCAGGAGAGAGCGGACCCCAAGATAGGAGAGCAGCCTAATCACTCCATAACAAATGCTCATCAGGAGAACTTACCGTCTGACATGTCTCCCCCACCTGCTCCTCAGCTAGTTACACCTATAACTTCAAAATGCGGGCCTACGACCCCCCTCCCGACGGGACAGCCTGTATTACCCACAGGAATCGATCTCGCATTACTGTATAATAATATAAAGGATATCCCGACGAAACAGGATATGGAACAATATATTGTTCGCTTGTAATCTTCTTATAAAACGGAACTTTCTATACTTAAGGATGACATCCAACAATGCGGAGAGAAAGTTGAATCTCATAACCAACTCCTGACCTCCCTGAATGAAAGAGTAGAGGCTCAGGAGGCTGCCATGGCTGCTCAGGCTAGACAGCTACAGACTCTGGCAGAGATCCTGGACGATTCTGAAAACGGGACGCAGGAATAACATAAGAATACGGGGATTACCCGAATCAGTCCCCCCTCAGGAGCTGAAAACCACCTTGAGAGACATTTTCAATTCGGTATTGGATAGACCCCAAGATACCCCACTGGAGTTAGACCGTGCCCATAGGGCCTTAGGCCCGCGCCCTAATGCACAGGACCCACCGAGAGATGTGATCTGTCGGGTACATAAGTACCAGCTTAAGGACGCAGTCATGGGAGCGGCGAGGAGAGCAGGACCCATTAAGTACTTGGATATCCACATACAGCTCCTACCAGATCTATCCAGATGGACCTTACAGAGACGTAAAGCCCTTCGCCCACTACTGGAGGAGCTGCGATAGCAGGATCTTCCCTATACCTGGGGGTTCCCGTTCAGCCTTCGAGTTCAGAAAAGGGGCAGAGTGCATCGCCTGAGCCACCCCAGCGGAGTCCCAGCATTCTCGGCTGCCCTGGACCTACACGAGGTGGACGTCCTCGACTGGCCACCCCTACCATCCCTTTACAGAATGGACGACGCTCGAGGGGGACAACTTCCCCAAAGACAGCTCCAACCCGGAAGACAGCCCAATAGACGTGGACGAGCACAGCTGGGAGGAGAAAATAACTGATAACAGGTTCTAGTGACTTTGGGGGTTCTCTGCGTGGGTGGGCGGGGGATGGGATGAGGGATAGGCTTTATCAGCAATGTAAGGGAGAGGACTACACCAGATGATGTGATTGGTCAGTCTCCTTTTTCCTTTCCTCTTTTTCCCTCTTTCCTCTCTTGCCTGCCCTCCCCTTGCCCCCCCTCCCATTGCTCCTGGATGGACGTGTCTTTGTGCTGAATATTTACGGATACGTGGTGGGACCGCCATCTTATAGAGTTTCATTTAATGGGAAATATGACTAATGGAAGTTTCTGGTATCATAGGATTCATGGTTGTAAAGCTGTTAACACTTTCAGTTTTAATGGTACTGAAGACGAATGCGAGATGCGATATATCAACGATTTAGGGGGCTGTTGAAAATGGTAAATATAAGTTTAAGGGGTTGATTTTCTTGCTTCAGGGTCAAGCGAATATTACTTCATTATAAGGTTGGGGACCGGAGGAGACGGGTCTCCATTTCTCTTCTTGCCGTACACTCACCCCCTTGGAGTTGCTGTCTTGCCATTGAGGCATACAGCAATTAGCACATACCTCCACCTGGTTTCATGTTGTTAGTGGGCGTGTGCTTATTCACACCCGCATTGTTAACTTTGTTAACTTTACCGTTACTTTTTGCTTTTTCTAGTTTCTGACTCCTTTTCTACCCTCTGTGTTTAACCTAACCTCACCCCACTAGCCTTTCCCCTTCCCACAGCGGGCGCTGGACCCCGGAACGGACCCATCCTTTTGGAGGAGGCCTGATTCTCTCAACCCTAGACTACAGATAAGATGCCTGGTAAGACTACCATACCAAAGATCACATTGGGCTCCTTAAATGTCAGGGGCTTTAACACGCCACAGAAACGGTCACAAGTTCTGTATGGTATGCACAAGAAAAAAGTTAATGTATTGATATTACAAGAAACACATTTTAAGATCAGACATGTTCCTAATATATCCAACCGCTATTACACATCATGGTTCCACAGCGCCAACCCGGATTCACGATCGCGAGGGGTTTCCATTTCACTCCACAAATCCCTCCAACATACTATACTAGACACACTGGTTGATACGGAGGGGATGTATGTGATCTTGAAGATCCAGATTTTTTCAACAAAGTATACCATAGTGGGATGGTACGCCCCCGGCAGGGATCAAATTCGAGCTGTTAGGTCTTTTTTGAAGACTTTAGCTGATTTTGCTGACAGGGTTGTTATACTTGGGGGGGACTTTAATTTGACTCTTAACCCGACACTAGACTCAACGACGGCGAGGTCCTACCTCTCTCTCCGACAGATGGCCTCTTTGAAGAAAGACCTTCATGACCTGCACCTCACCGATGTCTGGAGGCTCCTTAACCCCAATGTGAAGGATTACACGTTCTTCTCCACGCCGCATGACTCGTATGGTAGAATAGATTTTTTTCTTCTTAGCCACTGCGCGTTGGCTTGGCATCCAAAACCGTCTATTGGTAGTTTTCTGTGGTCGGATCATGCCCCAGTCTTTCTGGACATCAGTCCCCCTGATTCAGGGACGAGGCAGTGGACGTGGAGACTGAACGATAATCTTTTAAAAGATCCTACATGTGTAGCTGACGTTAAAACTACCATAATGACATTCTTACAAGATCACACACATGACGACACCGCTATGCCTATCAAATGGGAAACTCTTAAATGTGTCCTTAGAGGGGTACTTATTAAACATGGTTCCCGTCTGAAGCAAATAAAAAATAAGGATATTAGGGATCTTACGGAAAAAATACTAATTCTGGAGACGAATCACAAGAATGACTTAAGAGCAGAGACACAGAGTGACTTGATCAAATGTAGAGACGACCTGAAGTCCCTGTTAAATGAGAAGTCCCGTATTCATAAAAATCGTTTTAAAAGTCTCTTATATGGCCAAGCTAATAAATGTGGACGTATGCTGGCTAGATTTCTACATCCACGTTGTCAGACCTCATATATTCCATCCCTTCAGAAGCAACATGGTCCGGCGACGTCGAATCCAACCGAAATCCTAGACATAATGAGACGCTATTACCATGCATTGTACAATATAAACGGAGGTGACCCCTCTCGATCGCCTCTGGACCCCCAACCGCAAATCGAGTCTTATATACATGATACCGCACTTCCGACACTGACTACAGACCTAACGGAACCATTAGAAACTGATTTCACAATGGAGGAGATTGATGAGGTTATTTGGAGCACTCCGGCTGGTAAGAGCCCGGGACCGGACGGCTTTTCCCCTCATTTTTACAAAATGTTTCGGGAACAACTTAGCCCCACTATGACACAGGTCTTTAATTCCATTACCGGCGAGGTCCCATTTGTTCCACAATCTTTAGAGGCTTTCATCACAGTGATACCGAAACCGGGTAGGGACCCTACGGTGGTGACCAATTACCATCCGATATCACTCATTAATGTGGACGTGAAACTTTACGCAAAAATTTTGGCCAACAGACTGGCTCCCCTTCTGCCTTTGGCTGTACACTCGGATCAGGTGGGATTTGTACGGGGAAGGGAGGCGAGAGACGGGATAAACAAGACCCTCATCCTGACTGCACATGCGAAAATAAAACATAAACCAATGGCACTACTGTCGATTGACGCAGAGAAAGCCTTTGACCGGGTACACTGGGGGTTCATGTTCTCGGCCTTACGACAGATAGGCCTGGGGAGCCGCTTCCTACAAAGAATTGCGGCTCTATATTCCAGCCCTTCGGCGAGAGTTAGGGTCAATGGCGCATTGTCAGACCCTATAGTTATCGGAAACGGCACACGACAGGGATGCCCTTTGTCACCCCTCTTATACACGGTGGTCATGGAACATTTGGCAGTAGCAATTAGGAAGAACCCCAGTGTACACGGTCTATGGGTGGACCGTGTCCATTATAAGGTTTCTCTTTATGCGGATGACCTTCTATTGTATATATCTCAGCCACACATTTCCCTCCCGTCACTAATGATGGAGTTTAGAAAATATGGTGCAGTCAGTAATTTTAAAATCAATCTTCAGAAAACTGAAGCCCTTAACATATCCTTGGGACAAGCAGAACTTACGAGAACAATGGGGAATTTCCCCTTTAGATGGAAGAATGGAGCTATTCAATATTTGGGCGTTCAAATTCCTACTGACATGACCGACCTTTATAAACTCAATTATTTACCCCTTCTGGAATCGACCCTGAGGCGTTTGAGGGAATACGGACGAAAAAATATCTCATGGTTTGGGAGGATGAACTCTTTCAAGATGGATGTTCTTCCCAGATTTCTGTATTTGTTTCAGGCGGTCCCGATCACTCCGCCGAAGGCATTCTTCCAGACCATCAGATCCGCACTGATCCGATTTGTTTGGCAGGCTTCTAGGCCCCGTTTAAAATATGCCAGTCTGACTGCTCCAAAGTCCAGAGGCGGTGCAGGTCTCCCTGACTTAGAACTTTATCATAGGGCATCCACATTAGTGCGCCTGTTTGACTGGCGATACAGCCATCGCTCTAAACAATGGGTCCAACTGGAACAGACATCCTTTGATATTCCCTTAAGACACCTCCCTTGGATCCAATGCTGTGATTTTACGGCAAGCGGCTCTGAGGGATCTACCGGTTTTTTGGTACAGGAGACATTACGACTCTGGAATCGCATAAAAATTAAGAAGGGATTAATTAGTGCCCTGAACCCGTTGACACCAATTTTTGGCAACCCAGACTTTCCTCCAGGACGTTTCAGGGACCGCTTCTTGGGCTGGCATATTAGTTCTGACTTACTCTTGGGACAAGTACTGGTGGGAGGAGATATTCCATCTTTGGGGTCTCTACAAGATCAGTTTCCCACTGAGAGGCTCTCTTGGATGGAATATAATCAGTTGAGGTCGTTTGTTTAGAGACACATAGCTGGTCGTACATCTCGCCTCCCCGAGACAAGACTGGAAAACTTATTACAGCAACAAGAATCCCCTTCCCACTTGATCTCTCTATTATATAGAGAGTTCCATGTTGAGAACTCGGAGACGATCCCGAGCTATATTCGGGCATGGGAGGAGGAGATGGGATGTAGATTCTCGGTAGAGGATCTTAACAAAGCCTACCTATTCACACACAAAATGTCCCCGGCCGGGGGCGCACAGGAGAAAAATTTTAAAATACTGACCGGATGGTATCTGTCCCCCGTTAGATTAAAGTCTATCTTTCCGTCGGTGGAGGACACTTGTTGGCGGTGTGGAACTGAGAGAGGCACACTATACCATATATGGTGGCAGTGCTCCGCGATACAACCCTTCTGGAAGAATGTGTTTCTGGCTTATCAAACAATTACTGGAGATGTTGTCCCCCCTTCCCCACAAGTCGCCATCCTCTCGATCCTCCCAGGCTCCATATCAGCTCAGAAACGGAGCATTCTCAGATTTTGTATCACTGCAGCACGTATGGTAATCCCACGCCATTGGCGGGCAACATCACCGCCAACCATGGCGGAATGGGTGTCAGAATTTGCAGGAATTTTCCGAATGGAAGAGCTGATGGCCGAGATGGAGGGGGACAACTCCCGCTTGATTCGTACTTGGCGTCCATGGATCTTGTTCAAAGAAACTGCTGGGCTGCCTCGACTGGTTGAGGAGGCTTCTTAGGGACTGATTCGGGAGTCTAGCGCCCGATTCCCCTTTTTCTTCCCTTCCTCCCACATTCTCCCTTCTTTACTACCCCTAAACGTTCCAATTATAATTTTTGTGTTCTTTCTTCCCCCTCCTTTTTTTTTTTTTTTTACCTTTCTTTCTCTCTCCTTCTTTCTATAACACCCCCCCACTGAGAAATGTAAAAGATATTTTGAATGACTGCTGTTGCACTGTTCCCGCCCATCTATGGTATTAAGAATTAAGATAATGAGAGGAAGGTTCATTCCCCTGGCTGCACTACTTCATGTAAGTAAAATGTTTAATGCAACCCATATAGTGGGGTTAATTAATACTAAGGGCCTATCACTCGGGTGGAACTTGGGTAGCGACAGTGGATCTGGATATATTCAACATGCATTCTATTGGGAAGCTGCCAAACTTTACCTTAAGCAGATGTGATAGATTTATAAGGGATTGTTATAATGTGATATTGTTCAGATGGTGTATAATCTTTACCATCTTGTATGTTTATTTTGTTTACTCTGTCTGTCTATTTGATCTTTCTTTCAATAAAAATAGATTCAACATTATTATTATTATTATTATTATTATTATTATTATTATTATTTCTCCTCTCCCGGGGTCTGGGTGGGTTATTGCTCCTTTGGAAAAGTTATTTTTCTATTTGTATCTATTGCATATTTTTGATATTCAATAAAAGAAAAAAAACATAGATAAACCCCAGAGGTGACGACATCCTGATTATTACCAGACAGAAAATACCACATTATCAACTTTTCTGCCAAACAAGAGGAGGACTCTTGTTTGAGACTCTTAAATGGGGCTCCACGGACTTTATTTGCATATTCGTATTTCCCAGGGAGCAATGCACCTAGGATTTCACTGATTGAGCGCCTTTGCCGGCTGCCGCAGTGTTTTCTTTGACTGGTCTCCCTGAGGTCAGTGATTGTTTCGAAACAAGAGGAGGAATAATGTCATAGATTTCTGGAGAATTTCAGGAGACATGTGTGGAGAGTATATAATAAGCTCCCGGAGGAGAATGTATAACAGTTTTATCTGATCCTTCAAGATGTTTTGTCTCTCGGTGACGATTCTTGTGCTGTTTGGAGTCAATTTCCTTCTATCTCCAATGCCAGTGAGTAGATAATCTATCTATCTACTGTATCTATCTATCTATTATCTATCTATTATCTCTCTATCTGTCTATTATCTATCTATCTCTATCTATCTGTCTATTATCTATCTATCTATTATCTATCTATTATCTGTCTATTATCTATCATCTATCTATTATCTATTATCTCTCTATCTGTCTATTATCTATCTGTTATCTATTATCTATCTGTTATCTATTATCTATCTGTCTATCTATTATCTATCTGTTATCTATTATCTATCTATTATCTATATGTCTATTATCTATCTATCTATTATCTATTATCTCTCTCTCTATCATCTATCTATTATCTATCTGTTATCTATCTGTCTATCTATCTGTCTATTATCTATCTATCTATCTATCTATCTTTCTATCTATTATCTATCGATTATCTATCTGTTATCTATTATCTCTCTATTATCTATCATCCATCTATTATCTATCTGTCTATCTATCTATCTATCTATCTATCTGTCTATTATCTAGGGGTCTCGCAGTCCACACTACAGATAGGTTGGTATCTGCTTATACACTTATCATTTATTCCTGGCATATATCTACTGTACCTCTGGCTCTATCTCTGTCAGTATCCACAGTCTCTTATATTGGCTGACAGCTTCTTTGTCAATGGTTACTAGTGGTTCTTATTTCAGGATTACTTTTATTAACATATATTGGTTCTACACTGGTAGATATATATATTTCCCTCAAATATTAGTAGTGATTGACACAGTATTTGTCTCTGTATTCCTTTTTTATATATCTGGCTTAGTTTAAGCTTTGGACCATTCTATGCACTTTATGTAAACATTGAGAAGATATTGTGTGCCCCTGTATTTAAGGAATAATCTAGAGAGAGACAATTTTTTGTCATTGTTATATGCCTTTGTTTAAATATTGCAATTTGTACCATTACCTTCATTATATCGGTGTGTGGCAACTGGGTGTCGCTGATTCCCTTATTTTCTACTTTATAAATTAATTTCTCTCAAAATTACATTTTATTCCATTTTTGTATAATAAAAAAATCTTATATTTTATTAATTGCTCCTGTTTCCATTTTTTCCTTGGTTTATGTATTGCTTTAATGGATGAGCTCTAATATTGATAGCCTCCTTGTGGTATCTATCTATCTATCTATCTATCTATCTATCTATCTATCTATCTATTATGTATCAGCTATCTATCTATCTATCTATCTATCTATCTATCTATCTATCTGTACATTATTTATTAGTCGTCCCTTAAGGCCGTATTCACATGTTGAGTGTTTGGTCAGTATTGTCCATCAGTATTTGTTGCCAAAATCAGGAGAGGAACAATCAGCGGAAACGTACAATAGAAGAACGTCACCCCTTCTGTATTTATCACCCAATCCTGTTGACTTACAAATACAATTAGTGAACGTGGCCCTAGGGGACGAGGCATTCCAGCTGTAATAAAATCAACTTAGTTATGAAATGCTTTCTTTGTTTTATCAAACACATTTTCAGTTTTTAATAGATAAAGCGGTTTAAAATTCAAGTACCAACTACAAGTCCCAGCAGGTGGCGCCAGTTACTCTAAAAATTCTGAAAAATGCTTAACAACTGCACCAAACTGCACTGTATGAACGCGACCTGACGGCTCGGCCTAACTGCAAGTAAATGTGGAAAATATAATATATTAATAAGTCTGACCTGAAGCTTTCATTTCTGTCTGCAGGCATCGCCCCAGATTCTGAGAAATGTTTGCTAAGACCAGGTAATGTGTGTATTTCACATGTTCGTTCTATGTAAAAGCTGCCATCTCTGTCTCACAAGGGAGGGAAAATAACAAAACAGCAGAGACAACAATTATCTGTAGGAAGAAGGGATTAAATATTTGTTTTTCTGTTACATTATTGACAGTTTTTGCTGCAAAGTTTTCCTATTGATAAAACAGAAGCTAGGTGATCTGTTTCTCTTATACTGTACATATATCTATACAGACTGAGATATAAGAAGGAGAAACTTGGGAATCACACAACACACAAAAATCTAAAGTAAATAATAAATCTACTTAGACGCTGTACAAAATAAGAAAAAAAGAAATAAATATGAATAAGGAAAAAAAAAAGAAATAGATAATTACATAAATAAGTAAGAACTATCCTGGCAGCCAATATTGCAGCTTTCCTTTATCATTAGCCCAAAAGTACCAATTCAATGGAATTGTTAAATGTCCAGATATTTTTTTCACATTACTAATAATGCTGCCATTATTATGTTTAACTAGTGGTAACTATCAATGAATAATGCATATTATTATTATTATTGTATAGATAATGTGAGAAGCATCTTTAGATAAACTCTTGCATTGCATAGAAGAAGCAGAAACTCTTTTAAAAGTGATTACTATTAACAAAACCTTCTGTGTTTGAAAGATCTGTCCAGAGCCGGACTGGCCCACCGGAGAAGCGGAGGATTCTCCGATGAACCCAGGGACTGACACCTGCTAGCATACAGGGCCAGCAGCTGCCTAGGGCGCCCGCTGCTCCCGGGGCCCCTAGTCAGTGGCGTGTCGCTAATAGCAGCAGCAGCTATGGGGGCCCCAGCCATATTATGAAGGGGAAATGCAGAATGCCATTATACATTTTCACGCTAACCTGTCTGACTTTTACAATTTACAAGTGTATTAAGATTTTTCTTTTTTTCTTTTCCAGGACAGATAAAAAGAGCGTTTGTTACCGTTTTCATGGAAAACACCCCCAAAGACCCTAAAACAAGTTTCCAGCTGTATATTGTGACCTGCGATAAAGCGGCTACAGTCACGGTGAAGGTGTCTCAGCCGTACTTCTATAAGAAGGTTCATGTTCCCCAGAACAGTGGTACATTCTTGACCCTGGACCCCACATATATGATCACAGGACAAGGCATCACGTCCAAGGTCATAATGGTGACCTCCGATGTGGCCATATCTGTATTTGCATTCAACACAAACAAGTTCTCCGCTGACGCCATGACCTGTCTACCACAAGAGGACCTGGGTGTGGAGTATTATATCGTTAATCCTGGGAGTGGGGCGCAAGCTTCAGTAGGCAAAAGACAATTTCCAGTGGTTAATGGACTTGATCGTGTAGTCCAGTTGAACATTACAGTCTTGAGATCCATCACATATAATGGGATTTCATATAAAACTGGAGATTTGCTCACATTGTCACTGAGGAACCAACAAGTCATTCAGTTTCAAAGCTCTGATGACCTCACGGGCACCAAAGTCTCATCTTCAGCCCCGTTGGCCGTGTTTACTGGTATTCAGAATTATGTGCACAGCTCAGGCTCTGACCCCCTCATGGATCAGCTCCATCCTGTGAAGCACTGGGGGAGCGTCTTAGCCGTGTTCCCATTTTTCACCCACACTCAGGATGTCATCACTATAGTTGGGGGAAGTCCTGATACCCGTGTGACTATTGATAGCCCAGGAGGTGCCACCAATCATAGTCTACAGGAAGGTGCCTATGTCCGAATCCCTGTAGACAAAATCCTCCTCATCAATGCCACCAAACCTGTGATGGTCTCATATTTATTCCATGAGACTCTCTCGGGTGGGTTACAATATGGTATGATGCATTTTTTACCACCGTCCCACCATCATTACTGGGAAGAAGATATTACAGGTTTGTGACTCAGTCTTACTACAACAACTTCATCCTCATCATTTCTCAAGTGTCTTCAGACTCCGAGTTCTACCTGGATGGGAAACCACTAAGTTCTTACCCAACGACCAGGAAAGAATTCAAGGGGTTTATAAGTCGGCAAGTCACATTGGGGAAGACTGAGGATCAGCATGAGATCTACCACGAGACCTCCACATTCACACTTTATGTTTTTGGCCTTGAATATTTAGTGTCCTATGGATATTCAATAGGCGAGGTTGGACCATTTCCAGGTGAGATATGTTCTACATATGAGTATAAAACCTGCATTAGCTTCAGCAGAACATGGGAAATTGTTGTGTCGTCTATATGCAGTAATCTGAGCTGACAATAAGATAGCCCCATAATGAAGCCAAAACCATGCCCAGTTCCTGGGTTTGCCACGTAGGACAGTTTGTTTTCTCCATACAACCTTCTTTTACATCTTTCTGGCAAAAAGAATTCATAAATATTTATGAATGTATAAAACTATTAGTTTTACAGCAGCGCCTCCACAGGAGAAATGAAGCATTGCATAGTTCCCTGTAAAATCATCAGTGTTCTCTTTACGGAATACATGGAAGTGTTGGAACCTTTAGATTCTGAGACTAATAAATGAGAGTCCTAAATTAAGGACCCCCTGTCACTTTATAATTCTTTCTAAAGGTGTCTTATAAATTATGAGGGCTGGGGATAATGAGACTGTGGGACCTCCAACACCTAACTCAATCTACTGCTAACACACCATTCTTTGTGGTTAGTGATTGTTTCATAAGTGTCTCTACTTTGTTACAGAACCAACACAAGAACCCGGATGTCCGATCCGTTGCCTCCCGGATGCTGCGGAGTACATCTTACCATACAGCTTGGTATCGGGGGCTCACCTAGATGTGCTTGATATTCATCTCAAGGACCCTCTGTGCTGAACAGAGAAGGAGAAGAATCACTACCTCATCAAGATTCCATTCAGCAGATGCGGCTCCAGTGTCCTGGTGGGTTTTCCAGTTACAGACAACTTATATAAAGTCTAATTGTAAAAATTCTTTCTCAATTTCCTACTAAATGAGCCGATATATCACTGATAGATTATTCAGGATACCGGTCTGAATGATGGGGAGAAGATCAGACACCAAACAGTATATGGATAATGTTCATACCAAGAGAAGACATTTATTTCATCATTTACGTCACTTTTCTTTGGTTATTATCTTCAGTATTTATCCTGACATATCTACACAGTGAGTCCAGTGGGCGGTCCTATTCACAGTTTAAGAGACCGCCCCCCGGACTCATAGTGAGCAGAAATTTACACCCAGAATTAATTTGTTCCCTACACACTATTATATATAAAACTTCTTGGCTTCTCTCGCTCTATAACGTGACGCTGATAAGGATCATGAGCAATGAGATAAGTTTACATGAAGTTCAGGAAGAAGAGACGACGTCACTAAAGATCACCTAAATAACCTTAGGAATATAAATTGTGACTTTTTTCCCCATTTTTTGCTGATTTATTTTTTTCAGTATGAGGATGGGAGAACATTCTACGCTAACACCATCTACGGCACCGTCCCTGACACAGACGTCCATCGTATTGAGATCTCAGTGAGATGTGAAATGGAGAGTAATAAGTCTCTGGAACTGGTGATAAAACCTCAAGTGAAGAATGTGACCTGTAAAGGTTATTACAACGTGTCCATGAGACTCTACCAGAGCGACGGCTTCAGTGACCCCATCACCCTTTATCCTCATGAGGTGGATCTGCACAGCAACCTACATGTGGAGCTTGTGGTGGAGTCAGTGGATGAGGAGCTGCGGATATTCACAGAATCCCTCACTGCTTCCCTGTCATTAGAGGACACACATAAGAGATACAACCTCATCCACCATGGGTGAGAACCTACATGTCTGATATTACAGGGCGATAAGGTGTCCATCCAGTGGTTACAGATGTGCAGAACCATTGTGGAGCCTCAAAGCTCAGCCGTCTATACTGTAGAGACGGAGGCTCGGGGCAAGGCCAAGAGTTTGGGCCTCTTTACCCATAGCAATGTTTACAAATAAAACCGGCAATTTAAAAAAGTTACTATGCGTAACAAAGACCATTCAATAAATGATGCCCATTGTCTTCTACAAGAGAACTTACTGGGTAGGATCAGATGTGGGCAAAGGGCATTGTGCAGGAAGGAGAAGGAGATGAGC
Source organism: Dendrobates tinctorius (assembly GCF_039654945.1). Classification (NCBI taxonomy): domain Eukaryota; kingdom Metazoa; phylum Chordata; class Amphibia; order Anura; family Dendrobatidae; genus Dendrobates; species Dendrobates tinctorius. The sequence goes on from NW_027361695.1 coordinate 1,190,929, forward strand.
TGTGACCAGTGGTGGCTCCTGTGTTATCTACTGTATATAGAGGTGTTATCACTGATTGTACAGGAGGGGGAGGTGGTGAGCTGCGACATCATCTGGTGGATCCTGTGTTATCTAATATATATATATATATAGAGAGAGAGAGAGAGAGAGAGAGAGACAGGTGTAATCAGTTATTGTAATCCTGTCTGTAGTGATAATGAAAATGCTGTAAAGTCATTGTGCAGAACAGGAAGTGTGAATCTATAGTTAGGATTAGTGGCCAATGTGAAAATTGGAAGAGTGTCTATTATTAATATTATTATTAATAACAATAATAATATAGGAATGTGGAAATATTTTTATTTAAATACATTTAACATAAAAGCCTGATTTAACTATGACATTTTAATGACACATTCTCTTGAAGATAAGCCCTGTCTGTTGCCCTCTAACTATCCAGGAGTGAAGGGAAGTGATGATTATTCTGTGCACCTCCTTGCTGTGTTGTATGAGCTTCTCAGATTGATGCCATGACCATGGCTTATATTATACTGATACCTTTGTTCTGTCCTCAGATGCCGCCATGACTCCAACTTACAGGATCACCCGGTGACAGACCGGCGCCGGCAGCGCTTAAGTTTCTATGTGGTTAAGTTTGACCATTTCCATGAAGTCTACCTGACCGCCAATGTGATAATCTGTCACAACTCCACCTCCCCGAATCGCTGCACTCAGGGCTGCATCACCCCAAGACTGAGGCGAGACGTCCGCACCTCAGGGGAAGAACTGGACACCGCCAGATTATCTAAGGGCCCCATTGTGTTTAGGTCTAGTAAGTAGTCGCCGTATATCTTCCCTTGATAATTAGGATAATAATATTAATCCCATCCCAATGCAGCCATTCTTCTTTTGTTTTTCCTCCCTTTCTGTCAAAAGCCACAACTGACATGGCCGTATAAGGGCTTGTTTTTTCAAAATTGAGTTGTAGTTTTGATTGGCACCAATGAGCTTATGGGGTTAAAAAATACTAAAATTCACAACATAGAGCAAAAATAACAATAGAACAAGAAAAGAAAGTGAAATTTTGAAACTGATCAAATTTAGAATTGTGCGCTAACTTTGGCTTTGAAATCCATCAGCCACAGGTTTAAAATGATCCTTACAGATATTGGAGATAATATGCCATACGCTTTACAGTATTAACATAATACCGCCATATGGTACTCAGATAATACTATCATATTCACTTAATAAAAGAGGATCCATCCAAATTATACCGTCATACACTTCCAGGTAAGTATATGATAAAGTGATGGAAATGTATTGATAGCACTTGTGCTTTCTTCCAAAACAGTCAGTTCAGATTTCAGAGTAATTTGGATCTGCATTACCAGTTCACGATAATGGGCAATAATAGGTTTGGATTAGATTTCGATCATTAGTTTGCCAACAAGGAACCTTTCCTCTCCAAACATATGTAAAACATGTCCAATGATCCTTTTCATATTTATGGTATTTTTTTCTTCCTTCCACAGAGGAGAAGACCAGACAAAGTCACATCTATAACCTGACGTCAGTTTTGTTGGTTGTCTTGTGTGTGACTGTGATTTTTTCAGCGCTGAGTTTGGTGATACAGAAAGAATACTACAGAAGACAACAGAAAGCCCCGACACACAGCAGCAGCGGCTGATCCTGAAGATATCATCTCTCTATTAACTTTCTATTGTATTGGAAATGCAATCTTACATATAGATTTCATTAGGTCACATTTTCTTTTTATTGTTTAATGTTTTATCCATTTTTTTTGTCTAATCTGGAGGACTCTAATGTAATAAAGCTGTTTTATTATATAAAAAAAGGTGAAACCTGTACCTGATTTGATGAGTGAATGATGGTTACCACTACAACGCCGTGATAAATTAGAAAATTGAAGGCTATCTGTCTATTTATCTATCATCTATATATCTGTTATCTATCTATTATCTGTCTATTAATTATCTATTATCTATCTATCATCTATCTATCTATCTATCTATCTATTATTTATCATCTATTTATCTATTATCTATCTATCTATACTTCTATCTATTATCTATCTACCTACCTATTATCTATCTATCTTTACTTCTAGTTATTATCTATCTACCTATGATCTATCTATCTATCTATCTATCTATCTATCTATCTATCTATCTATCTATCCAGTGTCGGACTGTAGTGCTAAGGGCCCACCAGTAACATTGACTTTGGGGGCCTACTTTTCACCTGCATACAAATATTACACTACCCTCGTTCTCAAATTTAGCTATATCTCTATATCATAATAAACTGGGTAGTTTGGGTAATGAATGATGAGATGCTGATTTTTTTTCTTATAGAGTGAATCAACTGAATTATGCCAAGTACTGCCCATAGAGAGGGGTTGGGGACTCAGATCTGCACAGGGGCCCTCTGGGGGATTCCCCTGTTACCCTGTGGGCCAGTCCAAGCCTGTATCTATCTATCTATCTATTATCTATATAAATATATCTATTATCTGTCTATTTATCTATCTATCTGTCAGTTAAGTACTTTGATAAAAATCATATCGGCCAATGTACCTGATTTGAGGGATGAAGACTGGACGGAAGCAGAGAGCTCTTCGCTCCTATTCCTTGGTTGGTAGAGCTATTGTCTTCTTGATAAGTCATTTCTTTCCCTCGTCTTTCCATTTCCACTGGTGGACTTTAACCCAAATTCAGATCTGTGGACACACAATGTTCAATGAATTGGCACAAATTCAAAGACCCCTTTATTTTTGCTTATTTACACCCTTTCTGAAAAAAAGCAGTTGCTCAACCCTTTCAATAAGCTTTAAAATGTTGCATATTAATCTTCAACTGGACAAAGAAAGAAAAAAAAAGACAGATTGTGTACTCTACTAAGGTACTGGAGTGTATTTGCGCCAAAATTTGCAAATAATGAATTATGCTAAACTGCCTGGAAGCCACATCGATGGTGCTTGCAAAACAAAAAAAAAAACAAAAACAGATGAAAACAATTAAAGGTAAATCAAAGGAGTTCTTTTTCTTTAGGATAAGTCATCAATATTAGATCGAAAGTGATGCGACACTGGCACTGATCAGCTGTTCCCGGTGTCGGCATAGTCAGATGTTAGCAGTTGCGGAGCTGTACAGCACAGATCTGTCAACTCTATATTGGCCGTAGATGCCTGGGGCCCTGTACGCTGCCTGAGGCCCCGTGTGCTGCCTGGGACCCCGTTCACTGTCTCTGCCCCCCCCCGTGTGCTGCCTGGGGCCCCTTGTGCTGCCTGGGGCACCTGTACGCTGCCTGGGGACCCAGGTGCTGCCTGGGGCCCCATTGTGCTGCCTGGAGCCCTGTGTGCTGCCTTGGACCCAGTGTGCTGCCTGGGGCCCCCGTGTGCTGCCTGGGACCCCATGTGCTGCCTGGGGCCCCTGTGTGCTGCCTGGGGCCATGTGCACTGCCTGGGGCCCCATGTGCTGCGTAGGACCCCATTCCATCTCTGCCCCCGTGTGCTGCCTGAGGCCCCGGTGTGCTGTGTGGGGCCCTGTGCACTGCCTGGGACACCTGTGCGCTGCCAGGGGAACCTGTGCGCTGCCTGGGGCTCTGTGCGCTGCCTGGGGTCCCCGTGTGCTACCTGGGGTCCCCGTGTGCTATCTGGGGTCCCCGGGTACTGCCTGGGGCCCCATTTTTGATGGTTCTCAAAAGCGTGAAAAATCTGATCTACAGCAGCTGGGGTATATTCTGACCTGGAGGGGTATAATATGGCCTTGGCCACGTTAACCCTGGGTATATTCTGGGCGGGGGGGTTAATCTGGCCTGTTACAGCGGGTGTCTCACTTGTCTTTTCATTTCTCGGCAGCAGTGAGATCTTTGTGTGACCAGTTTAAACACATCAGTCTTTCCACATCACACAGAGAATGGCGGTTCTGAGCCCCTCTTGGGACATTTTTTTCCCCTGTATGACGCTGCCTTCTTATGATTGGGTTATGTTCTAGAGGGGGAAGTAAATGTCCCCAGAGACTAATCTCTGTTGATGCCCCCTCTCCTGAAAGGGAAATCAGAATCTAAACTTTACAAGATAATATATCCACAATGGAAAGGAGAAACCATAAATTAAAGCGATTATCTGTTCTAAAATGACAAGTCTGTGACTACAGGCTTGTGAATCCTCATACAGCACACACTGTGCACTGGGAAGATCCTCCAGTATCAGGGCCAGGAATGGCGCAATACTCCTGGCCACACTCGGACTAGATGGGCAAGTGTATTGAGCAAGGCCGTGCCCTTCTAGTCGGAATGTGGCCGGGAGTAAGCATATTGAATACTCGTGGTCACTGGACCACTGTTCCTGGCGCTGACTCCAGAGAGTCATCACACAGAGTGACTGCAGACTTGACGTTTTAGAATGGACAATCCCTTTAATAATGGGACAAGAAAAACAGACAGGAAAAATCCATTAAAACGAAAGCTGTGCTCTGATTTTTTCCGCTGGTAAAATGAAAACTGAGCTCTGATTGGTTGCAATGGATAATTAATATAGTTTTACTGTAACACAGTTCTAATAAATGAGGCTTGAAAAGTGTCGCCCTGTACAGTCTCTACCAGGGGAACTGACCCTTATAATCCTATACTGTATGTGCTTAGTATCACCTATTGGCACCTCCCACCTCCACCATTATATTCAATTGTGTCAACATCCCAACGATGCAGATACAGCTTACAGCTCCCCAAATCTGGGACTGTCTCCATCCATCCAGGATGGTTGGGAGGCGTGCAAGCAAGGGGTGATCTTACTAATTTTAAGAATTACAGCACATATATGATTTATATCGGTCAGTTCCACTGGTAGAGTCTGCACAAGATGACTTTTTTTCGGGCCACATTTATTAAAAGTGTCTTACATTAAAATTCTCTTTATTATCTATAGCAACCAATCAGAGCTCAGCTTTCATTTTACCAGAGCAATGCAACCAATCAGAGCTGAGCTTTCATTTTACCAGAGCAATGCAACCAATCAGAGCTCAGCTTTCATTTTACCAGAGCAGAGTAACCAATCAGAGCTCAACTTTCGTTTTAACAGAGCAAAGCAACCAATCAGAGCAACTTTCATTTTACTTAAGCTCATGTACAAATAAAAACACACCAGATCTTACTGTTCCAGCAAAAAAGCTGTTTTTGTGGTTTTTTTGTGGAAGTGATATAATACAGGATCTGTGGCAATATCACAATTCTGTGATAAAAATGTGTACATGGCCGTCTTCCAAAAAAAAAAGTAAAACCATGTACAAAAGATCAATTACAATTCCTAAATGCAAACAATGTAAATCTTTATTACGTAACAAACACAAAAACCTAGACAAATAAAGAGATGTAAAATTGCTCATATTGCGCCAGAACCTTTTCCTCTGCGGTCATAGGGGATCGGATCGTGATTACCGCTATGTATAGCACTATGCGCACAGGCAATACGACGATCACAGCTTCAAGTCCCCTAAGGGGGACTATTGAAGGCAGCAAAAAGTATATAAAAATGAGTTTTAAAAAATATGAAAAAGTAAATAAAAACTATTAAATCACCCCATTTTGCCCTAGTGAAAATAAAACATTATGAAATATATATACACATATCTGGTATCGCTGCATTCAGAAATCTCCGATCTTTCAAAATATAAAAACAATTACAGTAATCGAATTGTTAAAAATCAAAACACCAGAAATAAAAATTTTTTGGTGGCTGCAATATTGCAATAAAATGCAAATAAGAGAAACATCGTACCTACCCCAAAATGTTTTCAGTAAAAAAAATGAGCTTGGGGCGCAAAAAATAAGCCCTCATCCAGCCCCAGATCCTGAAAAATGGAGACACTATGGGTCTCGGAAAATGGCAAAATAGCAAAATTTTCTTTTTCTTATAAATTTCAGAATGTTTTTTTTACCACTTAAATAAAAAAAACAATACAGGTTTGGTTTTGCGTACTCGTACTTGATCTAGAGAATCATATTGCCGGATCAGTTTTACTATAGTGCAAATGATAAATTAAAAAAGAAAAAAAAAACAATACTGAAATTGCACTTGCACTTTTTTTTGCAATATGAACCCACTTTGAATTTTTTTTTTCCAGTACACTATAAGGTAAAATCAATGGTGATGTTCAAAAGTACAACTTGTCCCACATTAAAAACAAGCCTTCATGCGGCCATATGGATGGAAAAATAAAAAAAAGTTATGGCTCTTGGAAGAAGGGGATCAAAAACCGATAGCGCAAAACCCGAAAATCTCAAAGCCATGAAGGGTTTGAAGAGGGACATGCCGCCGGCCGACATCTCCCCAAATTTGTGACTTTCCTGCGCAATTGAGATGCATGCATACATACAGTATATTCCGAGGGCAATCAAATATTTAATTGGGATCCAAAATAGCCGTCTCTTCTTGGTAAGCAGAGCACCAGATCACCAAGAAGAGCCGGACTGCCCATCACTTGTTGGGAATCTTCAGCTATGTAGGAGTTCACATCAAGACGGGAGGCACAAGAGTGACTGTTGGCTCATAGCCCACCCTACTGTCTCTGAGAGCTTGCTTTTCGCTATAGCTCCACTTAAACCAACTTGAAGAGCTGCCACCAGCCAGTTGTCTTGTCTCACGATGGTTGCAGACAGTTTTGCCGCTTTGGACCACATACAGCAGGTCCATCCGCCATTATATGTGATCACAATTTCACTGCTCCTCAAATCCTTCATCTATCAATACCTGTATGGGCCCGTACCGGTGCCGGGCTCCTCTACCTACAAACTATCAGCCATAAAGAACTGTTTCTAGGTGTCCAATAATGCCGGCAGAGCTTGGCTCCGCTTCACATCCCAAGGTCCGCCAAACATTAGCGGGAACGGAAGATCCTCGAAAATATCAATATAGACCCTTATCATTGTGTCGTCGGTAAACGGGAAACTGTTCCTTAGTGATGAGGAGGCCCACACAAGAGAAAAGCCCAAAGGTGCCCCTTTTGGGGAGTGTGTATTATTACTATATTATTGCTATGGTTTACTGTACAGAACAGAACAGTATGGGGCCCAACATACTAATAAAAATAGGGGGTCTCATGGAGGGCACCCATGGCCTTTGGTTGCCCCCATCACTGAACCGGAGACTTTTTTTGTATTGATGTTTTTTCACTGATACTTTGCTGTTGCCTCGCCTGGATGATGACCGTCTGCTCATTCTGTTGTTCACTGACTTTGATTATTTCAGGAAATGTACAGACCAAGAATTTCTGATAAAATTCTGCTAAACCTAAGTTTTCCTTTGTGTATTTATCTGACAATTATGAATCTTTCGTTTTCATTGTCATTCGGTTTGGCTCGTCATGATCTAATCTGTGGTGAGTGTGTGGGGGCGTAGCATTGTTTTGTTAATGGATTGGGATCTGTACAGGGATGTGGTTATAATAATTATGCAACATTTCTGAGTAATATTTTTAAGCCTGATGCAGCCAATTTTCATTTTTTTTGCAGTTTCATTTTTTCTCTTTTCTTCTTCCAGGAGCCAGAACTTTTATTTTTGCTTCTATATCAGGGTTTGTTTTGTCACAAGACAAGCTGTAGTTTTGAATGACAATGTCCATTTTACCATGTACTGAAGAATAGGAAAGAAAATTCCAAGTGGGGTAAAATGGTGGAAAAAAATAATATCACAATTCTGCAAAAAAAAATTTAGGATTTTGTTTTAACGGTGTTCACCTTAAAACTTCAGGTTGGTTCAATTACAGAGATACCAAACTTTTATAGTTTCAGTCACAGGGACCTCAAACAGGGCCAATGGGCGCACCACCGGGATGGTACACCTTTCCATTATTGGCTGTGTCACGGTTCCACCCCTCAGTGTGTCTGGGATGCAGTTACTGAAAGCTCAGCCGTCCCAATCAGGTACAGGGGTATGCTGAAGCTGTCTGTACTTTGATTAACAGCTTAATCGTCCAGTCTGGTGCAGGAGGGTGCTGAGCCGTCAGTGTGGTGGTCCAATCTAAGACTCGGTGGTGCTGGCTGTCTCCAGGTGTACATTATTCCAGATAATTCCAGGCTACTTAACTGGGCTGTCCCTCCCAGATCTCTGCCAGATGTACATTCAGCTTCTGTGTGATTTGTCTCTCTGTGCCTTGCGTTCTGTTTGTTGTTCTTTAGTTGCCTGACTTTGGATCTCTTTCTGACCATTCATCTGTTTAACCCAGGGGTCTCAAACTCAATTTACCCGGGGGCCACTGGAGGTAGAATCTGGGTGAGGCTGGGCCGCATCAGGTTTTCCACAAGGAAAGCTCTTACAAAAACATTCCAGTGTTATCAAATGTCTTTATTTTTTCATCTTATTTTGTGTTAAAAAATAAATTCCAATGCATGGCCAGACCACCGCTCAGGAGATATTTCACCAGCTGTGTGATGCCATTGAGAATGCCGGTTTACCTTGGAGGAGGTTTGTTGGAATAACAACTGATGCTTCTGAGCCTGGGGTAATGGCGCAAGTTCGCAATAAGGCCGGCTGATGTCCCGCCTCCGAGAGCAATATACTGCACCGCCCCACCGCTCATTCTGAACCCGGCGCACCTGAGTCTGTGGCGTGGTCCGGTCCCTGCTCTGCTGTTCCTGCTGCATGTGTTGTGAGTGTGACTCATACGCCTTGCCTGCTGACAGCAGGCTGCTGTGACTGTCTAGCCATCATCATACTCACCTCCTCCTGCTGCAGCTCCGATGGTCCAGCGCCGACATCTTCCTGTATGAGCGCGGTCACACGTCACGTGGTACCGCTCATTAAGCTCATGAATATGGGCAACACGCCTATGAGAGTGGAGTGGCGTCCAAATTCATGACCTTAATGAGCAGTACTACGTGTGACTGGGATTTCACATGCGAGACTCGGCCGTGTTTCTCGCATGTGTGATCCCGGCCGAGGTGAGGGCCGCAAACTATTGTCCCGAGGGCCCATGAGGTGAGGGCTGCAAACTATTGTCCTGAGGGCCGCAGTTGGTGTTATGCCGCGCTCACAAGGAGGCGGGGCTTCGGCCCCGACGTCACTCCCTCCGGTACGGCGGTCCCTCAGGGGTCCCCGTCGGGTGCGCACGCGCAACTCTCGTCCCCGGGTCTCCTCCTCCATGCCACGTTTGCGCTTGCGCGCTCCTGTCAGTGCTGTATAGGGCTCGGTCCTCTCTATGGTATTGGAGGACCTGACCCGGAACCACTAGTGGTCATGTGCTTTCTGGCTAGGTCCTGACCCGGAACCAGTAGTAGTCATGTGCTATATCAGACGACCTCCCCCTAGGGGAGGTGCCTGATTATTGTTGTGCTTCCTGGCTGGGTCAGCTGTGTCCCAGCCTGGCTGTGCGCTGTTCTCAGGTCCTCTGCTCTGTCTGCTATTCTGTGGTGCTCCTAGCACTTGCTCTGAACCCTTGTTTCTTCATGCTCCGCCGTGCCTCCTGGCATTCACTCTATTCCTGTGTTCTGTTACTTGCTACACGCCTTATGTGCCCACGTGTACCCGTCTAGCACTACCCTGTACTCAGCGCACTCCCGTGTACTCTCCTGTGTTCCCTAGTATCCTGCACCCTCCAGTCACACAGTCTCGTATCTCCTGTGAGCCGGCCGCCTGGTGCCAGCAGTCGTGGTATCGTATCCCCTGGGGCTTGCTCCTGACACTCCCTGTATAGGGGGTGGTCCTCACTAGGCTAGCTCGCCCTGGGAGGGTTGGTGCCGCGACCCAGAGGGTCCACTCCAGGAGTCGCTAACACTCTAACAGTATAATCAGGCCATGGACTCCGCTGGTACTGCGGCTTCCGTCCAAAAGGAGCTGACGTTCCTCCAGGAAAACCAGATTAGGATTATGGCATTTCTCAAGTCCATGGAGTCCGGTTTATCTGCCTCTCAGTCCTCTGAGCCTGGGAATGCTGCCCAGTTGGCTAGTCTCCAGCAGGAACTTGCGCAGCAACGCGACTCCCAGGCTCAGATTCTCAACTATATAGCGTCGGTAGATAATCGGCTCCTTTCCATACAATCTGCCCAGGCCATGCTTCCACACTCACTTCCGCGCCTATGCAAGCCACCCCGGTATAGTGGTGACCCTGTGTTGTGTCGCGGATTCTTGAACCAGTGTCGTTTGCATTTTGAGTTTTTTCCGCAGCATTACCCCACCGATCGTGCTAAAATAGCATTTATTGTTTCTCACTTAGAGGGTAAGGCGCTTGCGTGGGTGAATCCCCTTTGGGAGCGTAATGACCCGCTCGTCGCTCAGCTTTCCATCTTTTTGGACACTTTCCGTAAGGTGTTCGATGAGCCGGGTCGCCTTGCTTCCACCACCGAGTCCCTCTTTAATCTTCGTCAAGGTTCTCTATCGGTTGGACAATACGCGATATGTTTTCGCACTTTGTCCTCTGAGCTAGGTTGGAATAATGATGCCCTCGTAGGGGCCTTTTGGCGTGGTCTGTCCGGTCGGATCAAAGACGAACTGGCGGGCCGAGATACCCCTACCAATTTGGAGGATCTTATCTGTCTCGCGACACGCATTGATTTGCGCTTCCAGGAGCGCACCCGCGAGTCAGCCAGAGAGAGAGGGTCCTCTCGCCTCTCTTCGTCCACTCGCAGTTTTTCTCATCCGTCACCCGAGTTATCTGTGGCAGATCCGGTACCTGAGCCTATGCAGGTGGATCGCCTCCAGATAGCTCAACGGCGTCGTGTGAAAAGGCAGGCACAAGGGCTCTGTTTCTATTGTGGGGATGCCTCCCACTTTCTACGCTCATGTCCCAAGAGACCGGGGAAGTCTCTCCGCCTGGGACTGTTAAGTGAGGTCTCCCCAAGTGTATGTGATTCCTCTCTACCCCTGACCGTGCCTGTCTCCCTGAATTTTGGTTTCGAGACTTTTACTGTGAAAGCTATTGTGGACTCTGGCGCAGTGGGTAACTTTATTAGTCTCGAGGCAGTTAAGAAGTTTCACATCCCTGTCAGATCCCTGGAGTCTCCTAGGTCAGTAGTTCCGGTCGACGATAAGCCCTTGCAGGACACTGTTAACCAGGTCACTGAGGAAGTTGAGTTGCAGATTGGCACATGTCATCGGGAGCGGATCTCCTTCTACGTATTGCCGACTTCGCCTCATACCCTTCTTCTTGGACTTCCTTGGTTACGTATTCATGGGCCGACCCTGGACTGGCAATCTGGTGATATACTCCGTTGGGGACCGTCCTGTCAAAAGAGTTGCCTGCTGTTCATTCATCCGAAGAACCCTGCTTGCTCGTCTTCGACGGTTATAGGTCCGCCGTCCACCATCCCGTCTGTGACTTGTGACATTGTCGAGAAGGAGGCTGAGAGTCAGTCTCCACATCCGTCAAGCATTCCGTCTGTGACTTGTGACATTGTCGAGAAGGAGGCTGAGAGTCAGTCTCCACATCCGTCAAGCATTCCGTCTGTGACTTGTGACATTGTCGAGAAGGAGGCTGAGAGTCAGTCTCCACATCCGTCAAGCATTCCGTCTGTGACTTGTGACATTGTCGAGAAGGAGGCTGAGAGTCAGTCTCCACATCATTCAAGCAACCGGTCTGTGACTTGTGACATTATCAACAGGGGGGCTGAGAGTCAGTCTCCACCTCCGTCAAGTGACCGTCCCAAGGTAATTACCGTGGCTTCCGTCAAGTTGACGCCCCAGCGTCCAGGGAAGACCTTTGTGTCTAAAGGTAACCGTAAAGGTGTGTTATCCTGGGGACATTCTTCTCCGGCTGCCGGTCATGTTGGTGCCAAGAGGACACTCTCCCGTTTATCCCACGATTACTGGTGGCCGTCTATTGCTCAGGACGTCAAAGACTTCGTGGCTGCTTGCCCATCGTGTGCCAAGAAGAAACTTCCCAAGCAACCATCCTCCGACTGCTCGCCTCCTAAGGATGAATTGACTTCCAATGACTGCACCACCATTTCGGCCTCCAAGCATGTCTGTGTGCCTCTGCCGGTTCGACCTGTCTCAGGGATACCTGCCTCCGACTCTCTGTCCGTGGAGTTCTCCAGGGTATGGCAGGAGACCGAATTTTCTCGTATTGAGACTCTGGATCTCATTGGTCCTCATGCAGTTAGGAAGTGTCTGGATCCCGCTCCTAGTGTCAAGGTGCTATTTTCCAGTTCTAGAGAGAGGGGGCTTAAAGGAGGGGGTACTGTTATGCCGCGCTCACAAGGAGGCGGGGCTTCGGCCCCGACGTCACTCCCTCCGGTACGGCGGTCCCTCAGGGGTCCCCGTCGGGTGCGCACGCGCAACTCTCGTCCCCGGGTCTCCTCCTCCATGCCACGTTTGCGCTTGCGCGCTCCTGTCAGTGCTGTATAGGGCTCGGTCCTCTCTATGGTATTGGAGGACCTGACCCGGAACCACTAGTGGTCATGTGCTTTCTGGCTAGGTCCTGACCCGGAACCAGTAGTAGTCATGTGCTATATCAGACGACCTCCCCCTAGGGGAGGTGCCTGATTATTGTTGTGCTTCCTGGCTGGGTCAGCTGTGTCCCAGCCTGGCTGTGCGCTGTTCTCAGGTCCTCTGCTCTGTCTGCTATTCTGTGGTGCTCCTAGCACTTGCTCTGAACCCTTGTTTCTTCATGCTCCGCCGTGCCTCCTGGCATTCACTCTATTCCTGTGTTCTGTTACTTGCTACACGCCTTATGTGCCCACGTGTACCCGTCTAGCACTACCCTGTACTCAGCGCACTCCCGTGTACTCTCCTGTGTTCCCTAGTATCCTGCACCCTCCAGTCACACAGTCTCGTATCTCCTGTGAGCCGGCCGCCTGGTGCCAGCAGTCGTGGTATCGTATCCCCTGGGGCTTGCTCCTGACACTCCCTGTATAGGGGGTGGTCCTCACTAGGCTAGCTCGCCCTGGGAGGGTTGGTGCCGCGACCCAGAGGGTCCACTCCAGGAGTCGCTAACACTCTAACAGTTGGCCCACGGGCCATGAGCTGGAGACCCCTGGTTTAACCCCTTTTGCTCTGATCCGTTATCCTCCTGGTATTATGACTTACTTTGCCTTTGCCACTTACTTCTGTTTATGACATACCTTCCTGGCTTTTGACCTTGGATTTCTGACTATTCCGTCTCGCGGTTTGGCCATGAGAAGTGACTCAGCGTCACAGGCTGTTTTAACAATATGCCCATTAGGTTTTAGACCTGAAGAAGAATCATTTGAGTATCATTTGATCTATCATCTGTCTTTTCAAGTGGGGTCTTCTGTTAATAACACAATTTCATTGGAAGGATGCTCCGCTACGTCTACTTATTTTGATGTCATAGTATCATGGGTACTTTATGTTGGGCCCTACAGGCTAAGATTGATATTGAAGCAGCTTATTGTTTGTTTCCCGTTCATCCTTTTGTTTGTTGGATATTAGGCAGGGTAAAATGTACGTGGATTGTTGCTTAGTACCCTTTTAGTAGGGGCAGTGAAGAAGGAATTCATCAGTGCTTCACTCTTTTTATGATTTTTTGTTCAAACATCCATGGTTTATTTCATTTGGATACATACCATGGAAGCAATAGCATAGAGATTTGGAGAACTGTTAGCACCATAACAAATAGAGCATAAATTTCGATAAAATGGAGTTTCGGTTATCGTTGGAAATAGTAGAGGATTTCAGACTTTTCTTGAAATAGTAAAAGAGTGTGGAAGAAGGGCATAGAATCATAGAATGTTAGAGTTGGAAGGGACCCCCGGAGTCATCGTGTCCAACCCCCGGCTCCATGCAAGAGTCACTAAACCATCTCAGACAGATGTCTGTTCAGCCTCTATTTGAAGACTTCCATTGAAGGAGAACTCACCACCTCTCATGGCAGCCTGCTCCACTCATTGATCATCCTCACTGTGAAAAAGCTTTTTCTAATATCTAATCTGTATCTTCTCCCTTTGTTTTATCCCATTGCTTCTCATGTTTCCATGTGCAAGCTTCTTTTTTGCAACCTAAACATTCCCAGATCCTTTAACCGTTCCTGGCAGGACATACTTTGCAGTCCGCTCACCATCCTGGTAGCTCTTCTCTGAACTTGATATCTAATTTCAATGGTCATATGGAAGCCATGACATTTTGGTTGAAATTGCATGCTCCAATGGATGTTATTAAATACTCTATGGAGAAGCATGCCCTTAGGGGTTATCATAAGGATACCTTCTGTAGGTATACAAGTATGATTCTCATACTCATAGTATTTCGGAGATAAGGTGTATGCAGATTTCTTATCAAATTATGAAAGTAGGTTGTTTAATTTATCCTTTTTTTTTGGTATTTTTGATGCATATAAGTTATGGGGGTATGCAAGACCAGTGGAGTGACTGTATAATGTTAGGGTGGGGCGCTTACTTAAAAATAGAGGAATTATGGTGTGCCATAAAAAATTTAAAGATTGTCGGGCAGGCTCATGAGTGATAGCGGGAGAAACTTGAATGATGTGAGAATGGATACATGGTATCTTGGCCTGCAAGAAGGAGTTGAAGTGGCTTTTTGGGTGTGAAGAGATGTACAAGCTTAAAGAAGCTCACTTGTTTATTGGTGGCCGGAGAAGTTGCTTCAAGTTACATAAATGTTATAGTCAGAAATAAGCCATGAATCATTAAAATATGGAAAAGAAATGGTCATGGAGGAAGTTTGACCTCCTGGTGCTGAATAGGAATCTCAGGATTTGATGAACACACTGCACCTGGTTGATGTTGGTGCTCTTGGGTCACATAGAAGCAGCCAAGGATAAAATGGTGCAAGTGCTGTAATTATGGTGGAGTGATATTTGGAGATGGTGTTTTATACTTGTAGAGACTCTTATTGTAATGATTTATATGTGGTCACACCCATGTATGAACATTTAGCTGCTATGTCTGTCCTGGTCGTTAGATATCACCACACTAATATCGCACATACTGATGACTAGTGGCAGCAAATGGTGGTTTAACTTTAAACTCTAAGATAACTGAGACTAGTTTTCCCTTTCCTGTTCGCCTGTGTTTTGCTGCAGCGAGCTGGTAATGCAATTAGCTCTTTGCTGGGAGAAATGAATGGGGCTCTAGTTACCAGTTATTTAGTTCAGCTAGTCCTGGTCACAACTCTAATCTGTTGCTTCAGTTGTGCTACTTTGTCTATCCTATTTTGGAACCTCAGCCTATATTTTGATCACCCATTTGCTTTCTGATTTTGTCCTTGACTTGATCTCTTGGTAGCACTCCAGTGTGACGACTCTTCTTACCACCAGCTTGATATACTGGTCAGCAGCTGATTCCATGGCCCCTGTCTAGAGGTCCCTGTGTAGCTACAAATTTCTGAATAGGTGTTAAAGGGTGAAGGTCAGGACAACCCCTAGGATCTGGTAAATGGAGCAGCTTATACCACAGCTGTCCATGGAAGCCCTATCAACAGCTGCCAGGTTGCCACAATCAGTTCCCCTGTGACAAATGTAATGATATTTATGGTTATTTGAAGGAATCTTGTATGGTGCCATTCAATGATATTCAACGATATATTGTTGCATCATTAAATGGCTGATAATGTGACTTTTTCAACCAAGATGAGTCTCGGTGTTTATTATTGGGGAGGTAATATGGAAACATGGCCAAAAGTATGGGGAGAAATGTAATGGGGGGTGAAAAGAAGGAGACATAGACTGAAATCTTACCGATCATGTGCTGATTAGGTATTAGATAGTGTACCATAAGAGGGGTGGAGTGAAATAGAAAGTGATTATTACCAGAGAGAACCTAATAAGTTATCAGCTTTCCTGCCAAACATCTGGTCGGCTTAAGAAGTAGATTTCTGGAGAATTTCAGGAGATATTTGTGATGTGTATTTAAGCTTCTTGAAAATATTTGACAACAGTTTTATCTGATCCTTCAAGATGTCTTGTCTTTCGGTGATGATTCTGCTCCTTTGTGCTGTTTGGAGCCTATTTCCATCCATCTCCAATGTGGGTGAGTAGATGTCATGTCACTTCAGTAAGACGATTTATAGAAATTCACTATGAAGGACAGAAGTATCTAACAAAATGATCTACATCTTGTGGCAGGGAGAGTGATTAAGGGTGATGCGGTAGAATTTCACATTATAGAGAAAGAAATGAATTATGTGCTGCCATAAAAACAACTTAAGAAAATAATCTCTGCATAACTACTGATCAAAAAAAAAGTCGTTAGACGTTGCTCACTTTTCAAAGATTCTTTAGTTATATGTAAATTCAGAGCAATATTTGTATAATACTATTATTATTTCATGGCCTTCGGCTCGATCTCGAGCCATGACAACTTGATGGATGAATGATCTGACGAAAGATCGATCTTGTGCCGCCTAGATAGGTCCACCAGGATCTTGCTAGTCAGGGCCGGCGTTGGCGGCAGGCAGACCAGGTAGCTGCCTAGGGCCCCCGCTCCCTCAGGGGCCCCCAGCTAGCGGCACATCACGCAGCCGCTATGGGACCCCTGTGAGGCAGGGGGGCCCACCTGCTGCCAGCACCGACTCCCCCCACCACCGCATTGAACTATACCGGCGTCATAGATGCTGGTACAGTTCAAAGCAATGATGGAGGAGAGAGCGTCAGCTGACGCTCCCTGTCCCATCACTCCCTGCTCTGCCTCTGACACTGTGGGTGCGCGTTGACATCATACCATCGCTCACTCACTGTGTACCAGGCAGAGCAGGCTGAGACAGGAGGCGGGAGCAGCGCGGGCACGAGGAGAGGTGAGGATTGTGGGTTTTTTTATGTAACAGTGAGTACTGTCTGGACTATGGGGGAGTGTGTTATATGCTATGTGGTGCTGTGCTATATACCATGTGGTGCTGTGCTATATACCATGGTGCTGTGCTATATACCATGTGGTGCTGTGCTATGTACCATGTAGGCTGTGCTATATACCTTGTTGGGCTGTGCTATATACCATGTTGGGCTGTGCTACAAACCATGTGGGGCTGTGCTATATACCATGTGGTGTTGTGCTATATACCATATGGGGCTGTGCTATATACCATGGTGCTGTGCTATATACCATGTGGAACTGTGCTGTATACCATGTGGGTCTGTGCTATATACCATGCTGCTGTGCTATATACCATGTGGTGCTGTGCTATATACAGTGGGGCAAAAAAGTATTTAGTCAGTCAGCAATAGTGCAAGTTCCACCACTTAAAAAGATGAGAGGCGTCTGTAATTTACATCATAGGTAGACCTCAACTATGGGAGACAAACTGAGAAAAAAAAATCCAGAAAATCACATTGACTGGTTTTTTTTCATTTTATTTGCATATTATGGTGGAAAATAAGTATTTGGTCAGAAACAAGCAATCAAGATTTCTGGCTCTCACAGACCTGTAACTTCTTTAAGAGTCTCCTCTTTCCTCCACTCATTACCTGTAGTAATGGCACCTGTTTAAACTTGTTATCAGTATAAAAAGACACCTGTGCACACCCTCAAACAGTCTGACTCCAAACTCCACTATGGTGAAGACCAAAGAGCTGTCAAAGGACACCAGAAACAAAATTGTAGCCCTGCACCAGGCTGGGAAGACTGAATCTGCAATAGCCAACCAGCTTGGAGTGAAGAAATCAACTGTGGGAGCAATAATTAGAAAATGGAAGACATACAAGACCACTGATAATCTCCCTCGATCTGGTGCTCCACGCAAAATCCCACCCCGTGGGGTCAGAATGATCACAAGAACGGTGAGCAAAAATCCCAGAACCACGCGGGGGGACCTAGTGAATGAACTGCAGAGAGCTGGGACCAATGTAACAAGGCCTACCATAAGTAACACACTACGCCACCATGGACTCAGATCCTGCAGTGCCAGACGTGTCCCACTGCTTAAGCCTGTACATGTCCGGGCCCGTCTGAAGTTTGCTAGAGAGCATTTGGATGATCCAGAGGAGTTTTGGGAGAATGTCCTATGGTCTGATGAAACCAAACTGGAACTGTTTGGTAGAAACACAACTTGTCGTGTTTGGAGGAAAAAGAATACTGAGTTGCATCCATCAAACACCATACCTACTGTAAAGCATGGTGGTGGAAACATCATGCTTTGGGGCTGTTTCTCTGCAAAGGGGCCAGGACGACTGATCCGGGTACATGAAAGAATGAATGGGGCCATGTATCGTGAGATTTTGAGTGCAAACCTCCTTCCATCAGCAAGGGCATTGAATATGAAACGTGGCTGGGTCTTTCAACATGACAATGATACAAAGCACACCGCCAGGGCAACGAAGGAGTGGCTACGTAAGAAGCATTTCAAGGTCCTGGAGTGGCCTAGCCAGTCTCCAGATCTCAACCCTATAGAAAACCTTTGGAGGGAGTTGAAAGTCCGTGTTGCCAAGCGAAAAGCCAAAAACATCACTGCTCTAGAGGAGATCTGCATGGAGGAATGGGCCAACATACCAACAACAGTGTGTGGCAACCTTGTGAAGACTTACAGAAAACGTTTGACCTCTGTCATTGCCAACAAAGGATATATCACAAAGTATTGAGATTAAATTTTGTTTCTGACCAAATACTTATTTTCCACCATAATATGCAAATAAAATGAAAAAAAACCAGTCAATGTGATTTTCTGGATTTTTTTTTCTCAGTTTGTCTCCCATAGTTGAGGTCTACCTATGATGTAAATTACAGACGCCTCTCATCTTTTTAAGTGGTGGAACTTGCACTATTGCTGACTGACTAAATACTTTTTTGCCCCACTGTACCATGTGGTGATGTGTTATATACTATGTAGCTGTGTTATATATCATGGGGGGTTATATTATACATTATATTCTATGGGAGAGGCTGTGTTATATAATATGGGGGGCTACATTATATTCTATGGGGGGGCTGTATTATATTTGTTATATGCTATGGGGGTGATTGCATCATACTCTATGATGGGGCTAAATGATACTATATAAGGAGGCTACATTGTATTCTATGGGGGCTAGATTATATTGTATGGGGGCTTCATTATACTTTATGAGGGGGATAAAATATATTCTATTGGGGCTGCATTATACTATATGAGGAGGACTACATTGTATTTTATGGAGGGGCTACATTATACTATATAAGGGGCTGAATTATATTCTATGGGGGGCTGCATTATACCCTATGAGGGGGCTGCCATATATTCTATGGAGGGGCTGCATTATACTATATGAGGGGGGCTGCATCATATTCTATGGGGGGGTTCATTATATTCTGTGGGGTGGCTGCATTATGCTCTAAGGGGCGGCTGCATTATACTAAAAGAGGGGGGCTGCAATATATTCTATGGGGGTTACATTATATTGTATGGTGGGGCTGCATTATACTCAGGGGTGGCTGCATTATACTCTGTGGGGTGGCTGCATTATGCTCTATCGGGTGGCTGCACTGTACTGTATTGAGGACTATGGGGAATACATTATACTATATAAAGAACTATGGGGTACATTATACTATGAGAAGTGAATTGTACTACATGGATGGCTGGTGGTGTATTATACTATATGGAGCACTATGAGGAGTGTATTATACTATAAGGAGGACTGAGCAGTGTATTTTAATATATGGAGGACTATGAGGTGTGTGTTATACTATATGGAGGACTGAGGAGTGTATTATACTATATGGAGGACTATGGGGTACACTGTATTGAGGACTAAGGGGTGTAAACTGTAGATGTGCTACTGATAACATGATACTGTATGATGATCTGTTAGTGATCTATTAATGATTGTTCTGTCCCCATCATTCTTTCTCAGATGGTGGAAAGGGGCCAGGAAACAAGTGTTGAACGACTTCAATATTGTCGATCACACTCATTTATCGGCCTGAACTCAGCGCATGTAAATACAATCGAAATGCTTCTGTGTGATGTTCAGTATGTGAGCATTTGGGGCCCCATTTTAAACTTTGCTTAGGGCCCCACTTTGCCTAAAACTGGACCTGTTGCTAGTATCAAGTTGCTGGTCTTCTCTTTTCCCTTGTTCCTTCTACTCTTTCGATCATGATGTCCTTCACCAGTGATCGCTCTCTTTGTATGTTGTGTTCAAACACGACCCGACCTCTTTACTTGATTACATGTGGATTGGTGAAATGTTCGATACTTTATTAGAGATTTGTCTGACCTGAAGATTTTATGTTTTTTTCTGTCTACAGAATCCATGTCAGGATCTGAGAAATCCATGACAAAACAAGGTATAGTACGTATTGTGTATGAATTTCTCTGCATAAAAATTCTCATCGGAGTACAGAGCGCTGACACTCGACACACGCTCGCAGCAGAGTTTGAGCCGAGTGTCATCATTAGCATACCACATGCAAGGCCTAATACGCTAGTGTGACCCCGGCCTTTTTGATGAGTGTGCCATCAGTGTGTTATCAGTGTGACATCAGTGTTTTGGATCCACCACTCAGCAGCTATTCTGTGGCCCCTTGTGTAAGTCCAAATCCCTGTACAGTGGTTAAAGGGTGAAGGTCAGTGGTGTCAGACTGATCCCACCGCTGCCACCAGTTTGTCACGGGACGCAAATCCACTGCCTCCAATCGTCAGGATAATTACACACACATCAACTAGCGAGTGATGGACGAGGCCGCTGCTGCTTACAGTACTAGCCCAGTTATTGGGGAACTCACAGCGTACGGTATATGCACCTGTGATTCTAATGCATGGAATATATATATATACTGTATATACCCCGGTTTGGTCACTACCAGCTCTGCAATAACTAGTTTATACAGGCCGATTGGTCACCCGTTACAGGTAGCGTATGTCTTCAGGGCTGTGGTTTACAGAGCAAGAGGAAAAGAGCTAATACATTTTATATATTTAATCCAGAAAGGTAGGCAGTGTTTATAAAAAAAATACAAAGATGGTACAAAATGGGAATAAAACAATGTGGTATATTCAATTTTATATATGAGAAAAAGAAATAATGAAAGAAAAGTACTAAACCGGGATGTCACAGAAATGGCTCAGAACTTAGCGGAGAGTACTCCTTAGGAAACTGGACAGGACCCACAGCAAGCTGTACCTTCGAGGAGTGACAAAATACACAAACCCCAAATCTGCTTTTTATTAGATCAGGATAACACCCTTATACCTCTCCTTGTTAAGCTCACATGGGGGCTGGTTGTGGGATGTGCTAGGTCTTTTATAAGTTTATGATATCCCCAACTTTCAGGATATCTTCACCCCTGGAGGTCCCAGGCAGGAGATATTGTCCTCATGTCACCTATCGAGATTTTTTTCTTTCTATAGAGAAGAAACATGGCATGGGTAGCATCATCCTTCTGTCCGATATTAAATTGGATTTGGATTGGATTGGATTGGAATTGGAGATGTGCTTGAATGTGTTATGTTCGTCCCTTCGCTACTACGCCAAAAATATATGTACTATAAATATCACAGAGCATCTAAGACAAATCCTTTAAACAGAGGAAACTCTTGCCTAAGAAGTGTACTTCTCCACCTCTGAGTATAGGAATGGTTCTCATCAAACTCCTTGTTGTAATTACCTGTTCACAGCAGGGGGCCCTACTTTAATGGAGGTTGAAGTGTCAGATCTTTTTCACTTCCCCAGTTATAATTAGTTTCTCACTTACCCAGTTATAATTACTCCCATATATTCAATGAGAGGATGATATATCCCCTCTCCAGAGATGTCTTTATGTATTTTACAATATTTCTCTATGACACGGGGAAACACCTGGAATCTGGTAAATGGAGTGGCTTGTGTTATGCTTGTTCATGGAAGCCCTATTAAAAGCTGCCAGGCTTCCACAAACAGTGTTAGCATGACAAGCTCGGTCTCACCACTGATTGTCAGCTTTCTGCCTATGCACAATGTGCACAGAAAGCTGCCAATAAGGAGTGTGGGCGGGGTTATGAACAGCTCAGCATTCTAAGCTCTGCTGGATCTGCAGCAGATAAAACAATGATTTTATCAAAACTGCAGCAAGCAGCTCAGTAAGTTACACATCACTGAAATTATGGTCTCTGCTCCAAAATCATGCTGCTCACAGATAGGGTAGCAAAAACCAGGAGACTAATTTACTTCAAATGACAAACTCCTGCATATTGTCTGTACATTGAACACAGTAATAACTCGTCATGCAGCTGACATCGTAGGCCTGTTTCACATTTCAGTTATTTGACGTTAGTCAAGGTCCGCCAGAGTGTGAAAAATCGGATCCGTTTCTGTTTTGCCACAAACGGATGCCACCAGATCCATTTCTTGACGGATCCGCTAAGTGCATGAAATTTAAAGGAACACAACTCTGGAAAAGGGGAGAGAGAGAGAGGGAGATTTTTCGCCGCTTCCAGGACGAGTTAAAATACATGCAAGGGAAAGGCTGCCGGGCATGCGCAGTTAAAATTAGCGGTCCGCCGGTGGAAAAAATGTTACATTGTCCGTCTACTCCACCCGGCGGACGCTAAAATACAAACAGATCCGTCAGAAAACGGATGCAACGGACGACCGTCAGTCAAAATCCGCCGCTAATGAAAGTCTATGGGGAAAAAAAACGGCGGATTTTGACTGACGTCAAAAAACTGAAGTGTGAAACAGGCCTTATCTTTCAAACAGTCAGGAGCTTATCATTAACTCTCTGAGTCAGGCGCTAGTTATTTTAGAAAGCAGAAGTGCCGAACTGTCACATAAGAGAACAGCAATATTGTGCAGCGGTGACGACAACGATTGCGCCATGCCAAAATTTATGACTGTGTTAACAATTTTCCCCCATTTTTCCATGGGACAGCTTCAAAAAACATTTGCAACCGTTTTCATGACTAACAGCAATGGTGGAGCAAACACTAGTTTTCAGCTGTATCTTAAGACCTGTGATAAAGCCGCTACGGTCACGGTGACGGTGTCTCAGCTTTTCTGCAATAAGACGGTTTATGTTCCCCAGAACAGTAGTAACATGGTGACCCTGGACGAGACATATATGATCACCGAGAAGGACATCACTTCCAAGGTCATAATGGTGATGTCCAACGTGTCCATATCGGTATTTGCATTCAGCAATGTCCGCTTTACCACCGATGCTACGACCTGTCTACCGCTAGAAGACCTGGGTAGGAAGTACTTTATAACAACTCCTGGGAAGGGAGGAAGTACACAGTTTTCAGTGGCAAATGGAGTTGAACCTGAAGCTCATGTAGACATTACAGTCTCAGGATCCATCACATATAATGGGATTTCCTACAAAACTGGAGATTCATTCAAGTTGTTACTGAGGAATCAACAAGTCATTCAGTTTCAAAGCAGTGATGACCTCACGGGAACCAAAGTCTCATCTTCAGTCCCGGTGGCTGTGATGGCTGGTTCTAAATGTTACACGGGCATTAACTCAACGTGTGACACCCTCATGGATCAGCTCCATCCTGTGAAGAACTGGGGGAGTGTCGTTGCCGTGTTCCCATTTTTCACCCACACTCAGGATGTCATCACAATAGTTGGGGGAAGTCCAGATACTCGTGTGACTATTGATAGCCCAGGAGGTGCCACCCATCATAGTCTCCAGGAAGGTGCCTATGTCCGAATTACTGTAGACAAAATCCTCCTCATCAATGCCACCAAACCTGTGATGGTCTCATATTTACTCCATGAATCGAGCTCAGCTGGGTTACAATACAAGTATGATCCATTTCTTACCACTGTCCCACCATCATTACTGGGAAGAAGATATTACAGGTTTGTGACTCATTCTTACTACAACAACTTCATCCTCATCGTTTCCCAAGTGTCTTCAGACTCGGAGTTCTACCTGGATGGAAAACCACTTAGTTCTTACCCAACGACCAAGAAACAATTCAGTGGGTTTATAAGTCGGCAAGTCACATTGGGGAAAATTGGTGGGCAGCATGAGATCTACCACAAGACCTCCACATTCACACTTTATGTGTTTGGCACAGAGTCTTCGATTTCCTATGGATATTCAATGAGCCAGGGTGTACATTGTTCAGGTGAGCTACGTTCTACTCTACCAGAGTATAAGACTTGCATTAAGGGAATCTGTCACCTCATTTTTGGCCTGTAAGCTGCGGCCACAGCCATCAGGGGCTTATCTACAGCGTTCTGTAATGCATTCTGTAATGCTGTAGATTAGCTCCTGATGTAACCTGAAAGAGAAGAAAAACGAGTTAGATTATACTCACCCTGGCATTCGGTCCGATCCTATGGGTGTCGTGGTCCGGTCCGTCGCCTCCCATCTTCATACAATGACGTCCTCCTCCTTGCTTCTCCCTCGGCTCCTGTGCAGGCGTACTTTATCTGTCCTGTTGAGGGCAGAGTAAAGTACTGCAGTGCGCAGGCACCGGACCTCTCCCGACGCCTGCGCACTGCAGTACTTTACTCTGCCTTCAACAAGGCAGATAAGGTATGCCTGCACAGGAGCCGAGGGAGAAGCAAGGAGGAGGACGTCATTGTATGAAGATGGGAGGCGCCGGACCGAACTGCGACCCCCACCCCACCCGACTACGCCCCCCGGTGAATATAATCTAACATGTTTTTCTTATCTTTCAGGTTTCATCGGGGGCTTATGTACAGCATTACAGAATGCTGTAGATAAGCCCATGATGGCGGTGGCCACAGCTTATAGGCCGAAAATGGGATGACAGATCCCCTTTAAAGGGAACCTGTCAGCAGGATTGTGCACAGTAACCTACAGGCACTGTCAAGTTGGCGCCGCTATACTGATTAACCCACATCTTTCCCGATACATGTCAGATGTTTTGAACATGTGCCTGGAACAGCCGCGGGTAGAATCGCGATCCACCTACGGCTATTAACCCGTTAAATGCCGCTGTCAAACTCTGACAGCAGCATTTAACGTGCGCTTCCGGCCATTGAGTTGGAAATCCGCCCACCAGTGACCCCCGTCACATGATCGCAGGCCATCGGTGGAAACCTCTATGGTTGTCACTGCCGGCTTGCTGTGAGTGCCACCCGGTGGTCAGCACTCATTGCAAGTAATTCTGCTACGTACAGGCGATCTGATCATCACCTGTATGTAGCAGAGCTGATTGAGTTATGGCAGCTTCTAGCCTCCCATGGAGACTATTGAAGCATGCCAAAATTAAAAAAAAAGTTTTTAAAAATATTTTAAAAATAAAAAAATCTAAAAGTTTAAATCACCCCCCTTTCACCCCATTCAAAAAAAAACAAAAAAAAATCAGACATACAGACATTTGGTATCACCGAGTTCAGAATCGCCTGATCTATTAATATAAAAAAAAGATTTAACCCGATCGCTAATTGGCGTAGCGACAAAAAGTCAAAAAGCCAGAATTACGTTTTTTTGGTTGCCACGACATTGCATTAAAATTCAATAACGGGTGATCAAAAGAACGTATATAGAGCAAAATGGTATCAATAAAAACGTCAGCTCGGCATGCAAAAAATAAGCCCTCATCCAACCCCAGATCACGAAAAATGGAGATGCTACGGGTCTCGGAAAATGGCACAATTTTTTTTTTTTTTTTTTTTTATAACAAACTTTGGATTTTTTTTTCACCTCTTAAATAAAAAATGTTTGTTGCCTGTGAACTCATACTGACCTGGAAAATCATAATGGCAGTTCAGTTCTTTAGCATTTGGTGAACATAGTAAAAAAATATCCAAAAAACTGTTGTGGAATTGCAGTTTTTTGCAATTTCACTGCACTTGGAATTTTTTCCCCATTTTTGAGTACCCGATATGGTAAAACCAATGGTGTTGTTCAAAAGTACAACTCGTCCCGCAAAAAAATAGAGCTCTCACATGGTCATAATGACGGAAAAATAAAAAAGTTATGGCTCCATCATGAAGGGGTTAGAATGATACCTTGGATGATGAAATCCGTCTTGTGGTTCTTGTACATCTGGTGCTTATCAGAATACCAGAAGAAGCCCCCCCCACAGACCCACCCACATCCCCGCCCCGGAGCATGAGCATATCATTAATTCAAGACTGAAAATAAAGATTAAACAACAACCACAAGACGGATTTCATCAACCAAGGTAACATTTTAATCAGTATAACAGTGCCAACCTGACACTGTGTGTAGGTTACGATGCACAATCTTGCTGACAGGTTCCCTTTAAACAATGTAGAAAAAAAACGTGAAATTATTGTGTGGTATAATTGCAAAAATATGAGAAGATAGTGATGTTTATAGTCTAGAGGATAAGGGTCCCCTTATCGGAGATCACATTAACACACAAATTGCTGACCAAGGCCAGCGTAGGGAAACAAAAATGGGTAATAATTTGACAAAATGCAACAAATCCCTTAATTAAAGACCTAAAAAGTAACTTTTATTAATAATACTAGTAAAGGA
Organism: Dendrobates tinctorius; assembly: GCF_039654945.1. Classification (NCBI taxonomy): domain Eukaryota; kingdom Metazoa; phylum Chordata; class Amphibia; order Anura; family Dendrobatidae; genus Dendrobates; species Dendrobates tinctorius. The sequence continues at coordinate 1,217,224 of NW_027361695.1, forward strand.
AACATAAACATTAAAACTGGCAAAAATCAGTATATCTTTGTGGACACAAGCTATAGCTATTAATTGAGTGAGCTGAAGTCCTATATCTAGTGCTAATAGTCCTACCTATACATTTCTAATTTCTTTCGAGCATATAGATCAAGGTGCGGCCGCTACCTATATACCAAACCTATTGACCCAATACAAGTTCACTGACATGTGCTATTAAAACCTTCCTTAAGCCTGCCCGACATGTTTCACCCATATCACTGGTGTCATCAGGGGATTTAGGCTATAGTGAGCCTAAAAAAGAGGTTGCTGGACCTTTTAAAACCTAGGGTCTAATGTCATGGGAGGGTCAACCAATCATGTGGTGCTAGTCATAGACCAATCACAATTAATGTTACATTACAGTCAAAAAATAATATTGGTATAATAACCTCAAAGCAGTTTCAGAAATATATAGAGTGTTCTTATGCATTATTCTGCATCACTGAAAAGGCCAATACATTTACAATAACCAAAGTACCTTATACATTTATTCATATTTTATCCTAGCGGTATTCACCGCCAATCCGCAGGTTTACCTGGTGACTCAGATGTCTACCGCACCAGTCAGCCTCCAGTACTTCCGGGAATGCCTAATCGTAAGTCACACTAGTGCAGTATTCCTTCCGGGTACATTATCTGACGTGACTGCGCATGCGCATAGGCCCTCATCGCAGCAAGTCACAGTGCGTGTGTCAGAGCAAAAATCGCATCTGCGCAGGAATTGTTGACAGGGAAGTAATATATAAACTATGTTTAATAATGGAACATTCATACATTTCCTCATGATACAGTCATATGTTAAAGTTTGGGCACCCCTATTAATGTTAACCTTTTTTCTTTATAACAATTTTGGTTTTTGCAACAGCTATTTCAGTTTCATATATCTAATAACTGATGGACTCGGTTATATTTCTGGATTCAAATGAGGTTTATTGTACTAACAGAAAATGTGCAATCTGCATTTAAACAAAATTTGACCGGTGCAAAAGTATGGGCACCCTTATCATTTTCTTGATTTGAACACTCCTAACTACTTTTTACTGACTTCCTGAAGCACTAAATTGGTTTTGTAACCTCATTGAGCTTTGAACTTCATAGCCAGGTGTATCAAATCATGAGAAAAGGTATTTAAGGTGGCCACTTGCAAGTAGTTCTCCTATTTGATTCTCCTATGAAGAGTGGCATCATGGGCTTCTCAAAACAACTCTCAAATGATCTGAAAACAAAGATTATTCAACATAGCTTTTCAGGGGAAGGATACAAAAAGTTGTCTCAGAGATTTAACCTGTCAGTTTCCACTGAGAGGAACATAGTAAGGAAATGGAAGAACACAGGTACAGTTCTTGTTAAGCCCAGAAAAATATGGCAGGCCAAGAAAAATATCAGAAAGGCAGAGAAGAAGAATGGTGAGAACAGTCAAGGACAATCCACAGACCACCTCCAAAGACCTGCAGCATCATCTTGCTGCAGATGGTGTCACTGTGCATCGGTCAACAATACAGCGCACTTTGCACAAGGAGAGTATGGGAGAGTGATGCGAAAAAAGCCGCTTCTGCAAGCACGCCACAAACAGAGTCGTCTGAGGTATGCAATAGCACATTTGGACAAGCCAGTTACATTTTGGAAGAAGGTCCTGTGGACTGATGAAACAAAGATTGAGTTGTTTGGTCATACAAAAAGGCATTATGCATGGAGGCTAAAAAACACAGCATTCCAAGAAAAACACTTGCTACCCACAGTAAAATTTGGTGGAGGTTCCATCATGCTTTGGGGCTGTGTGGCCATTGCCGGCACCGGGAATCTTGTTAAAGTCGGTATCAGCAGATTCTTGACAATAATGTGCAAGAATCAGTGACGAAGTTGAAGTTACGCAGGGGATGGATATTTCAGCAAGACAATGATCCAAAACACCGCTCCAAATCTACTCAGGCATTCATGCAGAGGAACAATTACAATGTTCTGGAGTGGCCATCCCAGTCCCCAGACCTGAATATCATTGAACATATGTGGGATGATTTGAAGCGGGCTGTCCATGCTCGGCGACCATCAAACTTAACTGAACTGGAATTGTTTTGTAAACAGGAATGGTCACAAATACCTTCATCCAGGATCCAGGAACTCATTAATAGCTACAGGAAGTGACTAGAGGCTGTTATTTTTGCAAAAGGCGGATCTACAAAATATTATTGTCACTTTTATGTTCAGGTGCCCATACTTTTGCACCAGTCAAATTTTGTTAAAATGCAGATTGCACATTTTCTGTTAGTACAATAAACCTCATTTGAATCCAGAAATATAACTGAGTCCATCAGTTATTAGGTATATGAAACTGAAATAGCTGTTGCAAAAACCAAAATTGTTATAAAGAAAAAAGGTTAACATTAATAGGGGTGCCCAAACTTTAACATATGACTGTATATGTCAGGAAAATAATATTAAATTAATTGTGTTTAATGATGGTAAGTTCCTGATCATGTAATGGCAGACTAATATATATATATATTCCGCCCAAAAAGAAGGGGGTGGCCCAAAAAACCTTAAAACAAAAACATCGCAATAGTTCCTAATGATGGCAGGAACCCAGAAACACTATCACATGATCATTAAATGGTGTGCAAATTTATTAATTAATTTACAACTTAAAAGGAGGAAGAAGGAGAGGCGGGGGAAGGGGGAACAGACCAGAAAAAAAAAAAACAGATGCTCCACCAGGAGCAAAGGAGGCCAATAAAACAGAAAAATGTGAACCCTAAAATCCAGAAAAGCAGAAAAGGAAAAACCTTATCAGAGATCAAACTCCACATTATAGTATTAGATTTTGCCACCTAGACAGTCTATTTCCCTTTTACACCCCTCCATCCTCCGTGACATTTTTTTAAAAATGCCACTAATATTTTTTTAAATATATTATTTATTATGTATTGCTTATATAGCACCATCATATTCCATAACTCTTTACAGACATCATCCCTGTCCCCATTGGGGGCTCGCAATCTAAATTCCCTATCAGTATGTCTTTGGAATGTGGGAGGAAACCGGAGAACCCAGAGGAAACCCACGCAATCACAGGGAGAACATACAAACTCCTTACAGATGTTGTCCTGGGTGGTACTGGAACCCAGGACCCTAGCGCTGCAAAGTAATTTAAATCATATTTTGGAATATGAAATAAAGATGATGTAGAAATGCATAAAGTTTTGGAATCTGCTTTAATTTATCATTTCCTGTAAGGGTATGTTTCCATGGTCAGTAAACGCTGCGGGTTGGGCGCTGCGTACAGATGTTACAGCATAGTGAATGGGATTTCATGAAATCCCATCTTCACAATGCGTGCACGGCCGCCTCCGGCTTCCCTGCGGATACACACATGCGGCACGTCTCTCCAGACCGCAGCATGTCAATTTATCTTGCAAAGACGCTCCGTTTTCGCAAGATAAAGTCACCCATACAATGTACAGGATGTGGTGATTCCGCACGATTCAATGAACACATGCGGAATCACCGCGCGCACAAAAGCCGGCAGCGCTTTGGCCGGAGCGGACATGTACTGCGTCCAAAGCGCTGCCAATAATGACCGTGGAAACATACCCTAAAGGTTTTTGAAAATAAGGCTACAAGGGCACAGGGTTTAAGGGAGGACTATGGGACTGTGATGCTTCAGGGGTTTTGGCAATGTACGAGAGTGGACCTTCTGGGTCGCGGAACTGAGGCTCCCAGGGCAAGCGCACCAGGTGGAACCGACCCCTATTCAGGGACCGTTAGGGGCAGGCCCGCGGGAGATCAGACACAGCGACAGCTGGAACCAAGAGGGGCGGCTCGAAGGACCGGAGAGACCACAGGCAGGACTGAGAGGCAGCACCGGAACCAACGTACCGGGCTCCGTGAGGAGCGGCCGAGGAGAGATACAGAGCAGTTAGCACCAGAGGCAACGAGGAAGATGGACAGACGACAGGCAAGGGGACAGGACAGGGAAACAGCCAGACACTAAGGAGCGGAACCGGAGCGAAGACTAAAAAACACGGACCAGGCAGAACGGGGGGCCGACAGGGAAAGAGGGGAACAGGCTGTGGCAGAGACAGCAAGACTGGGACAAGGGGCAAGTAAAGAACAGAGGGAGAACCTATAGGGAACCTATAGGCGGCCAAATTAGTGCAAGGACTTCACACAATAACCAGGTGTCTTCCCCTTATGGGAGACACCTGATAAATCCCTGCTGGCAGGCGATTGGCTAACCGCTAATCGGCCGCCACCCACCGCAGGGTTAAACACCCCGACGGGCGCGTGCCCGCGCCCTAGTGCGCATGTGCAGGTGGGGAGCTGCCCGAGGGCCAGGAGGAGAAGACGCGCGTGAGCAGGAGAGAGGAGGGAGCGCGCGCGCCGCTGGGTAAGTGCCTGCCGTGGGGGGAGCCGATGCCCGTGGGACGGCGGCGGCCGCGTCCGCTGCTGTTACAGGGACCTCTAGCCCCTTATGGAATATACTGCCTGCAAAATTCTTCATGATTAATGAAGCTTTTGTGCATTTGTCTCTTTTTAATTTATTTCAGAACCAGCGCTGCCAGGATGTTCGATCCGTTGCCTCCCGGATGCTGCGGAGTAAATCTTACCATACAGCTTGGTATCGGGGGCTCACCTAGATGTACTTGATGTTCATCTGAAGGACCCCCTGTGCCGAGCAGAAGAGAAGAACGATCACTACCTCATCAAGATACCATTCAGCAGATGCGGGTCTAGTGTTCTGATGAGGTTTTCAACAATAGAATTCTTGTACCAAATCTAATTGTAAGACTTTTTGCTTAGCTTGCCCACTTATTGATATCCCATTCTGGACACCGGTCTGCATGGTGGGGAGAAGCTAAGAGGCCAAACAATACATGGGTCATATTCATATCAAGAGAATACATACACTTTACCATTTACATCACTTCTCTTTGGATTTTATATTCAAAATTTATATTTAAATATCTACAAATTTATATAACTATAAACCCAACCAAGAAAGATTGCACCTAATAGAACCAAGGTACTATTAAAAATTATCATTTTTATTTAAATATTTAAAAACCATATTATAAATAGGGATTACAAAGATGAAAAGAAACTACCAAAAAATGGCACCGCAGGAAAGAGGCAAATATATCATCTATATAACAGACTGCTCCAAATATCCAAAAGTTGTATGTATTATCATGACTTGTGTCATACCATTAAAGGTTAAATAAATCAATAAATCAAATAGATGTAATTAGAGATGAAGGGGCAAGATAAACAAGAAGTGTTCAATAAGTTACCTCACACCTGTCGGTGTCACGACCCCGACGCGCGTTTCGGCTGAAAGTGCCTTCTTGGTTATTTCTTGGTTTTGTTTTGTTCTTGGTTTTGTTTATGGTTCTCTTTGCACTGAACTTTTTATATTAGTCCCTGCATGGGCACAGGTGTTTTCTAATGTGATATTCTGTGCATTGTGGTCTATTTTTGCTTTAAATTTATATAACGGCTGCTTCTGTATAGGTGAGTCCAATGGGCGGCCCTATTCAATGACAGACAGTCATCATAGCTTAAGTGACCGCCCCCTGGACTAGTGACAATAAATGACAAGTGCTATTGTTCCCCATGCAATTATACATAAAGCTTCTTGGCTTCTCTCGATTTGTAACGTGACGCTGATAACGATCATGATCAACGAAACAAATTTACATTAGGGTCAGGAAGAAGAGAAGACACCACTGAAGATCACCTAAATAACATTTATAATAGAAATTGCGATTTTTTTTTCCCCTGATTTTTGCTGATTATGGATAATCCACTAATTTAGCTGTTTTTTTTCAGTATGAGAATGAGAAAACGTTCTACACTAACATCATCTACGGCACCGTCCCAGACACAAACGTCCATCGTATTGAGATCCCAGTGGGATGTGAAATGGAGAGTAATAAGTCTCTGGAACTGGTGATAAAACCTCAAGTGAAGAATGTGATCTGTAAAGGTTATTACAACGTGTCCATGAGACTCTACCTGAGCGACGGCTTCACTGACCCCATCACCCTTTATCCTCATGAGGTGGATCTGCACTGCAACCTACATGTGGAGCTTGTGGTGGAGTCAGTGGATGAGGAGCTGCGGATATTCACAGAATCCCTCACTGCTTCCCCGTCATTAGAGGACACAAATAAGAGATACAACCTCATCCACCATGGGTGAGAACCTACATGTGTGATATTACAGGTGACAACGTGTCCATCCAGTGGTTACAGATGTGCAGAACCATTGTGGAGCCTCAAAGCTCAGCCGTCTATACTGTACAGCCAGAGGTTGGGGCAAAGCCAAGTATTTTATGCCTCCTAACCAATGGACAGTTTGCACTCCCTGAACGCCATCCATCAATTTATTATTGAACATCTTATCCGCCAAGCAATAATAAATGTTTGTATTTTTTATGTAACTAGTTTATTACCCCAGTCCTAAATCTAACCCTAGCATTATCCCTAACCCTAATCCCATCCTAACCCTAATCCTAACCTTACTATGAGTCCTAACTCTAGGAAGGGTTAGAAAAATTATTCAATAAGAATTTAAAGTTTATCATGACATTTGTGGGGTTTTTTTTTGTTCTTCTCCTTTCAGAATTAGATGAAGATCTCCACTTTATGAGCCAGAAGGGAAGGAAAGCGTTGACTATATTGTACGAACTTCTCAGATTGACACCAATTACTCAGCAAATATTTTAGAAATGTCTTTGTTCTGTCCTCAGATGCCACCAAGACGCCACCTTACAGGATCACCCGGTGACAGACCGGCGCCGGCAGCACTTAAGTTTCCATGTGGTTAAGTTTGATCATTTCCATGAAGTCTACCTGAGCGCCAATGTGATCATCTGTCACAACGCCACCTCCCCAAATCGCTGCACTCAGGGCTGTATCACCCCAAGACTGAGGCGAGACGGCCGCACCTCGGGGGAAGAACTGGACACCGCCAGATTATCTGAGGGCCCCATTGTGTTTAGGGCTAGTAAGTAGTCACTGTACATCTTTAATTAACAATTTAGATATTAGTATTAAAAATGACTGAAGTTGAAATTCTAGAAAAATAACTAATAATATTACAAGAAATTTGTGAAATGTAGTCAGGTTTGGAATTGTTCTTATTTAAAAATGTGCATTAACTCTGAAATCAGATAACAGAATCATGCTGTCACTCAATAATCGGGGAATACGCTCACATAATACTGCCATACAGTTGCAGATACAGTGCTTTGTGAAAGTTTTCGGCTCCCTGGAACTTTTCAACCTTTTCCCACATATCATGCTTCAAACATAAAGATACCAAATGTAAATTTTTGGTGAATCAACAAGTGGGACACAATTGTGAAGTTGAACGAAATTTATTGGTTATTTTAAATTTTTGTGGAAATTCAAAAACTGAAAAGTGGGGCGTGCAATATTATTCGGCCCCTTTACTTTCAGTGCAGCAAACTCACTCCAGAAGTTCATTGTGGATCTCTGAATGATCCAATGTTGTCCTAAATGACGAATGATGATAAATATAATCCACCTGTGTGTAATCAAGTCTCCGTATAAATGCACCTGCTCTGTGATAGTCTCAGGGTTCTGTTGGTAGCACAGAGAGCATCATGAAGACCAAGGAACACAACAGGCAGGTCCATGATACTGTTGTGGAGAAGTTTAAAGCCGGATTTGGATACAAAATTATTTCCAAAACTTTAAACATCCCAAGGAGCGCCGTGCAAGCGATCATATTGAAATGGAAGGAGTATCATACCACTGCAAATCTACCATGACCCGGACATCCCTCTAAACTTTCATCTCAAACAAGGAGAAGACTGATCAGAGATGCAGCCAAGAGGCCCATGATCACTCTGGATGAACTGCATAGATCTACAGCTGAGGTGGGACAGTCTGTCCATAGGACAACAATCAGTCGTACACTGCACAAATCTGGCCTTTATGGAAGAGCGGCAAGAAGAAAGCCATTTCTCAACGATATCCATAAAATGTGATTAAAGTTTGCAACAAGCCACCTGGGAGACACACCAAACAGGTGTAAGAAGGTGTTCTGTTCAGATGAAGCCAAAATCTAAGTTTTTGGCAACAATGTCAAACGATATGTTTGGCGTAAAGGTAACACAGCTCATCACCCTGAACACGCCATCCCCGCTGTCAAACATGGTGGTGAGGCATGGTGAAAGCACTTTCGAAAAAATATGGTCCGCCTGGATGGCGGTGATATGATTGCTAAGACTCTCAAGTATACCCGGCATAAGGAGTATTGGGGGAGGGGGGGATGGCTTTGATTGTATTACTACAAGATATGTGAATTGTTACATGTATATTGATATCCACTGTTTATTGTTTAAAATCTTTTGAAACCTAAATAAAAATAACTGGTTTAAAAAAAACAAAACATGGTGGTGGCAGCATCATGGTTTGGACCTGCTTTTCTTCAGCAGGGACAGGAAAGATGGTTAAAATTGATGGGAAGATGGATGGAGCCAAATACAGGACCATTCTTGAAGAAAACCTGTTGGAGTCTGCAATAGACCTGAGACTGGGACGGAGATTTGTCTTCCAACAAGACAATGATCCCAAACATAAAGCAAAATCTACAATGGAATGGTTCATAAATAAACGTATCCAGGTGTTAGAATGGCCAAGTCACAGTCCAGACCTGAATCCAATCGAGAATCTGTGGAAAGAGCTGAAAACTGCTGTTCACAAACGATCTCCATCCAACCTCACTGAGCGCGAGCTGTTTGCCAAGGAAGAATGGGCGAGAATTTCAGTCTCACGATGTACAAAACTGATAGAGACATACCCCAAGCGACTGCAGCTGTAATCGCAGCAAAAGGTGGTGCAACAAAGTATTAAGTTAAAGGGGCCGAATAATATTGCACGCCCCACTTTTCACTTTTTTAATTTCCACAAAAAATTAAAATAACCAATAAATTTCGTTCAACTTCACAATTGTGTCCCACTTGTTGTTGATTCTTCACCAAAAATTTACATTTCGTATCTTTATGTTTGAAGCATGATATGTGGGAAAAGGTTGAAAAGTTCCAGGGACCTGAATACTTTCGCAAGGCACTGTAAATATACAGTGGGTGAAATAAGTATTGAACACGTCATCAATTTTCTAAGTAAATACAGTTTAGAGGTGATATGGGCATGAAATTCTCACCGGATATCAGTAACAACTCATCCAATCCACACAGGCAAAGAAATAAAACCATAGCTGTCCATAAGTTAAGTTATGCATAATCATAATAAATTACACAGGGAAAAAAATATTGAACACTCTTGCTGAAATGTATTTAATACTTTGTACAAAAGCCTTTGTCACTTATGAAGCTTCAAGACGCCTCCTGTATGGAGAAACTAGTCGCAGGCATTGCACAGGTGTGATTTTGGCCCATTCTTCCACACTAAAACTCTTCACATCCTGAAGCTCCCGTTGGCTCCTTGTATGAACTCTGAGCTTTATTTCCTTCCATACATTTTCTATTGGATTCAGGTCTGGTAATTGGATCAGCCATTGCAGCTTTATTTTCTTTCTCTGAAACCAATGGAGAGTTTTCTTGGTTGTGTGTTTGGGATCATTGTCTTGCTGAAATGTCAATGCTGGTTGCTTTTCTTTGAAACATCTGTACCTGCTGATTCCAGGTCCTTGGATCTTGGACAATTCTTCTGATAATTCTTTTCACTCCCAATGGGGCTCCATTTTTTTGTCCTGGTGACTGCTATTTGGCTCCATATGAGTAAGAGTGCAATACTAGGGATATGATGCACTGAAAATTATAGTGTACAGGTCTTTTTTTTGGACATGGTACTTATATATCCATAGTGACAGTTAGGCTATGTGCCCACGTATGCAGAAATTACCTGAGAAAATCCTGACTCCTTCCCAGGAAATCCGCAATTTTTTTTTTGTGTTTTTTTCACGTTTTTATCGCATTTTTTGTGCATTTTTTTTTGCGGATTTTTCGCATTTTTTTCCGGAGCTTCCTGATACAATGAAATCCGCAAATTTTCTGCAAAATTAATGAACATGCTGCGTTTTATACGCAATGCGTTTTTTTGGCGGAAAAAAATGCATCATGGGCACAAAAATTGCGGATTTCATTCTATTAATAGGATACTTAATGTATGCATTTTTTAAGTGTTTTTGTCGCTGAAAAACGCGAAAAAAACGCGAAAAATCCTGAATGTGTGAACACAGCCTTATACTTATGTTATAGACGACGCCCATGACACATTGTTTATCCCTAGAACATTTCTGCTGCACTTTTTTTCATTGGGACCTACAATTTTGTTATATGCAGGCACTCAGGTTTTGGTTTCTAGTTGTTGTCCTCTTCTTATACTTGTTTTCTTTCTATAATTTTAAATAAAGTATATATTTCTTCTGCCAAAAAAACTCCCTTTGATGTAAAATACTGACCAAATACTGAACATGTGAACGTGGCCTTAAACACATATATTTAGTATTTTGGACAGGGGCGGACATATCACATGTGCGGCAGGTTCAGCTGCACATGGACCCACTATTGTAGGGAGGCCCTATAGGGTAGGGTGGCCCATCTGCTCTACAGATTGCTCAGATACTCTGATCATTCCATTTTTTTACCCATGTAGGTTTTCCCTGTCAAACGTTGGGAGAAGGACTCCCCTGTGTGTCTCTGTCTGGTCAATTAATTATTTTTTTAAGTGGTGTCTGTCCTGACACTAAAACTCACAACTTGATGAAAGGGGAGAGGGGAGCCCAGACTCAAGTACTGTACAGGGACCTTTCACACTCAGTGTCCGCCCCTGGATTGGATGAGATGTTACCGACATCTGGTGAGAATTTCATGTCAATAGCACCTTTAGAAATATCTTTACTTACAAAATTGGTGATGTGTTCAATACATATTTCGCCCGCTGTATGTTACAGTGCTGAAAAGATAGTGATTGACAGTGTCCAGGCGTCTCTTTAGTACGAACATGTTAGTCTCATAACATTTACTGTATATCAGATGTTTCTCTTCCTTAAACAGTCAGATAAACTTTATGAACTCTATTCATGCCGTCTTGTATCAGATCTGATAGATTTGGATCACAAACAAGGATTCTCTGCTCTGCATACAAATGACTGATCCTATTTGTATTTATGGTATGTTTTTCTTCAAACACAGAGGAGAAGACCAGACAAAGTCACATCTATAACCTGACGTCAGTTTTATTGGTTGTCTTGTGTGTGACTGTGATTTTGGCAGCGCTGAGTTTGGTGATACAGAAAGAATACTACAGAAGACAACAGAAAGCCCCGACACACAGCAGCACCAGCTGTTCCTGAAGACATCATCTATCTATCGATCTATCTCTTCAATTTTAGTCCTATATATAACACAGTCAGCATAGATGGACATTGACATATTACATATAGATTTAATTCAGCCACATTTGTTTTTTATTGTTTGTTGATTTATCCTTTTTTTTGCCTAATCTGAAGGACTATAATACAATAAAGTTGTTTTATTAATAAAAATTGGGTGTAACCTGTATTTGATTGGATGGATGAATGGTGGTTTCCACTCCAATGCTGTAATAAATTAGAAAAGGGAAGGCTTCCGATCAGTTGGGGCTCTTTTCACTGTTCCGGTTTTCAGGCTTTTGCTCCAGTCTGATTTACTGCATCCTGGCATCTTCGCCAGTCTGAGTAAAAACGTCATGACTTTGCCAAACATCTGGTCGCATGAGGCCTAGTCAGTGTCTGTGCCCCACATGACATCATAACCTCAAGTAGACATATATCATGATTTCGGGGGGCAATGCCACGATATCTCGGGCCTACTGAAGTGCAGAGGGGTCAAAGATTCGGCAGACCAGACCTGAGCGAATAAGGGGCTGCACAGATGGACAGGTGAGGAAGAAGCAAGGGGAGAATAACTTTTTTTTAACCCACTTCCAGCCCTGTAGAATCCATCTACCATTTTGTCAGATTTACATAAGGTGAATTGTCAAAAATTTGGGTCCATCCAAATCCAAAAATTTGGGGGAATTCTAAGCAAATTTGTTTCTTTTAGAATTGTTTCACTGATTTCTATGCAACAACTGAAACAGCCTGGGGACAAGTGTGGTGCTGTTTTGGAAGTAAAATCCTGGTAGGTCTATAACTACGTGCTTCATGTCAATGTTCCCATTGGTTTACGAACTGCAAAACTACATAGGAGCAGCCGGACGTCTCCACATGACTGGTGAGTGGGAATCTGCAGGTGGTTATGTTCCTTCCCACGTCTAAGTTATGATAGTTTCAGTTCCTTCCTGGTTCTTGTTTTGTGTAAATAACCTTGATAACCTCAGACCTGAGAGATAAGTAATAATTACTGGTCCACAGCTGCTGCGCTCACACGTCTACACCATATGGACTAATGGTGGTGGCACACACGACTTAGTCATAGAGTTCAGATGCTTCATTCAGGCCCATGGCCACCGATGTATATAATCAAGCACCTGAGGGGTGCAGAGACTAGTACAGTGGTCATGGGGCAGGACGTTTGTCGTGGGTGATGGCCATCCCGCTGACTAGCAAACCGACATTAGAAGTGGACACGGATGTGAGTGTGCAGGAGTGACACCAGCGACACCGTTCTCTAGCGGCTGGATGGAGCAGTGGAGACGTGTTCTGTGCAGTGACGGGTCATACTTTTGGTATCTGAAGGATGAGTCTGGGTTTGGTGACTCCTGGAGAACGTTACCCCCTGACTGCATTGTGCCCGCTGTACAGTTTGGTGGAGGAGGATATTGGTACCGGCTTGTTTCCCAGTCCCTTAGTTCCAGTGATGGAAATCTTGATGCATCAGGACAAGACATTGTGAACATGTAGCTTCAAGCTTTGTGGGAACAGTTTGGGAAGACCCTTTTTTGTTCCCATGACAGCACCCACTGCTGAAGGACTATAAAGACGTAGTTGGGGGAGTTTGGTTGAAGAACATGACCGGCCGCACAGAGCCTGAACTCCAACCCCATCAAACAACTTGTGGGTCCGGCTTCTCCTCAACATCAGGGTGGGACCCCACAAATGCTCTTGTGGGTGAAGGGTCAAAAATTCCCACAGACTCCTCTAAAACCATGTAGAAATCCTTCCCAGAAGAACAGGAGCGGTTATATCTTCAGACAGGCTGACTCGACATTAATGTCTATGGATATAGAATTGTAGGTTGTAAAAGCTCCTGTAAGTGTAGTTGGAGGTGTCTCAATAATTTTCTCCATATAGTGCATGTTCGTGCATTGGTAGTTTATGGAGGATTGGGTTGTATATCATATTTACAGGATACAAACTGCATACAAACATCCATTTCTTTAGATGGAGGACTCTATGACAAATATAGCTCTACCTGACTTTGTAGGGAAAAAAATTACTGTAATTTGTGAGTCAGACATCCAGCAAATAACCATATACAGTACAAGTAACAAGCAATCACCATCCAGTATACCAAGACCAATATTATCTATATACAAGAGACAAATAATTCCCCCACATCTTAACTACATATTACCTCCACCTAGTGACCAAATAATACCACTGTACTAAGATCAATATGACCATAAATACTGCACTATTAGAAGTATCAGCAGATACTGTAGTGATGGAGTCAATACCGCCATTCTGATCATTAACAAAAAACACTATACAAAGACCAATATTACCCCGGTACAGTGCCCAAATGGTGGTAGGTACCAGTTCTGCACAGGCTTTCTGTAGACTTAATGCATGTATACAATACAGATAAATGCAGCGACTCAGGTGATGTTCTCACCAATTGTAATCGCTCACTTTCTCCTTACTTTTCTATTTGGCCCAGACAGTCAAGTTGACTTTCTCCATAGACAGCTCATTTCTGCAGACTGTTACACACAGACTTCTTCGGCTCATCACCTTTCCAACACTATCCTGACGTTTCCGCCACCTCTACACGAACCATGTATTACTTTGCAGTAATTATGCCTCTCCGGCTGCTCCACACAATAATATTAGTCCATTTATTGCCTAATATAGTAATAGTGTCTCCCTATATGACACCATATAGTTAGTGCGCCCCTTCTGTGCTCCTATATAGTAAAAGTGTCCCCCTATACAGTGCCTACAAGTAGTATTCAACCCCCTGCAGATTTAGCAGGTTTACACATTCGGAATTAACTTGGCATTGTGACAATTGGACTGTAGATCAGCCTGGAAGTGTGAAATGCACTGCAGCAAAAAAGAATGTTATTTCTTTGTTTAATTTTTTTTTAAATTGTGAAAAGTTTATTCAGAGGGTCATTTATTATTCAACCCCTCAAACCACCAGAATTCTGTTTGGTTCCCCTAAAGTATTAAGAAGTATTTCAGGCACAAAGAACAATGAGCTTCACATGTTTGGATTAATTATCTCTTTTTCCAGCCTTTTCTGACTATTTAAGACCCTCCCCAAATTTGTGAACAGCACTCATACATGGTCAACATGGGAAAGACAAAGGAGCTTTCCAAGGCCATCAGAGAAAAGATCGTGGAGGGTCACAAGGCTGGCAAGGGGTACAAAACCCTTTCCAAGGAGTTGGGCCTACCTGTCTCCACTGTTGGGAGCATCATCCGGAAGTGGAAGGATTATGGAACTACTGTTAGCCTTCCACGGCCTGGACAGCCTTTGAAAGTTTCCTCCCGTGCCGAGGCCAGGCTTGTCCGAAGAGTCAAGGCTAACCCAAGGACAACAAGGAAGGAGCTCCGGAAAAGATCTCATGGCAGTGGGGACATTGGTTTCAGTCAATACCATAAGTAACGTACTCCACCGCAATGGTCTCCGTTCCAGACGAGCCCGTAAGGTACCTTTACTTTCAAAGCGTCATGTCAAGGCTCGTCTACAGTTTGCTCATGATCACTTGGAGGACTTTGAGACAGACTGGTTCAAGGTTCTCTGGTCTGATGAGACCAAGATCGAAATCTTTGGTGCCAACCACACACGTGACGTTTGGAGACTGGATGGCACTGCATACGACCCCAAAAATACCATCCCTACAGTCAAGCATGGTGGTGGCAGCATCATGCTGTGGGGCTGTTTCTCAGCCAAGGGGCCTGGCCATCTGGTCCGCATCCATGGGAAGATGGATAGCACGGCCTACCTGGAGATTTTGGCCAAGAACCTCCGCTCCTCCATCAAGGATCTTAAGATGGGTCGTCATTTCATCTTCCAACAAGACAATGACCCAAAGCACACAGCCAACAAAACCAAGGCCTGGTTCAAGAGGCAAAAAATCAAGGTGTTGGAGTGGCCTAGTCAGTCTCCTGACCTTAACCCAATTGAAAACTTGTGGAAGGAGCTCAAGATTAAAGTCCACATGAGACACCCAAAGAACTTAGATAACTTGGAGAAGATCTGCATGGAGGAGTGGGCCAAGATAACTCCAGAGACCTGTGCCGGCCTGATCAGGTCTTATAAAAGACGATTATTAGCTGTAATTGCAAACAAGGGTTATTCCACAAAATATTAAACCTAGGGGTTGAATAATAATTGACCCACACTTGTATGTTTAAAATTTATTAAAATTTAACTGAGCAACATAACTTTTTGGTTTGTAAGATTTATGCATCTGTTAATAAATCCTGCTCTTGTGTGAAGTTTGAAGGCTCTAACTTATTTGCATCTTATCAAACCTGCTAAATCTGCAGGGGGTTGAATACTACTTGTAGGCACTGTATGTGTTCATATAGTAATTGGGCCCCATCTGTCCCTCTGTATAGTAGTAAAGTCAGCTATGAGCCTCTATATAGTAGTAGTGCCCCCTCTGTATAGTAGTAATATCTGTTTTGTGCCTCCATATAGTAATAGTGCCCCCTCTGGCGTTAAAGGGAATCTGTCACCCTATTTTTCGACTATCAGCTGCCGGCACCGCCATCAGGGGCTTATCTACAGCATTCTGTAATGCTGTAGATAAGCCACCAATGTAACCTGAAAGAGAAGAAAAACGAGTTATATTATACTCACCCAGGGGCGGTCCGGTTCGATGGGTGTCGCGGTCCGGTCCGGCGCCTCCCATCTTCTAACGATGATGTCCTCTTCTTTGCTTCCCGTCGCGGCTCCTGCGCAGGCGCACTGCTCTGCCCTGTTGAGGGCAAAGCAGAGTACTGCAGTGCGCAGGCGCCGGGAAAGGTCAGACAGGTCCGGCGCCTGTGCACTGCAGGACTCTGCTCTGCGCTCAACAGGGAAGAGCAGTGCGCCTGCGCAGGAGCCGCGACGGGAAGCAAAGAAGAGGACATCATCGTTAGAAGATGGGACGCGCCGGACCGGACTGCGACACCCATCGGACCAAAACCGGACCTGGACCTCCCCTTGGTGAGTATAATATAACTCGTTTTTCTTCTCTTTCAGGTTACAATGGGGGCTTATCTACAGCATTACAGAATGCTGTAGATAAGCCCCTGATGGCGGTGCCGGCAGCTGATAGGCGAAAAAAGGGGTGACAGATTCCCTTTAAGAAAATAAAATAAACCTGAAACTCACCTCACCAAGCCTGCAAATCTGCAATCAAGCACAGATGGGATAATGAAGTAATGTCAGTGCTCGGCAGCACGGTGGCTCAGTGGTTAGCACTGTACTATACATAGGGCAGTACAGTGGCTCAGTGGTTAACACTTTTGCTTTGCAGCGCTGGGGTCCTGGGTTCAAAATCCACCAAGGACAACACAACATCGGCAAGGAGTTTGTATGTTCTCCCCGTGTTTGCGTGGTTTTCCTCTGCGTTCTCCGGCTTCCTCCCACACTCCACAGACATACTGATAGATAATTTAGATTGTGAGCCCCCAATGGGGACAGTGATGATAATTTTGAGGGACCAAATGAAAATTATTGGCAGGTGGGGGTTTATTTAACTTGGCATATAAGTAAAGACAAAATTACATTTTCTAAATATGCCATTGTTCCCAGAAAATGATAACAATGACAATATGCATAAAACCTTTTCTTAAGACGACAGATTGCACCAGCCCTATAGAGACATCATTTCGGTCCTTGGTTGAAAAAGTTCCTAGAAAACAAATGAGAGTTAGAATAAAATGGTACCACGACGGACGATCGCTTTAATCCAAGTAAAATTTTGAAAAGAGGATTACAAGAAAAGAACTACAACAGTCAGGGATGAGAAAATAACAGCAAAGCACAGAGAAGAGATAAAAGGATTATAATAGATAAAAAATATAGAGACGGATCAAGAGAGAATAATGAGAATATTGTAGAAGATTTCAGAACTGATCATAAATGTGATGCAAATTTGTAGATAGGAATTGGTTTATTTTAACAATGTTCAAAGCTTTGGGCTCTTTATTGCCAGAAAAACGGAGCATTTTTTGCAGAAAAGCAAAGAATATTAATGACCGTTTAGTACAGAGCAATTTATGAAAAGGAAAAAAAAAAGAATAAAAAGGATTTAAAGGTTTTTTCCATGTAAGAAATACAAAAAAATCAAATAATGTATAGAACTAAAAAAAGAATAAAGACAAGGACAGAGATAAATTGATAATGTGTGGTGCAAAGAATGTAGTAAATTTACTGCAATTGTGGATATCTAAGATATAAAAATATAGAATGCTGCTGTCTGCATCTGCCACAATGGGGTGTTCACCACATATATAGTAATGTAGCTCCTGGACTGGTCCTTTGTTCTTGAGGTAGAAGTCTGCAGTCACCCTATGTAAATTGAGCGATCCTGGACACGTCTATGGACGGAAGCCTGCAAAATGCATATGGGTCGCCCCCGTCCCAGGGCTGTGGGGTACTCGGTACCGGGCCGGTGTCAGTGGGATGTGCCACAGCAGCGGTGACCCAGTCCGTGACCCTGGGCGCCCAAATCAATGGTGGTTTGTAATATAGTTTATGTGATAGTTCGTGACGCCACCTGTGGTATTTGGCAAGCAAGATGTTAAGCCAACGCTGCGTGCAGATCCTCTGGGGCTGATGGTGTGTTGCAGCATAGATGGTGTAGCTCCCCACAGGTGAAGCTGTAACCCCAGGGCAGTGTATAGGCGTAGGCGGTGTGAGGAATGTTGGTACCCAGATGTAGCAGTGCTGGCGGCGTTGGCGCACAATTGAATGGAAGACACCAGGGCTTGTAGTTCCAAAGCTTTACTCACAGTTCGTGGTACACACTGGTGCCTGCCTCCGTGCCGACTCAATCAACAGCCCGGGCAAGTCAGGCTTCTCCTCTCCAACACTCCGCCAACATGTTCCTTTCCTGAACGACTCCTCTTTTGTGCCTTTTAGTGTGAAGAGCTCCAGTACCGCGGTACTCTGAAGTTCCTCCTGTCAGATGTTCCTAACAACTCTACTCGTATGGCAGACAGCTGTAGCCTCTCTCGGGGACTCCTTTCTCCAGAGTCCTGGCTCTCTATTCAGTTGCTGTTGTGTCCCAAGTCTTGGATGGGAGTAGTGCATTTACAGCCAACTACTCCACCGGTGTCTGCTGCAGAACCATAAGTGTCCATACAACCTCAGGGACCGGGCCCCCGCCTTGCGCTGAGAACCTATAGGCAGGGTTCCTCTTCCAACCCACAACTCCTCTCTGTTCTCCTACTCCTTCGTTCCGCGCTGTTCCTTCTCTCTCTTATGGAAGCTTAGGTTGCAGTTCTACGTGTTTCTCCTTCTGTTCCTTTCCCGTGCCAGCTGGCTCAAATCACTGAGGCAGCTGCAGCAATCCTTCCTCTCTCTCTCTCTCTCTCTCGGACCCGTCCTCAGTCTCTCCTGACTGACTGTCCTTCTCCCGCCTGACCTCCCCTCAGACTGACCTGTAATTCTAAACCTTCCCAACCTTTTATATATCTCAACTCCACCCACCTCCCAGCAGCACATCTCGTGTTACGAAGCAAGGACCCACGAAAGGTGCTCTGCTATCCTCTAAGCATGGAGCCGCAATGTGGTCCTGCTGAACTATCCGGTGTGTGGGTGCAGGTGTTGGAGTGTGGAAAGGAGTTGCCAACTTACCTAGGTGGTGGGGCACTACACCTTAGGAGAAGGTGCAGTACCTCTGTAGCGACTGAGCCTCAGGGGCGCCACACATACCTGTGGTCACTTGACCACCCACAACCGGCACCGGTATCAGAGAATCCTCACAGCACACAGTGTTGTGCACTGATGATGCCTTTGGTAATGTATTCATGAATTTGTGATGTCTCTGGTGATGTACCCATTTACAGATTGTGGCTATAGTGCTGTATTCATGTACCGATGGAGGTTCTGGTGCAGTATTCATGTACTGATGATGGTTCTGGTGTGGTGTTCATGTACTGAGGGTGGTTGTGGTGCTGTAATAATGAACTGATAGTGTTTCTGGGGCTGTAATTAAGTACTGCTGATGGTTCCGGTGCTGTAGTCATGTATTGATGCTGTTTCTGTTGCTGAATTTTTGTGCTGATGATGGTTCTGAGGCTGTATTCATGTACTGATGGAGGTTCTGTTGCTGTATTCATGTATTAATGATGGTTCTGATGATATATTTACACTGAACAAAATTATAAATGGAACACTTGTTATTGCTCCCATTTTTCATGAGCTCTGAACCCAAAGATCTTAATACTTTTTCGGTGTACATTAAAGGCCTTTTTCTCTCAAATACAGTGGGTAAAAAAGGATTTAGTAAGCCACCAATTGTGCAAGTTCTCCCACTTAAAAAGATGAGAGAGGCCTGTAATTGACATCTTGGGTAGACCACAACTATGAGAGTCAAAATGAGAAAACAAATCCAGAGACTCACCTTGTCTGATTTTGCAAGACCTATTTTGCAAATTATGGTGGAAAATAAGTATTTGGTCATTAACAACAGTTCATCTCAATATTTTGTTATAAATCCTTTGTTGGCAATGACAGAGGTCAAATATTTCTGCAAGTCTTCACAAGGTTGGCACACACTGTTGGTGGTATGTTGGCCCATTCCTCCATGCAGATCTCCTCTAGAGATGTTTTGGGCCTGTCACTGGGCAATACGGATTTTCAAATCCCTCCAAAGTTTTTCTATGGGGTTGAGATCTGGAGACTGGCTATGCCACTCCAGGACCTTCATATGCTTCTTACGAAGCCACTCCTTCATTGCCCTGGCGGTGTGCTTATGATCTTTATCATGCTGAAAGACCCATCCATGTTTCATCTCCAATGCCCTTGCTGATGGAAGGAGTTTTGCACTCAAAATCTCACGATACATGGCTCCATTCATTCTTTCATGTACGCGGATCAGTCATCCTGGTCCTTTTGCAGAGAAACAGCCCCAAAGCATGATGTTGCCACCCACATGTTTCACAGTAGGTATGGTGTTCTTTGGATGCAACTCAGCATTCTGTCTCCTCCAAACATGATGAGTTTTGTTTCTACCAATCAGTTCTACTTTGGTTTCATCAGACCATATGACATTCTCCCAATACTCTTCTGGATAATCCAAATGCTCACTAGCAAACTTCAGATGGGCCCAGATATTTACTGGTTTAAGCAAGGGGACACGTCTGGCACTGCAGTATCTGAGTCCCTGGCAGCGTAGTGTGTTACTGATGGTAGCCTTTGTTACTGTGGTCCCAGCTCTATGTATGTCATTCACTAGGTCCCCCCGTGAGGTTCTATGATCTTTGCTCACCGTTCTTGTCATCATTTTGACCCTACAGGGTGAGATCTTGCGTGGAGCCCCAGATCGAGGGAGATTATCAGTGGTATTGTATGTGTACTATGTTGTTTATGTTGCTCCCACAGTTGATTTCAACCAAGCTGCTTGCCTATTGCAGATTCAGTCTTCCCAGCCTGGTGCAGGGCTACAATTTTGTTTCTGGTGTCCTTCAACAGCTCTTTGGTCTTCACCATAGTGGAGTTTGGAGTGTGACTGTTAGAGGTTGTGGACAGGTGTCTTTTATACTGATAACAAGTTCAAACAAGTGCCATTACTACAGGTAATGAGTGGAGGACAGAGGAGCCTCTTAAAGAAGAAGTTACAGGTCTGTGAGAGCCAGAAATCTTGCATGTTTTTAGGTGACCACATACTTATTTTCCACCATAATTTGCAAAATAAATCTTGCCAAATAAGACAAGGTGATTTTCTGGATTTGTTTCCTCATTTTGACTCTCATAGTTGTGGTCTACCTATTATTATTATTTATTATAGTGCCATTTATTCCATGGCACTTTACATGTGAGGAGGGGTATACACAATACATACAAGTACAGTAATCTTAAACAATACAAGTCACGACTGGTCCAGGATGAGAGAGGATCCTGCCTGTGAGGGCTCACAAGGGATGGGTGAGGATACAGTAGGTGAGGGTAGAGCTGGTCGTGCAGCGGTATGGTGGATCGGTGGTTACTGCAGGTTGTAGGCTTGTCAATTACAGGCCTCTCTCATCTTTTTAAGTGGGAGAACTTGCATAATTGGTGACTGACTAAATGATTTTTTCCCCACTGTATTTGAGAGAAAAAGGCCTTTAGTGTACACCGAAAAAGTACAGTATTAAGATATTTGTGTTCGGCTCATGAAAAATGGGAGCGATAACAAGTGTTCCATCATTACTGGGAAGAAGATATTACAAGTTTGTGACTCCATCTTCCTATGACAACTTCATCCTCATGGTTTCTCAGGTGTCTTCAGACTCAGAGTTCTACCTTGATGGAAAACCATAAAGTTCTTACCCAATGACCAGGATGCCTCCTGGATGCTGCGGAGTACATCTTACCATACAGCTTGGTATCGGGGGCTCACCTAGATGTGCTTGATATTCATCTGAAGGATCCTTTGTGCCGAGCAGAAAAGGAGAAGGATCACTGCCTCATCAAGATACCATTCACACACCCTGCTACAAAACATGGCAACCGATAATTAATTTTTCTTATTATTTCATTAGAACACTTATTCTTGATTATGATGATGACGATATGCATATGAGGATATCACACTTACAGATGATGATGACACGCTCCTGCTTGATGATGATGATCACACACTTACAGATGACGATGACACTCATACCTGAAGATGATGATGACAACACTCAGACAAGATGACGATACACTCACACTTGATGAATATGATTATAACACACATATGCTTGATAATGACACTCTTTGATGATGATCATACACTTACAGATGATGATGATGACATACTCACAGATGATGATGAATCACTTGCACACTTGATGATGACACACTCAGAGATGATGATGATGATGATACACTCACACACACTTGATGATGAGAATGATGGCATACTCAGAGATGATAATGATGATACACTCGCAGTTCATGATGATGATAACACATTCCTTTACTACCACACACCTCCTAAACTACAACAGTGAACACACAACATAAAATACATTTAGCAATACAATAAGCACAGTTTAATGTTTGAGCCCATTTGATGTGGATTCTGGCGCACTTACAGGAACCGTTAGTGGACTTTAATATAATAAACACAGGTAAATCCCCTAAACAACAGTTCTCTCAATAACTCCTTATAGAAGAAAAATAAACCTGAGCAATATTTACTCACTACTTGTTGTAACAAGTCGGTTACTGCAACAGGATCCAGCTTAGGTTGCAGTTGTTCAGATGTAACCAGGTTCACAGAGGCAACGGCGCAGAAGATGAAGACTCAGCAGTAACTTGAAACAAGTGATTATTTACAACCAACAATTTAGGTTAACAAACATGAAATGTCTAAAAGGTTTAGTGATTTACCAGAAACATTAAACTAGTTCACAATACTGGGGGTTATTATTCTAGGTATATAAACACTATTTTTCTTTCACAACACAGTTTTGAATCACAAAGTTAACTAACTAATATAGCAAATGATACTTCTACTGGTACCTTAGTCCCTGGCATGTTAAAGTCGGGTGGTCGGGTGGTAGTCGTCACCTAAACACTAAGTCTTTCGTGGTAGTCACTGTAACGGGCCTCAACGGGAGTCCGCTCTATTTCTCCTTTAGGCCATAAGTCTATTACCCTAGTATACTGACGAGTCACTTAAACAACATGTCATTCAGGCTGCCGCTGTCTCCTAGCACACACCCCGAGTTCTCACCGTAATGTCGCCTAGGTTGTCTCCGGGTTTAAGTTCACCGGGTAATCTGAATCTTCAACCGCTTACTTGATTGTCTGTATCTGTTTATCTGCTTACTGGATTGTCTGTTTCCCTTTAAGAAAGCTTCCTACACTTCTCACTCAATTACTGTCCCTTTAAGACGGCTTTCTGCACTTCCTGCTCACATGACCTTCTATATCTCCTGCCTTTAACCTGGTCACAAGATGGTCTGTTCCTCTAAGTAGGCTTTTTGCCTTTAACCGGGCTTCTTCTTTGGCTGGGTCAGAAATCTCGTCCTGCTGTGCTCAACTCTCTGGGATGTGGCTCTAAGCTAGTTCAGTTAGTATTGCATGTCTGACCTCACACAGGTCCAGGCAAAGACTCCTCCTCTGCCCTGGCCTCAGGGGCTTTTATATTTTCTGAAACACAGCTTGTCACATGACCTTGCCCCCCCTTGTTTCTTCGTCCTTCCAGCAACACACATTCATTTTCTAGTTCCTGCTTGCTTTGTTTTCATCCCTCTTCTTATAACTTCTGACAACTAGGTGGCGGTGTTCGTTTTCTCCAGCTTCACTGTACATTCAACTGCAGAAGTCTCACACTTCCTTACACAGATGTGAGGACACAAATGAGGCATGGGGCATGAGGTAGCAAGGATGCTGTGGGTGATTCTGCAGAATCTGCTTGATGTGAAGAACTTATGAACCTCTCACAGAGAGCTGGTGGGCTGTCGGGACTCTCTCGCTGTCTCTATTTTCTATTCCTCAGTGAGACTCACTGAGGTCAGTAACAGAGTTTGACTCTGCACTTCTTAACATAGTAACGTCTATCTTCTCTTCTTGATTGCTCAGCCAATTACTTTTTATACTTTTTATAGTGCTTTTGAAAAAACCCACTATATTGTAATCCGAACGCTGCTAACTTATTCTTCTTCTTATTATTATTAAGTTGATTTCCGCAATTAATGCGGCCCAAACCGCTACATGCACAGACTCCGTTGAGGTGTCGTTTCGAAGCCAGCGTCCATGAGAGGTGTGCTAAGTATTTTTCGTGTCGATCGGATTTGTAGTTTTTGCGCAATTTGCGTTTGAAATTTTTTTTTCCCGTCATTGGAATGCACTGTCTCCAATGCTTTTCAATAGGAAATGGCAAAACGTGCCCTGAGGCGATTGAAATGACAGTTGAGCTCATTGATATGTGCAGGCAGAACCAGTTACTATGCCAACGCCTACGAACTTCACTTGAACCCCAGCACAGAGCCTCTGCCACATAATATCAGCTCTCAAAGCGAAACCCACAGCACAAATGCAAATCTAGCTTCATCACATGACACATGCCCCTGAGAGAGAATGTGTGCGCCAAAGTGGATTTAAAAGAAGCCCAGTCAGCCAAACTAGCTCTTAAAGGGCCAACGCGCCAAAGTGATTGTTAAAGGGCCAGCGCACCCAAATGAGTCTTAAAGGGCCGACACACCAAATCGGAGACTGAGCCACCCCGGCCTCCAAATCGGAGGCTGAGCCACCCCGGCCTCCAAATCGGACAATGAGCCACCCCGGCCTCCAAATGGGAGGCTGATCCACCCCGGCCTCCAAATCGGAGCCTGATCCACCCCGGCCTCCAAATCGGAGCCTGATCCACCCCGGCCTCCAAATCGGAGGCTGATCCACCCCGGCCTCCAAATCGGAGGCTGAGCCACCCCGGCCTCCAAATCGGAGGCTGATCCACCCCGGCCTCCAAATCGGAGGCTGATCGACCCCGGCCTCCAAATCAGAGGCTGATCGACCCCGGCCTCCAAATCGGAGGCTGATCCACCCCGGCCTCCAAATCGGAGGCTGATCCACCCCGGCCTCCAAATCGGAGGCTGAGCCACCCCGGCCTCCAAATCGGAGGCTGATCCACCCCGACCTCCAAATCGGAGGCTGATTCACCCCGGCCTCCAAATCGGAGGCTGATCCACCCCGGCCTCCAAATCGGAGGCTGATCCACCCCGGCCTCCAAATCGGAGGCTGATCGACCCAGGCCTTCAAATCGGAGGCTGAGCCACCCCGGCCTCCAAATAGGAGGCTGAGCCACCCCGGCCTCCAAATAGGAGGCTGAGCCACCCCGGCCTCCAAATAGGAGGCTGAGCCACCCCGGCCTCCAAATCGGAGGCTGAGCCACCCCGGCCTCCAAATCGGAGGCTGATCGACCCCGGCCTCCAAATCGGAGGCTGAGCACCCCGGCCTCCAAATCGGAGGCTGAGCCACCCCGGCCTCCAAATCGGAGGCTGATCGACCCCGGCCTCCAAATCGGAGGCTGAGCCACCCCGGCCTCCAAATCGGAGGCTGATCCACCCCGGCCTCCAAATCGGAGGCTGAGCCACCCCTGCCTCCAAATCGGAGGCTGAGCCACCCCGGCCTCCAAATCGGAGGCTGAGCCACCCCGGCCTCCAAATCGGAGGCTGAGTCACCCCGGCCTCCAAATCGGAGTCTCATCGACCCCGGCCTCCAAATCAGAGGCTTTTTGACCTCGGCCTCCAAATCGGAAGCTCAACGACCCCGGCCTCCAAATTGGAGGCTGAGCGACCCCAGCCTCCAAATCTTACCCAGAGTGTCCCCGCCCACCAAATCGGACCCTGTGGGGCCCCGCCCACCAAATCGGACCCTGAGAGGCCCCGCCCACCAAATTGGACCCAGAGTGGTCCCGCCCACCAAATTGGACCCAGAGTGGTCCCGCCCACCAAATTGGACCCAGAGGGGCTCCGCCCACAAAATCAGACCCAGAGGGGCCCCTGCCACAAAATCAGACCCTGAGGGGCCGCGGCCACAAAATCGGACCCTGATGGGCCCCAGTCACAAAATTGGACCCTGATAGGCCCCGGCCACAAAATCGGACCCTGAGGGGCCCCAACCACAAAATCGGACCCTGAGGGGACCCAACCACAAAATCGGACCCTGAGAGGCCCCGCCCACCAAATTGGACCCAGAGTGGTCCCGCCCACCAAATTGGACCCAGAGGGGCCCCACCCACAAAATCGGACCCTGAGGGGACCTGCCCACCAAATTGGACCCTGAGGGGCCCCGCCCACCAAATCAGACCCTGAGAGGCCCCGCCCACCAAATCGGACCCAGAGTGGTCCCGCCCACCAAATTGGACCCAGAGTGGTCCCACCCACCAAATTGGACCCAGAGGGGCTCCGCCCACAAAATCAGACCCAGAGGGGCCCCTGCCACAAAATCAGGCCCTGAGGGGCCGCGGCCACAAAATCGGACCCTGAGCGGCCGCGGCCACAAAATCAGACCCTGAGGGGCCGCGGCCACAAAATCGGACCCTGAGGGGCCCCAACCACAAAATCGGACCCTGAGGGGACCCAACCACAAAATCGGACCCTGAGGGGCCCCTGACACAAAATCGGACCCTGAGGGGCCCCGGCCACAAAATCGGACCCTGAGGGGCCCAACCCACAAAATCGGACCCTGAGGGGACCTGCCCACCAAATTGGACCCTGAGGGGCCCCGCCCACCAAATCGGACCCTGAGAGGTCCCACCCACAAAATCGGACCCTGACGGGCCCCGGCCACAAAATCGGACCCTGAGGGGCCCCACCTGCAAAATTGGACCCTGAGGGGTTCCGGCCACAAAAATCGGATCCTGATTGGCCCCGGCCACAAAATCGGACCCTGAGGGGCCCCAGCCACAAAATCGGACCTTGAGGGGCCCCACCCACCAAATCAGACCCTGAGGGGCCCCGGCCACCAAATCGGACCCTGAGGGGCCCCGGCCACCAAATCGGACCCTGAGTGGCCCTGGCCACAAAATCGGACCCTGAGAGGCCCCACCCAAAAAAATCGGACCCTGAGGGGCCCCACCCACAAAATCAGGCCCTGAGGGGCCCCACCCACAAAATCAGACCATGAGGCCAAAGTGGCCCCTGAGAGGCACCCACAGTTAAATCGTATCCTGAGTTGAAAGTCTTGCAGGGGCAGCAGGCAAGTCTCTCTTAAAGGGGCAGCCCGGGCACCATTTCAAACCACTATCTGTACTTCCTTCAGGAAATACACATCTAGTATTATTATTACTATTCAGTTGATTTCCGCAATTAATGCGGCCCGAACCGCTACACGCACAGACTCCGTTGAGGCGTCTTTTCAAAGCCAGCGTCCACTAGTGGTGTGCTAAGTATTTTTCGTGTCGATCAGATTTGTAGTTTTTGCGCAATTTGCGTTTGAAAAATCATTTTCCTGTCATTGGAATGCATTGTCTCAATGCATTTTAATGGGAAAATGTTGCCATAGGGAAAACATGGGGCAGTCGTGAGGTGGCAGTTAAGCTCATTGATATGCGCAGGCACACCCAGTTACTATGCCAACGCCTACGAACTTTACATGACCCCAGCAGGACACAGTTTCTGCCAGGTATCAGCTCTTAAAGCGAAACCCAAAGCACAAATGCAAATCTAGGTTCATCACATGACGCATGCCCCTGAAAGATAATGTGCGCCAAAGTGGATTTAGAAGCCCAGTGCACCAAACTGGCTCTTAAAAGGCCGACGCGCCTAACTGATTCTTAAAGGGCCGGCGCGCCAAATCGAAAGCTGAGTGACCCCAGGCTCCAAATCGGAGGCTGAGCCACCCTGGTCTCCAAATCGGACCCAGAGTGGCCCCGCTCGCCGAATCGGACCCAGAGTGGCCCCGCTCGCCGAATCGGACCCAGAGTGGCCCCGCTCGCCAAATCGGACCCACAACAGACTGTGAGTAAAGCTTTGGAACTACATGCCCTGGTGTCCTCCACTTATTCCTGCGTCAACCCACTCAGCACTGCTACATCCCCTGCGCCTGACACTACACCATCTACGTGTCACTTCACCTACTCTGCCCTGGGACTACAGCTCTGCCTGTGGAGGGCTATAACATCATTGCTGCACCACACTATCTGTCCCAGAGGATCTGTCTGCAGTGTCGGCTTAACACCTTCCTTGCCGAACACCACAGGTGGCATCACAAATCACTAATAAACTTTCACACTGAACATTCCCCTTTTACAATGGGCGCCCAGGGCCACGGGCTGGGTCCTAGCTGCCGTGACAACTCCCATTGAGATCAACAGGCCTGGTACCGAGTACCCCATAGCCCTGGGAGGGCGACCCACTAGCTTCATCACATGACGCATGCCCCTAAGAGAGAATGTACGCCAAAATGGAATTAGAAACCCAGTGCGCCAAACTGGCTCTTAAAGGGCCGACACGCCAAAGTGATTCTTAAAGGGCCGGTGCACCAAAATGATTCTTAAAGGGCCGGCGCGCCAAATTGAAAGCTGAGTGACCCCAGGCTCCAAATCGGAGGCTGATTGACCCGGCCTCCAAAACGGAGGCTGAGCCACCCTGGCCTCCAAATCGGAGGCTGATCGACCCTGGCCTCCAAAACGGAGGCTGAGCCACCCCGGCCTCCAAATCGGAGGCTGATCGACCCTGGCCTCCAAAACGGAGGCTGAGCCACCCCGGCCTCCAAATCGGAGGCTGATCGACCCTGGCCTACAAATCAGAGGCTGAGCCACCCTGGCCTCCCAATCAGACCCTGAGGGGCCCCACCCACCAAATCGGACCCTGAGGGGCCCCGCCCACCAAATCGGACCCTGAGGGGCCCCGCCCACCAAATCGGACCCTGATGGGCCCCGCCCACCAAATTGGACCCAGTTGGGCCCCACCCACAAAATCACACCCTAAGGGGCCCCACCCACAAAATCGGACCCTGAGGGATCCCGTCCACCAATTCAAGCCGTGAGGAGCTCAGGCCACGGAATCGGATCCTGAGGGGCCCCACCCACCAAATCAGACCCTGAGGGGCCCCACAGGCAAAAGTGGCCCCTGAGAGGCACCCACAGTTAAAACAGATCCTGAGTTGAAAGTCTTGTAAGGGCAGCAGGCAAGTCTCTCTTAAAGGGGCAGCCCGGGCACCATTTCAAAGCACTATCTGTACTTCCTTCAGGAAATACACATCTAGTTATAGTGGTTTGAAAAAACCACTATATTGTAATCCGAACGCTGCTAACTTATTCTTCTTCTTATTATTATTAAGTTGATTTCCGCAATTAATGCGGCCAGAACCGCTACACGCACAGACTCCGTTGAGGTTTCGTTTCGAAGCCAGCGTCCATGAGAGGTGTGCTAAGTATTTTTCGTGTCGATCGGATTTGTAGTTTTTGCGCAATTTGCGTTTGAAAATTTTTTTTCCCGTCATTGGAATGCACTGTCTCCAATGCTTTTCAATAGGAAATGGCAAAACGTGCCCTGAGGCGATTGAAATGACAGTTGAGCTCATTGATATGCGCAGGCAGACCCAGTTACTATGCCAACGCCTACGAACGTCACATGACATCTCCAGAACAGAGATTCTGCCACATAATATCAGCTCTTAAAGTGAAACTCACAGCACAAATGCAAATCTAGCTTCATCACATGACACATGCCCCTGAGAGAGAATGTGTGCGCCAAAGTGGATTTAGAAGCCCAGTGAGCCAAACTAGCTCTTAAAGGGCCAACGCGCCAAAGTGATTGTTAAAGGGCCAGCGCACCCAAATGAGTCTTAAAGGGCCGACACACCAAATCGGAGACTGAGCCACCCCGGCCTCCAAATCGGAGGCTGAGCCACCCCGGCCTCCAAATCGGAGGCTGAGCCACCCCGGCCTCCAAATCGGAGGCTGAGCCACCCCGGCCTCCAAATCGGAGGCTGAGCCACCCCGGCCTCCAAATCGGAGGCTGAGCGACCCCGGCCTCCAAATCGGAGGCTGAGCGACCCCGGCCTCCAAATCGGAGGCTGAGCCACCCCGGCCTCCAAATCGGAGGCTGATCCACCCCGGCCTCCAAATCGGAGGCTGATCCACCCCGGTCTCCAAATCGGAGGCTGATCCACCCCGGCCTCCAAATGCGACCCCGGCCTCCAAATCGGAGGCTGAGCGACCCCGGCCTCCAAATCGGAGGCTGAGCCATCCCGGCCTCCAAATCGGAGGCTGATCCACCCCGGCCTCCAAATCGGAGGCTGAGCCACCCCGGCCTCCAAATCGGAGGGTGATCCACCCCAGCCTCCAAATCGGAGGCTGATCCACCCCGGCCTCCAAATCGGAGGCTGAGCCACCCCGGCCTCCAAATCGGAGGCTGAGCCACCCCGGCCTCCAAATCGGAGGCTCATCGACCCCGGCCTCCAAATCGGAAGCTCATCGACCCCTGCCTCCAAATCGGAGGCTCTTTGACCTCAGCCTCCAAATCGGAAGCTCAACGACCCCGGCCTCCAAATTGGAGGCTGAGCGACCCCAGCCTCCAAATCTTACCCAGAGTGGCCCCACCCACCAAATCAGACCCAGAGAGGCCCTGCCCACCAAATCGGACCCTGAGGGGCCTCGCCCACCAAATCGGACCCTGTGGGGTCCCGCCCACCAAATCGGACCCTGAGAGGCCCCGCCCACCAAATTGGACCCAGAGTGGTCCCGCCCACCAAATTGGACCCAGTGGGGCTCCGCCCACAAAATCAGACCCAGAGGGGCCCCTGCCACAAAATCAGACCCTGAGGGGCCACGGCCACAAAATCGGACCCTGATGGGCCCCAGTCACAAAATTGGACCCTGATAGGCCCCGGCCACAAAATCGGACCCTGAGGGGCCCCAACCACAAAATCGGACCCTGAGGGGACCCAACCACAAAATCGGACCCTGAGAGGCCCCGCCCACCAAATTGGACCCAGAGTGGTCCCGCCCACCAAATTGGACCCAGAGGGGTCCCACCCACAAAATCGGACCCTGACGGGCCCCGGCCACAAAATCGGACCCTGAGGGGCCCCACTCACAAAATTGGACCCTGAGGGGTTTCGGCCACAAAAATCGGATCCTGAGTGGCCCCGGCCGCAAAATCGGACCCTGAGGGGCCCCAGCCACAAAATCGGACCTTGAGGGGCCCCACCCACCAAATCAGACCCTGAGGGGCCCCGGCCACCAAATCGGACCCTGAGGGGCCCCGGCCACCAAATCGGACCCTGAGTGGCCCCGGCCACAAAATCGGACCCTGAGGGGCCCCACCCACAAAATCGGACCCTGAGGGGCCCCACCCACAAAATCAGGCCCTGAGGGGCCCCACCCACAAAATCAGACCCTGAGGCCAAAGTGGCCCCTGAGAGGCACCCACAGTTAAATCGTATCCTGAGTTGAAAGTCTTGCAGGGGCAGCAGGCAAGTCTCTCTTAAAGGGGCAGCCCGGGCACCATTTCAAACCACTATCTGTACTTCCTTCAGGAAATACACATCTAGTATTACAATTATAATGCGCCAATCACAAGTTATTCAGTTGATTTCCGCAATTAATGCGGCCCGAACCGCTACACGCACAGACTCCGTTGAGGTGTCGTTTCGAAGCCAGTGTCCACTAGAGGTGCGCTAAGTATTTTTCGTGTCGATCGAATTTGTAGTTTCTGTGCAATTTGCGTTTGAAAATTTTTTTTCCCGTCATTGGAATGCACTGTCTCAATGCTTTTCAATGGGAAACTTAAAACGTGCCCTGAGGCGATTGAAATGGCAGTAAAGCTCATTGATATGCGCAGGCACACCCAGTTACTATGCCAACGCCTATGAACGTCACATGACGCCCCCAGGACAGAGCTTCTGCCACATAATATCAGCTCTTAAAGCGAAACCCACAGCACAAATGCAAATCTAGCTTCATCACATGAAGCATGCCCCTGAGAGAGAATGGGCGCCAAAGTGTGCCCCCCCCACCAAATCGGACCCTGAGGGGCCCCGCCCACCAAATCGGACCCTGAGGTGCCCCGCCCACCAAATTGGACCCTGATGGGCCCCGCCCACCAAATCGGACCCTAATGGGCCCCGCCCACCAAATAGTACCCTGAGTGATCCCGCCCACCAAATCGGACCCCGAGGGGCCCCGCCCACCAAATCAGACCCTGAGGGGCCCCGCCCACCAAATTGGACCCTGAGGGGCCCCGCCCGCCAAATCAGACCCTGAGGGGCCCCACCCACCAAATCATACTCAGAGATCCCGCCCACCAAATCAGACCCTGAGGGGCCCCTCTCACCAAATCGGACCCTAAGTGGCCCCGCTCACCAAATCGGACCCTGAGGAGCCCCGCCCAACAAATCAGACCCTGAGGGGCCCCACCCACCAAATCGGACCCTGAGGGCCCCACTGACCAAATCGAACCCTGAGGGCCCCGCTCACCAAATTGAACTCTGAGGGGCCCCGCTCACCAAATCGGACCGTGAGGGGCCCCGCCCACCAAATCGGACCCTTAGGGGCCCCGCCCACCAAATCGGTCCCTGAGTGGCCCTGCCCACCAAATCGGACCCTGAGGGGCCCCGCACACCAAATCGGATTCTGAACGGCCCCAACCACAAAATCGGACCCAGAGGGGCCCCGGACACAAAATCGGACCCTAAGGGGCCCCACCCACAAAATCAGACCCTGAGGGGCCCCAACCACAAAGTCGGACACTGAGGAGCCCCACCCATCAAATTGGACCCTGATCGGCCCCGCCCACCAAATCGGACCCAGGGGACCCCACCCACAAAATCGGACCCTGAGGTGCCCCAACCACCAAATCGGACACAGAGGGGCCCCAACCACAAAATTGGACCCTGAGGGGCCCCACCCACAAAATCGGACCCTGAGGGGTTCCGGCCACAAAATCGGACCCTGATGGGCCTCGGCCACAAAATCAGACCCTGAGGGGCCCCAACCACCAAATCGGACCCTGAGGGGCCCCGGCCACAAAATCGGACCCTGAGGGGCCCCACCCACCAAATCAAACCCTGAGGGGCCCCGGCCACCAAATCGGACCCTGAGGGGCCCCACCCACCAAATCAGACCCTGAGGGGCCCCGGCCACAAAATCGGACCCTGAGAGGCCCCACTCACAAAATCGAGCCCTGATGGGTTCCGGCCACAAAATCAGACCCTGATGGGCCCCGTCCACAAAATCGGACCCTGAGGGGCCCCAACCACCAAATCGGACCCTGAGGGGCCCCGGCCACAAAATCAGACCCTGAGGGGCCCCACCCACCAAATCGGACCCTGAGGGGCCCCACCCACCAAATCGGACCCTGAGGGGCCCCGGCCACAAAATCGGACCCAGAGAGGCCCCACCCACAAAATCGGCCCCTGAGGGGCCCCACCCACAAAATCAGACACTGAGGCCAAAGTGGCCCCTGAGAGGCACCCACAGTTAAAACGGATCCTGAGTTGAAAGTCTTGCAGGGGCAGCAGGCAAGTCTCTCTTAAAGGGGCAGCCCGGGCACCATTTCAAACCACTATCTGTACTTCCTTCAGGAAATACATATCTAGTTATAGTGGTTTGAAAAAACCACTATATTGTAATCCGAACGCTGCTAACTTATTCTTCTTCTTCTTATTAAGTTGATTTCCGCAATTAATGCGGCCCGAACCGCTACACGCACAGACTCCGTTGAGGTGTCGTTTCGAAGCCAGCGTCCATGAGAGGTGTGCTAAGTATTTTTCGTGTCGATCGGATTTGTAGTTTTTGCGCAATTTGCGTTTGAACATTTTTTTTCCCGTCATTGGAATGCACTGTGTCAATGCTTTTCAATGGGAAGCTTAAAACGTGCCCTGAGGCGATTGAAATGGCAGTTGAGCTCATTGATATGCGCAGGCAGACCCAGTTACTATGCCAACGCCAACATCACATGACATCTCCAGAACATAGCTTCTGCCACATAATATCAGCTCTTAAAGCTAAACCCCCAGCACAAATGCAAATCTAGCTTCATCACATGACGCATGCCCCTGAGAGAGAATGTGTGCGCCAAAGTGGATTTAGAAGCCCAGTGAGCCACCCTGGCTCTTAAAGGGCCGACGCGCCAAAATGAGTCTTAAAGGGCCGGCGCGCCAAATCGAGAGCTGAGTGACCCAAGGCTCCAAATCGGAGGCTGATAGACCCTGGCCTACAAAAAGGAGGCTGAGCAACCCTGGCATCCAAATCGGAGCCAGAGTGGCCCCGCCCATCAAATCGGACCCAGAGTGGCCTCACCCACCAAATCAGACCCAGAGTGGCCCCGCCCACCAAATTGGACCCTGAGGAGCCCCATCCACAAAATCGGACCCTGAGGGGCCCCACCCACAAAATCGGACCCTGAGGGGCCCCACCCACAAAATCGGACCCTGACTGGCCCCGGCCACAAAATCGGACCCTCACGGGCCCCGGCCACAAAATCGGACCCTGAGGGGCCCCGGCCACAAAATCGGACCCTAAGGGGCCCCGGCCACAAAATCGGACCCTGAGAGACCCCACCTACAAAATTGAACCCTGAGGGGCCCCAACCACAAAATCGGACCCTGAGGGGCCCCAACCACAAAATCGGACCCAGAGTGGACCTTCCCACCAAAATGGACCCAGGGCGCTCCACCCACAAAATCAGACCCTAAGGGGCCCCACCCACAAAATCGGACCCTGAGTAGACCCGGCCACAAAATCAGACCCTGAGGGGCCCCAACCACAAAATCGGACCCTGAGGGGCCCCGGCCACAAAATCGGACCCTGAGGGGCCCCACCCACAAAATCGGACCCTGAGGAGCCCCGGCCACAAAATGGGAACCTGAGCGGCCCATCCACAAAATCGGACCCTGAGGGGCCCCAGCCACAAAATCGGACACTGAGGGGCCCCGGCCACGAAATCGGACCCTGAGGGACCCCGGCCACGAAATCGGACACTGAGGGGCGCTGGCCACAAAATCGGACCCTGAGGGGCCCCAACCACCAAATTGGACCCTCAGGGGCCCCGCCCACAAAATCGGACCCTGAGGGGCCCCGTATTCAAAATCGGACCCTGAGAGGCCCCGCCCACCAAATCGGACCCTGAGGGGCCCCGCCAAACAAATCGGACCCTGAGGGGCCCCGGCCACAAAATCGGACCCTGAGGGGCCCCACCCTCAAAATCGGACCCTGAGTAGACCCGGCCACAAAATCAGACCCTGAGGGGCCCCAACCACAAAATCGGACCCTGAGGGGCCCCGGCCACAAAATCGGACCCTGAGGGGCCCCACCCTCAAAATCGGATCCTGAGGGGCCCAACCAACAAAATCGGACCCTGAGGGGCCCCAGCCACAAAATCGGACCCTGAGGGGCCCCAGCCACAAAATCAGACTTGGAGGAGCCCCGGCCACAAAATCGGACCCTGAGCGGCCTAACCACAAAATCGGACCCTGAGGGGCCCCGGCCACAAAATCGGACCCTGAGGGTCCCCAGCCACAAAATCGGACCCTGAGGGGCCCCAGCCACGAAATCGGACCCTGAGGGGCGCCGGCCACAAAATCAGACCCTGAGGGGCCCCAACCACAAAACCGGACCCTGAGGGGCCCCAACCACAAAATAGGACCCTAAGGGGCCCCGCCCTCAAAATCGGACCCAGAGGGGCCTCGCCCACCAAATCGGACCCTCAGGGGCCCCGCCCACAAAATCGGACCCTAAGGGGCCCCGCCAACCAAATCGGACTCTGAGGGGCCCCACCCACAAAATCGGACCCTGAGGGCCTTCAACAACAAAATAGGACCCTAAGGGGCCCCGCCCTCAAAATCGGACCCTGAGTAGACCCGGCCACAAAATCAGACCCTGAGGGGCCCCAACCACAAAATCGGACCCTGAGGGGCCCAGGCCACAAAATCGGACCCTGAGGGGCCCCGGCCACAAAATCGGAACCTGAGGGGCCCCGGCCACAAAATTGGACCCTGAGCGGTCCAACCACAAAATCGGACCCTGAGGGGCCCCGGCCACAAAATCGGACCCTGAGGGACCCAGCCACGAGATCAGACCCTGAGGGGCGCCGGCCACAAAATCGGACCCTGAGGGGCCCCAACCACAAAATCAGACCCTGAGGGGCCCCGGCCACAAAATCGGACCCTGAGGGCCCCCAACCACAAAACCGGACTCTGAGGGGCCCCAACCACAAAATCGGACCCTGAGGGGCCCCAACCACAAAATCGGACCCTGAGGGGCCCCGGCCACAAAATCGGACCCTGAGAGACCCCGGCCACAAAATCGAACCCAGAGGGGCCCCACCCACAAAATTGGACCCTGAGGGGCCCCGCCCACCAAATCAGACCCTGAGGGTCCCCGCCCACAAAATCGGACCCTGAGGGGCCCCGCCCTCAAAATCAGACCCTGAGGGGCCCCACCCACCAAATCGGACCCTGAGGGGCCCTGCCAACCAAATCGGACCCTGAGGGGCCCAACCAACAAAATCGCCACAAAATCGGACCATGAGGGTCCCGGCCACAAAATTGGACCCTGAGGGTCCCCGGCCACAAAATCGGACCCTGAGGTGTCCTGGCCACAAAATCAGGCCCTGAGGGGCCACACCCACAAAATCAGACCCTGAGGGGCCCCACCCACAAAATTGGACCCTGAGGAATCCCGGCCACTAATTCAAATCCTGAGGAGCCCAGGCCACCGAATCGGATCCTGAGGGGCCCCACCCACCAAATCAGACCCTGAGGCCAAAGTGGCCCCTGAGAGGCACCCACATTTAAAACGGATCCTGAGTTGAAAGTCTTGCAGGGGCAGCAGCCAAGTCTCTCTTAAAGGGGCAGCCCAGGCACCATTTCAAACCACTATCTGTACTTCCTTCAGGAAATACACATCTAGTATTAATGTTGTAATCCGACCGCTGCTAACTTTTTCTTTTTATTCAGTTGATTTCCGCAATTAATGCGGCCCGAACCGCTACACGCACAGACTCCGTTGAGGTGTCGTTTCGAAGCCAGCGTCCACGAGAGGTGTGCTAAGTAATTTTCGTGTCAATTCGATTTGTAGTTTTTGCGCAATTTGCATTAGAATTTTTTTCCCCGTCATTTGAATGTATTGTCTCAATGCTTTTCAATGGGGAAATTTTGCCTTAGAGAAAATATGCCCTGAGGCGATTCAAATGGCAGTTTAGCTCATTGATATGCGCAGGCAGACCCAGTTACTATGCCAACGCCAAAGAACTTCACATGACGCCCCAAGGACACAATTTATGGCAGATAATATCAGCTCTTAAAGCGAAACCCACAGCACAAATGCAAATCTAGCTTCATCACATGACACATGCCCCAGAGAGAGAATGTGCGCCAAAGTGGATTTAGAAGCCAAGTGCGCCAAACTGGCTCTTAAAGGGCCGACGCGGCTAAGTGATTCTTAAAGGGCCGGCGCACCAAAATGAGTCTTAAAGGGCCGGCACGCCAAATCGAAAGCTGAGTAACCCCAGGCTCCAAATCGGAGGCTGATCGACCCTGGCCTACAAATCGGAGGCTGAGCCACCCAGGCCAACAAATCGGCCCCGGAGTGGCCCCGCCCTCCAAATCGGACCCAGAGAGGCCCCGCCCACCAAATTGGACCCTGAGGGGCCCCGCTCACCAAATCAGACCCGTAGTGGCCCCGCCCTCCAAATCGGACCCAGAGTGGCCCGCCCACCAAATCGAACCCTGAGGGGCCCTTCCCACCAAATCAGACTCAGAGTGGTCCCGCCTACCAAATTGTACCCTGAAGGGCCCCGCCCACCAAATTGGACCAAGAGTGGCCCCGCCCACCAAATCAGACCCTGAGGGGTCCCACCCACCAAATCTGACCCTAAGGGGCCCCGCCCACCTAATCAGACCCAGAGTGGCCCCGCCCGTCTACCAAATCGGAACCAGAGGAGCCCCGCCCATGAAATTGGACCCTGCGGGGCCCCACTCACCAAATCGGACCCTGTGGGGCCCCGCCCACCAAATTGGACCCAAAGTGGCCCCTCCCACCAAATCAGACCCTGTGGGGCCCCGCCATCAAATCGGAGCCTGTGGTGCCCCAACCACCAAATGGAACTCTGAGGGGCCCCGTCCACCAAATCGGACCCAGAGGGGTCCCACCCGTCAAATCAGACCCTGAGGGGCCGTGCCCACCAAACCGGACCCTGAGGGGCCCCGCCCACCAAATCGGCCCACCAATTCAAGCCCTGAGGAGCCCAGTCCACTGAATCGGATCCTGAGGGTCCCCACCCACCAAATCAGACCCTGAGGGGCCCCACAGGCCAAAGTGGCCCCTGAGAGGTACCCACAGGTAAAACAGATACTGAGTTGAAAGTCTTGCAGGGGCAGCAGGCAAGTCTCTCTTAAAGGGGCAGCCCGGGCACCATTTCAAACCACTGTAGTTTTTGCGCAATTTGCATTTGAAATTTTTTTTCCCGTCATTGGAATGAATTGTCTCAATGCTTTTCAATGGGAAGGTAAAACATGCCCTGAGGCGATTCAAATGGCAGTTAAGCTCATTGATATGCGCAGGCAGACCCAGTTACTATGCCAACGCCTACGAACGTCACATGACCCCCCCAGGACACAGATTCTGGCACATAATATCAGTTCTTAAAGCGAAACCCACAGCACAAATGCAAATCTACCTTCATCACATGACGCATGCCCCTGAGAGAGAAAGTGCGCCAAAGTGGATTTAGAAGCCCAGTAAGCCAAACTACAGTAGCTCTTAAAGGGCCGACGCACCTAAGTGATTCTTAAAGGGCCGGCACACCAAAATGAGTCTTAAAGAGCCTGCGCGCCAAATCGAAAGCTGAGTGACCCCAGGCTCCAAATCGGAGGCTGATCGACCCTGGCCTCCAAATCGGACCCAGAGTGGCCCCGCCCACCAAATCGGACCCAGAGTGGCCCCGCCCACCAAATCGGACCCAGAGTGGCCTCGTCCACCATATCGGACCCAGAGTGGCCCCGCCCACCAAATTGGACACAGAGTGGCCCCGCCCACCAAATTGGACACAGAGGGGCTCCGCCCAATAAATCAGACCCTAAGGGGCCCCACCCACAAAATCGGACCCTGAGGGGCCCCACCCACAAAATCAGGCCCTGAGGGGCCCCACCCACAAAATCAGACCCTGAGGCCAAAGTGGCCCCTGAGAGGCACCCACAGTTAAATCGTATCCTGAGTTGAAAGTCTTGCAGGGGCAGCAGGCAAGTCTCTCTTAAAGGGGCAGCCCGGGCACCATTTCAAACCACTATCTGTACTTCCTTCAGGAAATACACATCTAGTATTACAATTATAATGCGCCAATCACAAGTTATTCAGTTGATTTCCGCAATTAATGCGGCCCGAACCGCTACACGCACAGACTCCGTTGAGGTGTCGTTTCGAAGCCAGTGTCCACTAGAGGTGTGCTAAGTATTTTTCGTGTCGATCGAATTTGTAGTTTCTGTGCAATTTGCGTTTGAAAATTTTTTTTCCCGTCATTGGAATGCACTGTCTCAATGCTTTTCAATGGGAAACTTAAAACGTGCCCTGAGGCGATTGAAATGGCAGTAAAGCTCATTGATATGCGCAGGCACACCCAGTTACTATGCCAACGCCTATGAACGTCACATGACGCCCCCAGGACAGAGCTTCTGCCACATAATATCAGCTCTTAAAGCGAAACCCACAGCACAAATGCAAATCTAGCTTCATCACATGAAGCATGCCCCTGAGAGAGAATGGGCGCCAAAGCGTGCCCCCCCCACCAAATCGGACCCTGAGGGGCCCCGCCCACCAAATCGGACCCTGAGGTGCCCCGCCCACCAAATTGGACCCTGATGGGCCCCGCCCACCAAATCGGACCCTAATGGGCCCCGCCCACCAAATAGTACCCTGAGTGATCCCGCCCACCAAATCGGACCCCGAGGGGCCCCGCCCACCAAATCAGACCCTGAGGGGCCCCGCCCACCAAATTGGACCCTGAGGGGCCCCGCCCGCCAAATCAGACCCTGAGGGGCCCCACCCACCAAATCATACTCAGAGATCCCGCCCACCAAATCAGACCCTGAGGGGCCCCTCTCACCAAATCGGACCCTAAGTGGCCCCGCTCACCAAATCGGACCCTGAGGAGCCCCGCCCAACAAATCAGACCCTGAGGGGCCCCACCCACCAAATCGGACCCTGAGGGCCCCACTGACCAAATCGAACCCTGAGGGCCCCGCTCACCAAATTGAACTCTGAGGGGCCCCGCTCACCAAATCGGACCGTGAGGGGCCCCGCCCACCAAATCGGACCCTTAGGGGCCCCGCCCACCAAATCGGTCCCTGAGTGGCCCTGCCCACCAAATCGGACCCTGAGGGGCCCCGCACACCAAATCGGATTCTGAACGGCCCCAACCACAAAATCGGACCCAGAGGGGCCCCGGACACAAAATCGGACCCTAAGGGGCCCCACCCACAAAATCAGACCCTGAGGGGCCCCAACCACAAAGTCGGACACTGAGGAGCCCCACCCATCAAATTGGACCCTGATCGGCCCCGCCCACCAAATCGGACCCAGGGGACCCCACCCACAAAATCGGACCCTGAGGTGCCCCAACCACCAAATCGGACACAGAGGGGCCCCAACCACAAAATTGGACCCTGAGGGGCCCCACCCACAAAATCGGACCCTGAGGGGTTCCGGCCACAAAATCGGACCCTGATGGGCCTCGGCCACAAAATCAGACCCTGAGGGGCCCCAACCACCAAATCGGACCCTGAGGGGCCCCGGCCACAAAATCGGACCCTGAGGGGCCCCACCCACCAAATCAAACCCTGAGGGGCCCCGGCCACCAAATCGGACCCTGAGGGGCCCCACCCACCAAATCAGACCCTGAGGGGCCCCGGCCACAAAATCGGACCCTGAGAGGCCCCACTCACAAAATCGAGCCCTGATGGGTTCCGGCCACAAAATCAGACCCTGATGGGCCCCGTCCACAAAATCGGACCCTGAGGGGCCCCAACCACCAAATCGGACCCTGAGGGGCCCCGGCCACAAAATCAGACCCTGAGGGGCCCCACCCACCAAATCGGACCCTGAGGGGCCCCACCCACCAAATCGGACCCTGAGGGGCCCCGGCCACAAAATCGGACCCAGAGAGGCCCCACCCACAAAATCGGCCCCTGAGGGGCCCCACCCACAAAATCAGACACTGAGGCCAAAGTGGCCCCTGAGAGGCACCCACAGTTAAAACGGATCCTGAGTTGAAAGTCTTGCAGGGGCAGCAGGCAAGTCTCTCTTAAAGGGGCAGCCCGGGCACCATTTCAAACCACTATCTGTACTTCCTTCAGGAAATACATATCTAGTTATAGTGGTTTGAAAAAACCACTATATTGTAATCCGAACGCTGCTAACTTATTCTTCTTCTTATTATTAAGTTGATTTCCGCAATTAATGCGGCCCGAACCGCTACACGCACAGACTCCGTTGAGGTGTCGTTTCGAAGCCAGCGTCCATGAGAGGTGTGCTAAGTATTTTTCGTGTCGATCGGATTTGTAGTTTTTGCGCAATTTGCGTTTGAAAATTTTTTTTCCCGTCATTGGAATGCACTGTGTCAATGCTTTTCAATGGGAAGCTTAAAACGTGCCCTGAGGCGATTGAAATGGCAGTTGAGCTCATTGATATGCGCAGGCAGACCCAGTTACTATGCCAACGCCTACGAACATCACATGACATCTCCAGAACATAGCTTCTGCCACATAATATCAGCTCTTAAAGCTAAACCCCCAGCACAAATGCAAATCTAGCTTCATCACATGACGCATGCCCCTGAGAGAGAATGTGTGCGCCAAAGTGGATTTAGAAGCCCAGTGAGCCACCCTGGCTCTTAAAGGGCCGACGCGCCAAAATGAGTCTTAAAGGGCTGGCGCGCCAAATCGAGAGCTGAGTGACCCAAGGCTCCAAATCGGAGGCTGATAGACCCTGGCCTACAAAAAGGAGGCTGAGCAACCCTGGCATCCAAATCGGAGCCAGAGTGGCCCCGCCCATCAAATCGGACCCAGAGTGGCCTCACCCACCAAATCAGACCCAGAGTGGCCCCGCCCACCAAATTGGACCCTGAGGAGCCCCATCCACAAAATCGGACCCTGAGGGGCCCCACCCACAAAATCGGACCCTGAGGGGCCCCACCCACAAAATCGGACCCTGACTGGCCCCGGCCACAAAATCGGACCCTCACGGGCCCCGGCCACAAAATCGGACCCTGAGGGGCCCCGGCCACAAAATCGGACCCTAAGGGGCCCCGGCCACAAAATCGGACCCTGAGGGACCCCACCTACAAAATTGAACCCTGAGGGGCCCCAACCACAAAATCGGACCCTGAGGGGCCCCAACCACAAAATCGGACCCAGAGTGGACCTTCCCACCAAAATGGACCCAGGGCGCTCCACCCACAAAATCAGACCCTAAGGGGCCCCACCCACAAAATCGGACCCTGAGTAGACCCGGCCACAAAATCAGACCCTGAGGGGCCCCAACCACAAAATCGGACCCTGAGGGGCCCCGGCCACAAAATCGGACCCTGAGGGGCCCCACCCACAAAATCGGACCCTGAGGAGCCCCGGCCACAAAATGGGAACCTGAGCGGCCCATCCACAAAATCGGACCCTGAGGGGCCCCAGCCACAAAATCGGACACTGAGGGGCCCCGGCCACGAAATCGGACCCTGAGGGACCCCGGCCACGAAATCGGACACTGAGGGGCGCTGGCCACAAAATCGGACCCTGAGGGGCCCCAACCACCAAATTGGACCCTCAGGGGCCCCGCCCACAAAATCGGACCCTGAGGGGCCCCGTCTTCAAAATCGGACCCTGAGAGGCCCCGCCCACCAAATCGGACCCTGAGGGGCCCCGCCAAACAAATCGGACCCTGAGGGGCCCCGGCCACAAAATCGGACCCTGAGGGGCCCCACCCTCAAAATCGGACCCTGAGTAGACCCGGCCACAAAATCAGACCCTGAGGGGCCCCAACCACAAAATCGGACCCTGAGGGGCCCCGGCCACAAAATCGGACCCTGAGGGGCCCCACCCTCAAAATCGGATCCTGAGGGGCCCAACCAACAAAATCGGACCCTGAGGGGCCCCAGCCACAAAATCGGACCCTGAGGGGCCCCAGCCACAAAATCAGACTTGGAGGAGCCCCGGCCACAAAATCGGACCCTGAGCGGCCTAACCACAAAATCGGACCCTGAGGGGCCCCGGCCACAAAATCGGACCCTGAGGGTCCCCAGCCACAAAATCGGACCCTGAGGGGCCCCAGCCACGAAATCGGACCCTGAGGGGCGCCGGCCACAAAATCAGACCCTGAGGGGCCCCAACCACAAAACCGGACCCTGAGGGGCCCCAACCACAAAATCGGACCCTGAGGGGCCCGAACCACAAAATCGGACCCTGAGGGGCCCCGCCCTCAAAATCGGACCCTGAGAGGCCCCGCCCACCAAATCGGACCCTGAGGGGCCCCGCCAACCATATCGGACTCTGAGGGTCCCCACCCACAAAATCGGACCCTGAGGGCCCCCAACCACAAAATCGGACCCTAAGGGGCCCCGGCCACAAAATCAGACCTTGAGAGACCCCGGCCACAAAATCGAACCCAGAGGGGCCTCGCCCACCAAATCGTACCCTCAGGGGCCCCGCCCACAAAATCGGACCCTGAGGGGCCCCACCCACAAAATCGGACCCTGAGGGGCCCCACCCACAAAATTGGACCCTGAGGGGCCCCACCCACAAAATCAGACCCTGAGCGCCCCCAACCACAAAATCGGACCCTGAGGGGCCCCAACCCCAAAATCGGACCCTGAGGGGCCCCGGCCACAAAATCGGACCCTCAGGGGCCCCGCCCTCAAAATCGGACCCTGAGGGGCCCCGCCCTCAAAATCGGACCCTGAGAGGCCCCGCCCACCAAATCAGACCCTGAGGGGCCCCGCCAACCAAATCGGACTCTGAGGGGCCCCACCCACAAAATCGGACACTGAGGGGCCTCGCCCACCAAATCGGACCCTCAGGGGCCCCGCCCACAAAATCGGACCCTAAGGGGCCCCGCCAACCAAATCGGACTCTGAGGGGCCCCACCCACAAAATCGGACCCTGAGGGCCTTCAACAACAAAATAGGACCCTAAGGGGCCCCGCCCTCAAAATCGGACCCTGAGTAGACCCGGCCACAAAATCAGACCCTGAGGGGCCCCAACCACAAAATCGGACCCTGAGGGGCCCAGGCCACAAAATCGGACCCTGAGGGGCCCCGGCCACAAAATCGGAACCTGAGGGGCCCCGGCCACAAAATTGGACCCTGAGCGGTCCAACCACAAAATCGGACCCTGAGGGGCCCCGGCCACAAAATCGGACCCTGAGGGACCCAGCCACGAGATCAGACCCTGAGGGGCGCCGGCCACAAAATCGGACCCTGAGGGGCCCCAACCACAAAATCAGACCCTGAGGGGCCCCGGCCACAAAATCGGACCCTGAGGGCCCCCAACCACAAAACCGGACTCTGAGGGGCCCCAACCACAAAATCGGACCCTGAGGGGCCCCAACCACAAAATCGGACCCTGAGGGGCCCCGGCCACAAAATCGGACCCTGAGAGACCCCGGCCACAAAATCGAACCCAGAGGGGCCCCACCCACAAAATTGGACCCTGAGGGGCCCCGCCCACCAAATCAGACCCTGAGGGTCCCCGCCCACAAAATCGGACCCTGAGGGGCCCCGCCCTCAAAATCAGACCCTGAGGGGCCCCGCCCACCAAATCGGACCCTGAGGGGCCCTGCCAACCAAATCGGACCCTGAGGGGCCCAACCAACAAAATCGCCACAAAATCGGACCATGAGGGCCCCGGCCACAAAATTGGACCCTGAGGGTCCCCGGCCACAAAATCGGACCCTGAGGTGTCCTGGCCACAAAATCAGGCCCTGAGGGGCCACACCCACAAAATCAGACCCTGAGGGGCCCCACCCACAAAATTGGACCCTGAGGAATCCCGGCCACTAATTCAAATCCTGAGGAGCCCAGGCCACCGAATCGGATCCTGAGGGGCCCCACCCACCAAATCAGACCCTGAGGCCAAAGTGGCCCCTGAGAGGCACCCACATTTAAAACG
Organism: Dendrobates tinctorius; assembly: GCF_039654945.1. Classification (NCBI taxonomy): domain Eukaryota; kingdom Metazoa; phylum Chordata; class Amphibia; order Anura; family Dendrobatidae; genus Dendrobates; species Dendrobates tinctorius. The sequence goes on from NW_027361695.1 coordinate 1,262,195, forward strand.
GATCCTGAGTTGAAAGTCTTGCAGGGGCAGCAGCCAAGTCTCTCTTAAAGGGGCAGCCCAGGCACCATTTCAAACCACTATCTGTACTTCCTTCAGGAAATACACATCTAGTATTAATGTTGTAATCCGACCGCTGCTAACTTTTTCTTTTTATTCAGTTGATTTCCGCAATTAATGCGGCCCGAACCGCTACACGCACAGACTCCGTTGAGGTGTCGTTTCGAAGCCAGCGTCCACGAGAGGTGTGCTAAGTAATTTTCGTGTCAATTCGATTTGTAGTTTTTGCGCAATTTGCATTAGAATTTTTTTCCCCGTCATTTGAATGTATTGTCTCAATGCTTTTCAATGGGGAAATTTTGCCTTAGAGAAAATATGCCCTGAGGCGATTCAAATGGCAGTTTAGCTCATTGATATGCGCAGGCAGACCCAGTTACTATGCCAACGCCAAAGAACTTCACATGACGCCCCAAGGACACAATTTCTGGCAGATAATATCAGCTCTTAAAGCGAAACCCACAGCACAAATGCAAATCTAGCTTCATCACATGACACATGCCCCAGAGAGAGAATGTGCGCCAAAGTGGATTTAGAAGCCAAGTGCGCCAAACTGGCTCTTAAAGGGCCGACGCGGCTAAGTGATTCTTAAAGGGCCGGCGCACCAAAATGAGTCTTAAAGGGCCGGCACGCCAAATCGAAAGCTGAGTAACCCCAGGCTCCAAATCGGAGGCTGATCGACCCTGGCCTACAAATCGGAGGCTGAGCCACCCAGGCCAACAAATCGGCCCCGGAGTGGCCCCGCCCTCCAAATCGGACCCAGAGAGGCCCCGCCCACCAAATTGGACCCTGAGGGGCCCCGCTCACCAAATCAGACCCGTAGTGGCCCCGCCCTCCAAATCGGACCCAGAGTGGCCCGCCCACCAAATCGAACCCTGAGGGGCCCTTCCCACCAAATCAGACTCAGAGTGGTCCCGCCTACCAAATTGTACCCTGAAGGGCCCCGCCCACCAAATTGGACCAAGAGTGGCCCCGCCCACCAAATCAGACCCTGAGGGGTCCCACCCACCAAATCTGACCCTAAGGGGCCCCGCCCACCTAATCAGACCCAGAGTGGCCCCGCCCGTCTACCAAATCGGAACCAGAGGAGCCCCGCCCATGAAATTGGACCCTGCGGGGCCCCACTCACCAAATCGGACCCTGTGGGGCCCCGCCCACCAAATTGGACCCAAAGTGGCCCCTCCCACCAAATCAGACCCTGTGGGGCCCCGCCATCAAATCGGAGCCTGTGGTGCCCCAACCACCAAATGGAACTCTGAGGGGCCCCGTCCACCAAATCGGACCCAGAGGGGTCCCACCCGTCAAATCAGACCCTGAGGGGCCGTGCCCACCAAACCGGACCCTGAGGGGCCCCGCCCACCAAATCGGCCCACCAATTCAAGCCCTGAGGAGCCCAGTCCACTGAATCGGATCCTGAGGGTCCCCACCCACCAAATCAGACCCTGAGGGGCCCCACAGGCCAAAGTGGCCCCTGAGAGGTACCCACAGGTAAAACAGATACTGAGTTGAAAGTCTTGCAGGGGCAGCAGGCAAGTCTCTCTTAAAGGGGCAGCCCAGGCACCATTTCAAACCACTGTAGTTTTTGCGCAATTTGCATTTGAAATTTTTTTTCCCGTCATTGGAATGAATTGTCTCAATGCTTTTCAATGGGAAGGTAAAACATGCCCTGAGGCGATTCAAATGGCAGTTAAGCTCATTGATATGCGCAGGCAGACCCAGTTACTATGCCAACGCCTACGAACGTCACATGACCCCCCCAGGACACAGATTCTGGCACATAATATCAGTTCTTAAAGCGAAACCCACAGCACAAATGCAAATCTACCTTCATCACATGACGCATGCCCCTGAGAGAGAAAGTGCGCCAAAGTGGATTTAGAAGCCCAGTAAGCCAAACTACAGTAGCTCTTAAAGGGCCGACGCGCCTAAGTGATTCTTAAAGGGCCGGCACACCAAAATGAGTCTTAAAGAGCCTGCGCGCCAAATCGAAAGCTGAGTGACCCCAGGCTCCAAATCGGAGGCTGATCGACCCTGGCCTCCAAATCGGACCCAGAGTGGCCCCGCCCACCAAATCGGACCCAGAGTGGCCCCGCCCACCAAATCGGACCCAGAGTGGCCTCGTCCACCATATCGGACCCAGAGTGGCCCCGCCCACCAAATTGGACACAGAGTGGCCCCGCCCACCAAATTGGACACAGAGGGGCTCCGCCCAATAAATCAGACCCTAAGGGGCCCCACCCACAAAATCGGACCCTGAGGGGCTCCGGCCACAAAATCGGACCCTGAGGGGCCCCACCCACAAAATCGGACCCTGAGGGGCCCCAACCACAAAATCGGACCCTGAGGGGCTCCGGCCACAAAATCGGACCCTGAGGGGCCCCACCCACAAAATCGGACCCTGAGGGGCCCCAACCACAAAATCGGACCTGAGGGGCCCCACCCACAAAATCGGACCCGGAGGGGCCCCGGCCACAAAATCAGACCCTGAGGGGCCCCAACCACAAAATCGAACCCTGAGTGGACCCACCCACAAAATCGGACCATGAGGGGCCCCGGCCACAAAATCAGGCCCTGAGGGGCCCCAACCACAAAATCGGACCCTGAGGGGCCCCACCCACAAAATCGAACCCTGAGGGGACCCACCCACAAAATCGGACCCTGAGGGGCCCCAACCACAAAATTGGACCCTGAGGGGCTCCGGCCACAAAATCGGACCCTGAGGGGCCCCACCCACAAAATCGGACCCTGAGGGGCCCCACCCACAAAATCGGACCCGGAGGGGCCCCGGCCACAAAATCAGACCCTGAGGGGCCCCAACCACAAAATCGAACCCTGAGTGGACCCACCCACAAAATCGGACCATGAGGGGCCCCGGCCACAAAATCAGGCCCTGAGGGGCCCCAACCACAAAATCGGACCCTGAGGGGCCCCACCCACAAAATCGAACCCTGAGGGGACCCACCCACAAAATCGGACCCTGAGGGGCCCCTCCCACAAAATCGAACCCTGAGGGGACCCACCCACAAAATCGGACCCTGAGGGGCCCCGGCCACAAAATTGGACCCAGAGGGGCCCCGGCCACAAAATCAGACTCTGAGGGGCCCCACCCACAAAATCGGACCCTGAGGGACCCCGCCCACCAAATCGGACCCTGAGGGGCCCCGCCCACCAAAACAGACTCTGAGGGGCCCCACCCACCAAATCGGACCCTGAGGGGCCCCAGCCACAAAATCGGAACCTGAGGGGCCCCGGCCACCAAATCGGACCCTGAGGGGCCCCGGCAACCAAATCGGACCCTGAGGGGCCCCGGCTACAAAATCGGACCTTGAGGGGCCCTGCCCACCAAATTGGACCCTGAGGGGCCCCGCCCACCAAATCGGACCCAGAGGGGCCCCTCCCACCAAATCGGACCCTGAGGTGCCCCACCCACCAAATCGGACTCTGAGGGGCCCCGGCCACCAAATCGGACCCTGAGGGGCCCCGGCCACAAAATCAGACCCTGAGGGGCCCCGGCCACCAAATCGGACTCTGAGGGGCCCCGCCCACCAAATTGGACCCTAAGGGGCCCCGCCCACCAAATTGGACCCTGAGGGGCACCGCCCACCAAATTGGACCCTGAGGGGCCCCGCACACCAAATCAGACCCTGAGGGGCCCTGCCCACCAAATCAGACCCTGAGGGGCCCCACAGGCCAAAGTGACCCCTGAGAGGCACCCACAGTTAAAACGGATCCTAGTTGAAAGTCTTGTAGGGGCAGCAGGCAAGTCTCTCTTATCCCCTTAATCCCATATGACGTACTACCCCATCCATGTGCCCTGGGACTTAATTCCCAGGGATGGGATAGTACATCATAGCGATCAGCGGCACCCACGTGGTGAGCGCCGCTGATCGCGGCTGGGTGTCAGCTGATTATCACAGCTGACACCCGGCAAAATGTGTCAGGGGCGGTCACGGACCACCCTGACACGTTAACCCCTTGCACACCGCGATCAAACACGATTGCGGTGTACCGGGGGTTAAAGGGAAGCATCGGCAGGGAGGGGGCTCCCTCCGTGCTTCCCTGAGCCCCCCACGACAGCGCAATGTGCAGCGCTGCTGCGGGGGGCTCCTTCCCTGCAGGCCCCTGAATCCAAGATGGCGACGGGAACCTTCGGGGGCCTGCAGGGAGCCAGCTTCCTCAGTGCCTGCAAAGCGCAGGCACGAGGAAGCCTGCTGCACTGACTGTGACAGATCGCTGATCTGTCACAGTGATCTGTGATGTGACAGATCAGCGATCTGTCACAGAACAGTGATGTCCCACCTGGGACAATGTAATAAAGTAAAAAAAGTGTTAAAATAATAAAAAAACGCCAAATAAATTAGAAAAAAAAAAATATTCCCCCAATAAATTCATTTTTTGGAAATAAAAAAAAAAACAATAAAAGTACACATATTTGGTATCGCCGCGTCCGTGACGACCTGCCCTATAAAACTGTCCCATTAGTTAACCCCTTCAGCGAACCCCTTAAAAAATAAAAAACGAAGCAAAAAATAATGATTTATTATCATACCGCCGAACAAATAGTGCAATAACGACCAATCAAAAAGACGCATATAAATAAGCATGGTACCGCTGAAAATGACATCTTGTCCCGCAAAAAACGAGCCACCATACAGCATCATCAGCAAAAAAATAAAAAAGTTGTAGCTCGCAGAATAAAGCGATGCAAAAATAATTATTTTTTATATAAAATAGTTTTCATTGCATAAAACCGACAAAACATAAAAAAAGACCTAAATGAGGTATCGCTGTAACCGTACTGACCCGAAGAATAAAACCGCTTTATCAATTTTATCTCACGCGGAACGGTGTAAACGCACCCCCCCAAAAGAAATTCATGAAACGCTGGTTTTTGTTCATTCTGCGTCCCAAAAATCAGAATAAAAAGCGATCAAAAAATGTCACGTGCCCGAAAATGGTACCAATAAAAATGTCAACTCGTCCCGCAAAAAATAAGACCTCACATGACTCGGTGGGTCAAAATACGGAAAAATTATAGCTCTCAATATGTGGTGATGCAAAAACTTTTAGCATGTGACAGCTGCTAAACATAAAAACCCGCCATAAATAGTAAATCAAACCCCCGTTATCACCCCCTTAGTTAGGGAAAAATAATAAAATTAAAAGAAAATGTATTTATTTCCATTTTCCCATTTGGGTTAGGGTTAGGGCTAGGGCCAGGGCTAAGGTTAGGGTTAGGGCTAGGGTTAGGGCCAGGGCTAGGGTTAGGGCTAGGGTTAGGGCTAGGGATAGGGGGGTGAGATTAGGGTTAGGGGTGTGTTGGGGTTAGGGTTGGAGTTAGAATTGGGGGTTTCCACTGTTTGGGCACATCAGGTGCTCTCCAAATGCAACATGGCGTCTGATCTCAATTCCAGCCAATTCTGAGTTGAAAAAGTCAAATGGTGCTCCTTCCTTTCCAAGCTCTGCCATGCGCCCAAACAGTGTTTTACCCCCACATATGGGGTATCAGCGTACTCAGGACAACTTGCAAAACAACTTTTGGGGTACAATTTCTCCTGTTACCCTTAGGAAAATAAAAAAATTGGAGTCAGAAATATCATTTTTGTGGAAAAAAATGATTTTTTTATTTTCACGCCCGGGCGTTATAAACTTCTGTGAAGCACTTGGGGGTTCAAAGTGCTCACCACACATCTAGATAAGCTCCTTAGGGGGTCTAGTTTCCAAAATTGGGTCACTTGTGGGGAGTTTCAATAGTTTAGGTACATCAGGGGCTCTCCAAACGCACATGAAACCCGCAGACCATTCCATCAAAGTCTGCATTCCAAAACGTCACTACTTCCCTTCCGAGCCCCGACGTGTGCCCATACAGTAGTTTTCTCCCACATATGAGGTATCAGCGTACTCAGGACAAATTGGACAACAACTTTTGGGGTCCAATTTCTCCTGTTACCCTTGGGAAAATAAAAAAATTGGGGACTAATTGATCATGTTTGTGGAAAAAATACGATTTTTTTTATTTTTATGTCCGGGCATTATAAACTTCTGTGAAGCCCTTGGGGGTTCAAAGTGCTCACCACACATCTAGATAAGTTCCTTAGGGGGCCTAGTTTCCAAAATGGGGTCATTTGTGGGGGGTTTCCACTGTTTAAGTACATCAGGGGCTCTCCAAACGCGACATGGTGTCCGATCTCAATTCCAGCCAAAAATGTCAAATGGCGCTGCTTCCCTTCCGAGCTCTGCCATGCGCCCAAATAGTGGTTTACCCCCACATGTGGGGTATCAGCGTACTCAGGACAAATTGCACAATAACTTTTAGTGTCCTGTTACCCTTGGAAAAATAAGAATTGAGGATGAAAAGATCATTTTTGTGGAAAAAATATGATTTTTTAATTGTACGGCTGTATGTTATAAACATCTGTGAAGCCCTTGGGGGTTCAAAGTTCTCACCACACATCTAGATAAGTTCCTTGGGGGGGTCTAGTTTCCAAAATGGTGCCATTTGTGGGGGGTTTCCACTGTTTTGGTACATCAGGGGTTTTCCAATCGCGACATGGTGTCCAATCTCAATTCCAGCCAAAAACGTCAAATGGCGCTGCTTCTCTTCCGAGCTCTGCCATGCGCCCAAATAGTGGTTTACCCCCACATGTGGGGTATCAGCGTACTCAGGACAAATTGCACAATAACTTTTAGGGTCCTGTTACCCTTGGGAAAATAAAAATTGGGGGTGAAAAGATCATTTTTGTGGAAAAAAATATGATTTTTTAATTGTATTGCTGTATGTTATAAACATCTGTGAAGCCCTTGTGGGTTCAAAGTTCTCACCACATATCTAGATAAGTTCCTTGGGGGGTCTACTTTCCAAAATGGGGTCACTTGTGGGGGGTTTCCACTGTTTAGGTACATCGGGGGCTCTCCAAACGTGACATGTCTTCCGATCTGAATTCCAGCCAATTTTGCATTGAAAAAGTCAAACGGCGCTCCTTCCCTTCTGAGCTCTGCCATGCGCTGAAACAGTGGTTCCCCCCCACATATCAGGTATCAGCATACTCAGGACAAATTGCACAATAAATTTTACTGTACAATTTCTCCTGTTACCCTTGGTAAAATAAAAGAAATTGAACTTGAAGTATTTTTTTTGTGAAAAAAAGTAAAATGTTCATTTTTTTTAAATATTCAAAAAATTCCTGTGACGCACCTAAAGGGTTAATAAACTTCTTGAATGTGGTTTTGAGCACCTTAAAGGGTGCAGTTTTTAGAATGGTGTCACTTTTGGGTATTTTCTATCATATAGACCTCTCAAAGTGGCTTCAAATGTCATGTGGTCCGTAAAAATAAAATGGTGTTGCAAAAATGAGAAATTGCTGGTCAATTTTTAACCCTTATAACTTCCTAACCAAAAAAAATTTTGGTTCCAAAATTGTGCTGATGTAAAGTAAACATGTGGGAAATGTTACCTATCAAGTTTTTTGTGTGCCGTATCTCTGTGATTTAAGGGTATAAAAATTCAAAGTTGGAAAATTGCGAAATTTTCGCCAAATTTCCATTTTTTTTCACAAATAAACGAAAGTTATTTGAATGAAATTTTACCACTAACATGAAGTACAATATGTCTCGAGAAAACAATGTCAGAATCACCGGGATTCATGGAAGCGCTTCAGAGTTATTACCTCATAAAGGGACAGTGGTCAGAATTGTAATAATTGGCCCGGGAGTTAACGTGCAAACCACCCTTGGGGCTTAAGGGGTTAAAGGGGCAGCCCGGGCACCATTTCAAAGCACTATCTGTACTTCCTTCAGGAAATACTCATCTAGTTATATTTGCTTCTTCCCCTCCTACAGATTGCAAAGACTTCTGGGAAGAATACTGCAGTAAAAATGAGTAAATGTGGCAAAATTTAAATTTGCCAAATTCGCTCAAATTTGGCCAGGAAATGTAATATTATTTGATGCATGTTGATTTGCCAGTAAAAGATGTTTATTATGCTCGGAGGTCTCTCCAGTCCTTAGATCATAACAGGCACAGTCATTAAAAATAGAAAAAAGTTATGCTTACCTTGCGCCACACATGTCCTGGCCCTGCAGCAGCCTCCACTGGCTTGCCCCAACATAATCATGTTACCTCTGACAGCGACATCATCAGTTTGAGTTAGTGTTCTGCACAAAATGGTCTGCCTGATCACAAAAATGAATTTAAAAAAAATCGATAATTTAATGGACTATTACTTTCCTATGATTTGTAACTGCAAGTCTATTTGCCTTTATACTGTTGTGTAATTTGTAAATTTGTGTCCTCAATGATAGACTGAACTCACATCGCTGACTAACTTTTCTGTTTCAATTGAAAAGTACTGATTCTCTTGGGTCGGTTATAGTGAATCTCCATGGATAAAGGAGACCCTTGATATTGTATGTATTTGTGGACCAATCAATCCTAAAGTCTGTATCATGCGTGATTACAAGTCCAACTTGAGACAGGGGTCGAGCCAGCCAGTTATGCCCTGTGCTAAGAACTATTAAGTGTAACTTCCAAGCTCTGTGCCTTAGCAATGATGTGTAACTACCAAGCTTTGTGCCTCAATCTGTTTGTGAAATTGCCACGATTTCGCTCTCATTAACAGATTGTACGTCTACGCTGGGTATAATTCTATTCTAATCGAACCCTGCTGAGCCCTCAAGTGGGGAACTAGACCATGCTTACACCAACCCTTTCACATTATTTATTAGAAGTATTCTAATAACTGTCTTTTCATGGCAACATTTTAATTTGGGGGGACTCTGCTGGTTTCTCCGGAGTTTCAGATCTATGGCAGCTCCTAAAACCACGTCTACATATGGTGACCAATGGCTGCACAATTATAAAGGTAAAACCACAGTTTTGCCTACAAAATTATAAGTTAATTGGCCATTTTTGTTTGCTATATGCTATATCGTTCCGTCCATTTGACATGACTCATGGTCACTGTTGAGGGTCTATGAGATTGGAACTTTACTAGTCATTAATGATGATCCTGGCATCTACAACTACTTACCACCCCCTGATTCACACTTGTCCAGTCTAAGGGACGTCAGTGGATTCAGCTACGTTCTCTAAGACATTGACATCTAGACAGTGTTACTTGTGCAATGTGTGCTATGGTTACATGTACACTGTGTGATTTGGCACTAAATTACACACCATAAGAGGGGTGGGGATCAGTAGGTAACGCGATAAACGGTCAGCTTTCCTGATAATTATATGTAGAATACAACGAGACATTTGTGGAGAGCATATAAGGTCCTGGAGAAGATTTATCTGATTCTTCGAGATGTTTCATCACTCGGTGACGATTCTGCTCCTTTGTGCTGTTTTGGGTCTATTTCAAGCTTTGTCCAGTGCGGGTGAGTATATTTCATTTCTCTTCTGCATTATTAATTTATAGAATAATAGTCTAATGTGACAACTATAGCTGAAGTCAAAATAATTCACCCTCTACCCTAATTGTAAATTTGGTTTATTAGCAAAATTTCGAAATGTTTTTGCTATTGACAAGGAACCAATGAAATAAGAACAATGTTACTAACTCAACACAACTAGAAGAACAAGTGGTTAATCAAAATCTTACACAAAATGCCACGTTTAATGACTACGGCAGCCTCAGGATTGGGGTATGTGAACATGGAGACGGTCAAAAGGAAAGAGTTTTTCAAGCATAAGCCGTTCAGAAAATTTTCCTAATTTGGAAAGTTTTTAGAAATTACAAATTTTTATGTACAAATTGGGCCCCGTTATGATGTAATAATAATAATAATAAACAGATACTTACAAGATTCCTGCAAATTGTGTTCTAATGGACAACTCCTTAATTAATAGTATTACAAATCAATAAATAAATTTCCCCTTACACAACGGCATTAAAACTAAAACGTCTGTGCCAACAGAAGAATAATTAAAAAAAAGAATCTATACATTTTATCAGTTCCTTAATATACTTCTGCCGTTAGAATCAGTCCCTTTATGATTGAGAGTATTATAAAAGAACAATCAGATTAACTATTTACAAGTGAATGGTTCCGAGGATGTGGAGATTTAGAAAATTGCAATTATGATATAACATTATGAAATGTTCCAAATTTTTTTTTTTTTAAACAAACATGTTTTACTTCAATGTTTAATACATAAAATATATAAATTAACAGAACCATCTTCAAAACTTTTCCAAAACAGACTTGCAATTAAAATGTGTTAGTCAATTCTTGTGGGGGTCTGTGTGGAAATCATACAGTGCTGTCATTTTGGGGCATCATACTGTGTGGGGGTCTGTGGGGACATCATACTCCGTGGGGTCTGTGTGGACATCATACTATGTGTGGGAGCTGTGATGACATTATACTGTATGGAGGGCTGTGGGGACATCATACTGTGTTGTGATTTGGGGGGGGCATCATACTGTGTAGGGGGCTGTGGGGACATCATACTCCGTGGGGTCTGTGGGGACATCATACTACAGTATGTGTGGGAGCTGTGAGGACATTATACTGTGTGGGGGTCTGTGGGGACATCATACTACAGTATGTGTGGGAGCTGTGATGACATTATACTGTATGGAGGGCTGTGGGGACATCATACTGTGTTGTGATTTGGGGGGGATCATACTGTGTAGGGGGCTGGGGGGACATCATACTCCGTGGGGTCTGTGGGGACATCATACTACAGTATGTGTGGGAGCTGTGAGGACATTATACTGTGTGGGGGGCTGTGGAGACATCATACTCCGTGTGGTCTCTGGGGACATCATACTATGCATGTGGGGGCTGTGAAGACATCATAGTATATGCGTGCTGTGGTGGAGACATCATGCTGTATGTGGGGGGGTGGGGATATACTTTGTGACAGGCTGTGGGGACTTCATACTGAGTGTGAGGGTGCTGTAGGGAAATTATACTATATGGGGGACTGTGGAGGCATCATACTTTGTGTATGGGGCTCTGGGGACATCATACTGTGTGTGTGTTTGTGGGAACGGAACATCATACTGTGTGGAGGTTTTGGGGGGACAACATACTGTGTGGGCATTGTGCTGGTGTTTTTGGGGACTTATGGGACATAAAACCATATTTAGGGTGTATGCAGACATCATACTGTGTGTTGGGGTGGTTGGACAGCCATACTGTGTGATGGCAGGGTATGTGGGGCCATCATGCTGTATGGTGAGAGGGCTGTATTAGCATTGCAGTGTGATAGAGTGGGTGGGAGATCGTATGGTATTTTAGAGGGTTATGGGAGTCTCATAAAGTGTGTAGGGGCACTGTGGGTGCATCATATGGTGCAGGTGTCTGGTACTGTGGGGGAATTTATTACAGGGGTACTATACAAAGGTCGGACAGTTTTGGGAGCATCATACACTATGAGGGCCATAAAAAGGTTATCGTAGTGGATGTCAATGCTAAGGGACTTCAGTATGGACACATTTACTGTGTAAGTGCCACATTACATGTCCTTCTCTCTATCTTTAAAAGTTTGAAGGTTCACCATTTTGTGTCTGCACCTATGTGCCGGGAATCTACACCTACTCACCCAAATATATTTTTTATGTGAGCCATCCCAATTATCACTTTTTCTATGCAGCCCTAAGATTTCAATGTGCTCCCCTGGTCTGACCTGGAGATTTATTTTATTTTCTAATTTACAGAAGCCACCCCAGGATCTGAGAAATGCACTTTAAAACCAGGTAGAGTATGTATGTATGTATCCGTGTACAAAATTCATATCTATCTATCTATCTATCCATCTATCTATCATCTATCTCTTCTCTATCTACCTGTCTATCTATCTGACTGAACTCCTTGTGTTTCCTCCCTCTACTAATGTACCTATACCCGACATTGCCATTTCTGTGTGTGGTTCCACTATTACTCCCCAGCAACATGCCCGCTGTCTTCCTTTGCCCCCCACATTCGATCACTGGCTCGCTCTTGTCATCTGCACCTCAAAAACATTTCTAGAATTCGACCTTTTCTTACTTTTGACTCTGCAAAAACTCTTACTGTTTCTCTTATTCATTCTCGTCTCGACTATTGTAACTCTCTTCTAATCGGTCTCCCTCTTACCAAAGTCTCCCGTCTCCAATCTGTCTTGAATGCTGCTGCCAGGATCATATTCCTCGCCAATCATTACACCGATGCCTCTACCTTGTGCCAGTCATTACACTGGCTACCCATCCACTCCAGAATTCAGTATAAACTTATTACCCTCACCCACAAAGCCCTCCATGGCTCAGCACCACCCTACATCTCCTCCCTTGTTTCAGTATACCACCCTACCCGTGCCCTCCGTTCTGCTGATGACCTGAGGTTAGTATCCTCAATAGTCAGAACCTCCCACTCCCGTCTCCAAGACTTTACACGTGCCGTGCCAATTCTTTGGAATGCACTTCCCAGGTCAATATGATTAGTCCCCAATCCCCACAATTTTAAGCGTGCCCTGAAAACGAATTTATTCAGACTGGCCTATCGCCTCAACCCATTAACCTAATCTATCCCTGGGTGGCAGAGCCAAAAGTTTCACCATAACCAGGTTCCCCGCATCATGTTCCCACATGCTTTATGCATCCATTAGCCCTCTGTGTCTGTACTGTTACACACTTAACATTATGGCTGGTCCATACAATCAGGGCAACTGTTACCACCCACCTTTCGTGTCTCCCTCTTTCCTCATAGACTGTAAGCTTGCGAGCAGGGCCCTCATTCCTCTTGGTATCTGTTATGATCTATGTGATTATTGTTATGCTGTAATGTCTATTGTCTGTACAAATCCCCTCTGAAATGTAAAGTGCTGCGGAATATGTCGGCGCTATAGAAATAAAATGTATTATTATTATTATCTATTTAACAATCTTTCTTTCTCAAAACCCTTTTAGTAAAGGCCCCGTTACACATAACGATGTCCCAGCGATCCCACCAACGATCCGACATGGATGGGATTGCTGGGACATGTTAGGCTGATCGCTGGTGAGCTGTCACATAGACAGCCCCACCAGCGATCAGGACCAGCGAGCACGCTGGTATCCAACGTAAACATCGGGTTTCTAAGAGCCGCGGGGCTCTTAGAAACCCGATGTTTACCCTAGATACCAGCGTGCAGTGCAGGCAGGGCGAGAGGTGGAGGCAGAGCGGCGCAGACAGACCGGCGTAGCTCTGCTATCTGCTGTCTGTGCGCCACTCTGCCTCCACCTCCTGCCCTGCCTGCACTGCACGCTGGTATCTAGGGTAAACATCGGGTTTCTAAGAGCCCCGCGGCTCTTAGAAACCCGATGTTTACGTTGGATACCAGCGTGCAGCGTCGCTCATCGCTGGCTTCTGCTACCACACGCAGCGATGCGCGCTGGCCAGCAGGAGACCAGCGATCAAAAAACGGCCCAGGAAGTTCGAGCACGATCAGCGACACCCGGCGGGGGGGCCGGTCACCGATGCGTGTCACACAGCGAGATCACTGTTGCGTCACAAAATCAGCGATCTCGCTAGTGATCTCGCTGTGTGTGACGGGGCCTTAAGATCAGAGGCCTGGTGCCCTCACTGTCTCTGGAGAAGATTCCTCAGATTCTGTAATGAGTCATAAATCCTTCTGACAGATTTAGTCCTGTGTGGAGGGAATCAAAGACACTAATTATTATTATTATTATTATGCATTTATATAGCGCCATTTATTCCATGGCACTTTACATGTGAAAAGGGGAAATATAGACAAGTATAATAAACGTGTAAGACAAGGGACACACAAGAACATAAGGAGAGGGGACCCTGCCCGCAAGGGCTCACAGTCTACTAATAAGTTTGTATTCCCAAACCCTGCAATGTTTTTGTGATTTAAAGTTGCCTTTTAATATGACAACATTCATATTGTTTATGTTGTGTCCTGGACCACAGAAATGTTTTGCTCCCGGCAAATGGGTATTTCTTATCTGTAACTGTGCGGCAATGAGACCGTCTCCTTGCTCTCAGTTTCTGTCTTGCTTCTCCCACATAGAGACCCCAATAGGACATACAGTGCACAGAATTAAGTACACCACATTGGAAGAAAAACGTGACTGTCCTGGGAATATTAGAGACCTGCTGTGTGTTGGGAATCTGTATCTGTCAGGAGGATTTATCACTCACTACAAAATCTGAAAAATATTCATGATTGAGAGTCCTCAGTGGTTGATACCTTTTAATGGCGAACTGAAAAGATGGTAACACATTGCAGCTTTCTAGACTACTCAGGTCTCTTCATCAGGCTAGACTAATGCAAAATCTGAGGAATCTTCTCCAGAGACAGTGAGGGCACCAGGCCTCTGATCTTACATGGATCGATTTCACAACCCTCATATCTTCTCTATCCCATTACCTGAAAAAGTTATTTAGCACTTATAATCTTTTGCACTGTTACCCCCTTCGACCTACCTCATTTCAGCAGAAGATTTCGCCATATATTTCAATAACAAGATCGACAAAATCGAACAAAACTTTAATGTCTAACCACCATAAAGTCCATATAACAGACTAACGACGTTCTCCCATAACCTTGCTCCCCACCTTCACTGAAGAAAAGCTTATTAATCTTCTCTCCAAATCACACCTTACCACTTGTGCCCTTATCCTGATCCCATTCTTCCTCCACCACAACCTCACTGTCATGGTTGTGGACAGGGTTCCTTCCCTGTCCTCTCAGGGTTCATTTTGTATGGCCTCCTTTTGGTTTGGGGAGGGCTATATTTACCCAAATTCGTGTGGGGAACCTTGTCAGTGATACATCTGTCTTGGCTGTGTGTCTGACCCCCTGGTGTGCTTGCATACTGTTTAGTCCGATTGCTTTCTCGTGTATGACCCGGTCTGTTTTCTTGTTCTGTGCAATGCCTTGTGACTCTGGGCTTGTTGTCTGTTTCTGGCTCTGACCTTCGGCTTGGTACTCTAACTTCCCACTTGTCTTCCCCGTTTGTACTGCACCACTATCTCTGGCTTCCCGACCTTTTTGCTACGTCCTGACCACTTTTAGTGAGGCACCCCTGAGGGTTCAGTCGCCACAGAGGTACTGCACCTCCTCCTGAGGTGTGGTGCCCCACCATTCAGGTAAGGTGGAGACACCTGACCACACTCCAACACCTGCATCCCACACAACATAGTAGTGTAGCAAAGCACCCTTTGGTGGCTCCCTGCTTAGAACACAAAGAGTGCTGGGAGGTGGGTGGAGCTTAGTCTGCACCAAAAGATTGGGAAAAGTTTAGGATTTGGTAAGTCTGACGGGGTCAGAAGGAGAGAGAAGATCCCCGGAGTGGGATGGACGAGGGAAGTGCTGCAGCGGACCTCAGTGACCTTTGTCTGCTGGCACAGGAAAGAGACATTGATGGAAAGCCTGACTCTTCATAAGAAAGATAGATTTGAACGGAACGTAAGGAGAAAAGGAGGACTAAGGATTAGGGTTAGAGCAGAACCCTTCCCAAGTTCACAGCGCAAGGCCGGGCTCCGGTCCCCGAGGTTGTATGGATACTGATGGTCCTGCAGCAGACACCGGAGGAATAGAAGTTGTCACCACTTTATTCCCACACAACACTTGGGGGCACAACAGCAACGTGAGTGAGCCGGGACTTGGTAGCAAGGAGTCCCCGAAGCAGGCTACAGCTGTCTGCCGTACAAGTAGAGTTCATAGGAACATCTGACAGTAGGAACTCCAGTGTAACTCAGTACTGTGAGTACTTCACTATAGGCGCAAAAGGGAGACGTTCAGAAAAGGCAAATGTTGGCGGAGTGTTGGAAAGGAGTACTTCATCTTGCCTGGAAGTTGGCTGAGCTCCTGACCCGGAGGACACGGCACGGATGCGGGCACCTGTATGCTAAACAGACTGTGAGTAAAGCTTTGGAACTACATGCCCTGGTGTCCTCTGCTTATTCCTGCGCCAACACCCTCAGCACTGCTACATCTCTGTGCCTGACACTGCACCGTCTACGTCTCTCCTCTATCTCAACACCTACACTGCCCTGGGACTACTGCCCTACCTGTGGAGGGTCACAACATCGTTGCTGCACTACACCATCTGTCTCAGAGGATCTGTTTGCAGCGTCGGCTTAACACCTTTCTTGCCGAACACCACAGGTGTCGTCACGAATCATTCAATGAACGTTTCTGCTATTTACAATGGGCGCCCAGGGCCACGGACCGGGTCATAGCTGCCCTACCACCAACCCCACTCGTGGAGATCCGCGGGCCCGGTACCGAGTACCCTGCCGCCCTGGGTGTGAGGGCGACTGACCCATTAGCGTCTCACTCTTTGGCACTTTATCGACCTCTCGTCTTGACTTTAGCGCGTTCAGACTACTCCGGCTTCGCCGGTCACCACCGCCGCTCTGCGTCTGGCTCCGCCTCCGGCCACTCCTCCAGTGGTCACATGTCTCAGGTCCTGCGCTCCGGCAGGTAAGCTCACCGCAGTGCTCCTCACACACTCTCTGTCCTTCCGTATCACGTGCACAGACCCCTGCTGTATGTCTGCAGCAGGGTTCTTGATACTCACCACTACCCTTATCCCAGCCCTAACCCATCACTTCACCTTATCATTGACCTCTGGTGTCTTCCATTCTGCTTTCAAAAATGCAACAATCACACAAAAAGTCATTCCTTGACAAAATCTCGACTTGCAACTATCGTCCCATGCCACTTCTCAATTTCACTTCAAAGATCCCTGAACAGCAGGTCAATATTAAGCTTTCCTCTCACCTCTCATCCAGTTTGCTCTTTGACAACCTACAATCCAGCTTTCGTCCTTATCGCTCCCCTGAAACTGCTCTAACCAAACTTAAAAACGACTTACTTTCCGCCAAAATCAATTGACAATTTTCTATACTCCTCCTTCTAGACCTGTCCTCTGCCTTCCACACAGTCGACCACTCCCACCTACTACATATCCTCTACTCCTTTGGTATCAAAGACCTTGCCCTCTCCTGGATCTCCTCATGCCTTTCGAACCGCACATTTAGCGCCTCCCATTCCCATATGGCCTCCTCATCCCACCCTCTGTCTGTCAGTGTCCCTCTAGGGTCTGTCTTGGCACCCTTATAGTTCTCTATCTATACTTGTGACCTGGGACAACTTATCATAAAGTCCCATGACTTCCAGTACCATCTGTAGTACTCAACCTCAAGACCCGCTGGCTGAATCCACCCCTCAAGTCATTTTATGTGGTCATACGAGGTCAGCATACAAGAGGACCGGTTCTCCATTTTTTCAACATGGAGAGCAGGTTGTAGCAGTGTGGAAGTGTGCACCGGAGCTAAAAATCTAAGATGGCACCCGCCCCCTGTGCTGGCACCACAGCGACTGCTAAGTACTGGATGGGTTCTACGTCAACACAGCCAGAGCTTAACAGAGTGGGTGAAGCAAGCACAAGGCGCTGCTGCTATCTTGGCAACTGACCGGACGCAGTCAGCGCTTAGTGGAGGGGGTGGCACCAGTACAAGGAGCGGGTGCCATATTTGAAACTGAGTGAATGCAGTCAGCCAACACAAAAAGTGAACGCAGTCAGCCACCACAAAAAGTGAACGCAGTCAGCCATCACAAAAAGTTAACGCAGTCAGCCAGCACAAAAAAGTTAACACAGTCAGCCATCACAAAAAGTGAACACAGTCAGCCATCACAAAAAGTGAACGCAGTCAGCCAGCAAAAAAAGTGAACGCAGTCAGCCAGCAAAAAAAGTGAACGCAGCCAGCCAGCACAAAAAAGTGAACGCAGTCAGCCAACACAAGAAAGTGAATGCAGTCAGCCAACACAAAAAAGTGAATGCAGTCAGCCAGCACAAAAAAGTGAACGCAGTCAGACAACACAAAAAAGTGAACGCATTCAGCCAGCACAAAAAGTTAACGCAGTCAGCCAGCACAAAAAAGTTAACACAGTCAGCCATCACAAAAAGTGAACACAGTCAGCCATCACAAAAAGTGAACGCAGTCAGCCAGCAAAAAAAGTGAACGCAGTCAGCCAGCAAAAAAAGTGAACGCAGCCAGCACAAAAAAGTGAATGCAGTCAGCCAACACAAGAAAGTGAATGCAGTCAGCCAACACAAAAAAGTGAATGCAGTCAGCCAGCACAAAAAAGTGAACGCAGTCAGACAAAAAAGTGAACGCATTCAGCCAGCACAAAAAATGAATGCAGTCAGTCAGCACAAAAAATGAATGCAGTCAGTCAGCACAAAAAAGCGAACGCAGTCAGTAAGCACAAAAAAGTGAATGCAGTCAGCCAACACAAGAAAGTGAATGCAGTCAGCCAACACAAAAAAGTGAACACAGTCGGCCAACACAAAAAAGTGAACGTTGTCAGTCAGCACAAAAAAGTGAACGCAGTCAGTCAGCACAAAAAAGTGAACGCAGTCAGCCAGCACAAAAAAGTGAACGCAGTCAGCCAGCACTAATTTCCCACAAGTAGCAAAGAACTTTTCAAATTTAATGCTACCATATGTCTCAATAGCCCCCACATAAGAGAACAGTGGTATTAGAAGGAGGCAATGCAGGGATCCCATTATAACTTGTAAATTTTCACCATTTATGTCTGTACTACCAGTAATTTTTCCATTTTTATACCAGGACAGATACAGAGAAAATTTATAACTGCTTTCATGGAAAATTACTTTGCATATTCATCAACAAGTATCCATTTGTATCTTCTGACCTGTGATAAAGCCGCTACGGTCACGGTGACGGTGTCCCAGACGTTCTTCAATAAGACGGTTTATGTTCCCCAGGACAGTAGTAGACTGGTGTCCCTGGGCCACACATATATGATCACCGAGAAGGATGTCACTTCCAAGGTCATAATGGTGACGTCCGATGTGGCCATATCTGTATTTGCATTTCACAATCACGTCACCACCAGTGATGCCATGACCTGTCTACCACAAGAAGACCTGGGTATGGAGTACTACATAATAACTCCTGGGGGTGGAAAACATGAACAACCTACAAATACCAGTGGACAATTTGTAGTGGCCAATGGATTTGAACAAGAAGTACAGGTGCACATTACAGTCTCGGGATCCATCACATATAATGGGATTTCTTATAAAACTGGAGATTCATTGACATTGTCACTGGAGAACCAACAAGTCATTCAGTTTCAAAGCTCTGATGACCTCACGGGAACCAAAGTCTCATCTTCAGCCCCGGTGGCCGTGTTTGCCGGACATACCTGTTATAAGGGAAGTAACTCTGCTTGTGATGCCCTCATGGATCAGCTCCATCCTGTGAAGAACTGGGGGAATGTCTTTGCCGTGTTCCCATTCTTCAGTCACACTCAGGATGTCATCACTATAGTTGCGGGAAGTCCGGATACCCGTGTGACTATTGATAGCCCAGGAGGTGCCACCAATTATAGTCTACAGGAAGGTGCCTATGTCCGAATCACTGTAGACAAAATCCTCCTCATCAGTAGCACCAAACCTGTGATGGTCTCATATTTATTCCATGAATCTCACTTAGCTGGTTTACAAATGCCATATGATCCATTTCTTACCACCGTCCCGCCATCATTTCTGGGAAGAAGATATTACCAGTTTATGACACGGTCTTCAAATGACAACTTCATCCTTATTGTTTCTCAAGTGTCTTCAGACTCGGAGTTCTACCTAGATGGAAAACCACTAAGCTCTTACCCAACGACCAAGAAAGAATTCAATGGGTTTATAGGTCGGCAAGTCACATTGGGGAAAACTGAGGGTCAGCATGAGATCTACCACGAGACCTCCACATTCACACTTTATGCTTTTGGCATTGGAAATTATGCCTCCTATGGATATTCAATGGGCGAGATTGTACCATATCCAGGTGAGATACATTCTACACGGCCATAGTATGAAAATTGTATTACTTGTAGCATAACACAGCAAACGGTAAATGACTGTGTGCTCTAGATTAATATTATGAACAGATAGTGAGATAAGAGGAATAGTAATGATCAAAATGAGCTCCCTCCTTTGTAACCTAGGATGGTTTATTTGCCCTTCTACCATGAAATATTTCTAAGAATATGGGAAGTTCAACCTGTGAATGTTCTAGGAGGTAAAAGACTGAGTCTGCTGCTATGGATGACTAACAGGATCCATGAAAACTGCAAAATAATATACAATATACAGTATAATGCAGACAAAGCCGACTCTAGGAATCTGAAATCTTACATGGTTCATCATATATGGGAAAGTATTTCAAAACATGTGCACCTCCTAATATTCTCAATAAAAGTACTCAATAAATATACAGTCAATATTTTTTATTACATATTTGTATATTTTTACATTACATGCTACGGTTTTTACTGTGTATATTTCTGTGGTACCTTTACTAAAGTTCTTTCATAATCATTAGGAGGTGTTTGTTAATTGTTCATGTGTCTTAATATATTTTTCCAGTATATGAAGAGCCATATACGATTATATCTACATTATATACGCTTCTGAAAATGCCATTTCTTGATATATTTCACTAATATTTCTTAGATTTAATGTTTTGAAAATGAAAAAAGTATATGATGCAAAGGAGGTATATAAATGTATAATATGTATAAAGCCATTATCAATTTGCTCCCCTATCTGACAGTATATAAATGTGTAATATGTATAAATCCATTATTAATTTGCTCCCCTTTCTGGCAAAAGAAATCTACTTCTGTTAATAAATAAAAGTGATTTCCACCTAACATAATTCAATTTTTGTAAGAAAAATTCAGTAACCGGTCATAACCGCAGTGATCTCTAGTGATCGACTGTAAGACAATCTGGTTACAAGTGTTCAATTTCCCAACATCACACCCGCAGGAGAAATGAAGTATTGCACTGTTCACATTAACATCAGTGGATGCATCAGGACGCCTTGATCTCAATGTTAATAGATAAGAGTCTCAAATAAAGGACTCCCTCTGATTTTTTTTCAGAATCACCAAAGGAGCCGGAAAGTTTGATCCGTTGCCTCCCGGATGCTGCGGAGTACATCTTACCATACAGCTTGATATCGGGGGCTCACCTAGATGTACTTAATATTCACCTTAAGGACCCTCTGTGCCGAGCAGAAAAGGAGAAGGATCACTACTTCATCAAGATACCATTCAGCAGATGCGGCTCCAGTGTCCTGGTGGGTTTTCCAAATATAGAAATTTAGAAATCTTAAAAGAAAAACCGATACATTACTCATATATACCATTCTAAATAGCAATCTGCATGATAGGGAGAAGCTTAAAGGGGTTTTCTGATGAGCAAATGTTTATTTTAATCAATAGATCTTGGACTAGTAATAACTTCCAAGATTGGATGTGTTTAAAAAAAATGTTTCTGTGCTGAGATAATCTTATCAATGTGCCCCTGCTGTGTGCTGTGTAATGGCTGTGTCTGACCGTGCAGGAACATGGTCGGATCATACCATATTTCCTGGGTGGGGGGAGGGAAGCAGAAGATAGTATACAGACATTTCATCGGGGGATCACAGCTGATTTTATTTTGTGACATAAAACATTTAACTGCCTGTTTTTAAACAATGTTTTACTTTAAAGAAAAAATCATTTGTGATCCCCTGCTGTAATGTCTGTATAGCTTTATTTCTCCCCCCCTGCCCAGGAGCTGTGGTATGATCAGACCATGTTCCTGCACGGTCAGACACAGCCATTACACAGTACACAGCAGGGGCACATTTCTAAGATTATCTCAGGATAGCAACAATTTTATTAAACACATCCAATTGAGGAAATTATTGTTATTCCAAGATCTATTCATTAAAATTATTTTTTTTTTCACGGGAAAATCGCTTTAAGGGACAAGCAATACATGGGTAATTTGCATACCAAGAAAAGACATTTGTTTCATCATTTACACATTTCTTTTTCATTGATATCATCACATATTGATTTAGTAATTTCTACATTTTGAGTCTCTGACCCAGCACTGTACTATGCCGCCATATGGCTCCTATGTACATCCCCATGTAATGGAGGTGCTTCTAGATTAGAGCAGTGATTTACCATAGTAGAAAAAAAGATCAATGAAACATAGCACAATTCTCTGAAAATGAGCTCTATATGAAACGCTTCTGAAAAATATGTTGGTCCAAGTAATTGTTTATTATGGAGCAACATGGAGAGGAGGATACAAGAAACAGTTACCAAGGTAAAACCATTCACAGCTCCTCAGTGTGCCTGCTGTGGACATGTAATTAGAGACTCTGACCCTATAGAAGCAGCCTTGTCCCATGGTAGATTTACCCTTTAAAGCAGCTATTTCTTCCTTTAGTAGATTAGCCCTTTAGAAGCAGCTGTGTCCTCCTCTATCAACTCTTCTATCTGCGCTTTGCTGATTTGTCTCTCTTTGTGAAGAGTGACATGCCTGGCATGACAGTGTAGGGAGACTTAGAGGCCATGAAAGGCTCCTCTCACAAATTAAATATGCAAATTGCCTCTTCAGATAGGAAGACGACTTGAATAAATCCCATGCTCTGGTTTGGCTTTTATCCTAAATCATGTGGCAAGGCTCGTTAAAGTGTCAGTATTGGCTTTTAGGATCCAATAGGTGGCTCTAGAATTCAAGTCCCCTTCCTCTTTGAAGTGGTAACTTGCATTGCTGATTTGCAGCACATTGGGATGCATCTGTGAGTTTAGTACATTAGTACTTCACTTTTGATAAATTTATGTGATACATACGTGAATCAATCGCCCCGTTGTACGCTATGGACCAGACACATTCCATATTATATACAATGTATGTCACACACACACTTTATGTTACATACACAGCATGTTACACTGTGCAAGTTACCTACATACACACACTGCAGAGCAGTGTCAGACTCGGGTGCCAATGGCCAGGGCCAGACTGGCCATCTGGCAATTCTGGCAAATGCCCGAAGGGCCTGCCTGGTCGTGGGCTGCCTTGTCTGATACGTTGTTAATAGAATCGGTGTTATCAAGACACCCATACTGTTAACAGTTGTGACGGAGAGAATTTCAGTCCCAGTCCGTACCTGCCAATGGCCCATCAGTGACATAGCCTCTGGGGGCCATTGATCTACTACGGGCAAATATTACATCACCTTCATTCACAAATTCGGCTACAGAGAACAGACCGGGATCTCTCCTCCTCTTCAGTTTCTCCAATCTCTTCAGAGTGTTGGACTATTGGTCATGTGACCATGATATCACCAAAGGTCCTTTCCCCCACGTATCCTTAGAAGTTGCACTGATCATACAGGACTCTCATTATCAGTGCAGTTTCAAGTTTGTAAACGCAACTGCCACACACTGACTTGTCCTCCTAACCTTCAGCCGTGTAGGGACTCGCGGGGTGCTCCTTTGTAGATGGGGGCCCTCAGCAATTGTCCTTACTCCCCACCTACTATGTGAGCCATGCCTTATTAAGACCTATACAATGGCCCATGGATCCGTCATAGAGCACGTGGCTTTGACCCACACCATCCGACAGTGCACAGAGTGAGGAGAATTGTATGAGTCCACCTTCATCGAGTGACTCTTATACGAAGCTCTTAAATTGTAAACTTGGACATTTCTACAGAATGAAGATGAGAAAACCTATTATATCAACACGATCTATGGGACGGTCCCCGGGACCGGCGTCCGTCGCATTGAGATCCCGGTGAGATGTGAGATGCAGGCCAACGAGACTCTTGACTTCAGCTTCCAACCTAAAGTCACCGACATCGTCTCTTTTGGACATTATAACGTATCACTGAGACTTTACCAAGCAGATAACTTCACTGACCCAGTGACTACGTATCCCTACGAGGTGGACGTTCACGGCAGCCTCCACGTGGAGTTCAGGGTGGAGTCGGACGATGAACATCTCCAGATAGTCGTAGAGAAATGCAAAGCTTCTCCGACACTGGGGGAATCCGAGCAGATGTACAATCTCATCCAACAGGGGTAAGTAACATAACGGGGGGTCCTATAACAGTACCAGCAGAGGGCTCCCAATAAATAGTACCAGCAAAGCCCCCTCTATAAACAGTGCCGGCACGGTGTTCACAGATAACCAATATTATCAGTAGAGATTGCTCATATTTTCCAGTAATATCATAAAATAAAATTAGATAATTTTTGCTACATGAAGCCACCACAAGGGGGGCGATCACGGCTCCTAAGTAAACTTCCCATACAAGTCAGCAAGACAAATATTAATACATTTGCAGCAGGCTCCCCCTAGTGGCAACTTTAATGTAAATTTTTTTTAGTTTTTCCCGTTTTTCTTTTCTATTTCAGCTGCTCCCAGGACTCGACTCTACAGACCCATCTGGTCCCGGATCAGCGGCTGCAGCGCTTCACTGTTCATGTATTTAAGTTTGACAACTTTCCGGAAGTTTATCTGTCCTGTAACGTCATCATCTGTCACAATGGAACCGTCCCGAACCGCTGCACCCAAGGCTGCCTCACCCCGAGACACAGACGAGACACCCGCAGCTCGAAAGTGCAACTCAGATCAGCCCGGTTATCCCAGGGGCCCGTCAGGATCTCATCGGGTGAGATTATGTTCTCTACTCTTAAGAATTATTTTGCAGGGAGACTCAGGATGGAGATTTTATTCTGGCGTAATCCCTGCCTACAAGTACAGGCCATGTCCCAACACTTGCACCTACACAATTACTAATGACAATGGGTAAAGTGTGTGCCACCATGAACAATGCCAGCTGGGTGCCCCCATACACAGGGCCAATTAAAGGGCTTGTCCACTTCTGGCCAATGCAAAGGTTACTTAGATAAAATAAAAGAACACAACACCGTCTGGATCAGCGCTGTTAGCAATAATCATTACACCTATGCCCGGCTGCAGCCCCTGCCATACAGCGACATGTGGGGCCCAATGCTCTACAGCTCCATCTGGTGGTAGAGACATTTATGACAAGTACCATTTCCTACAGTTATTACTGACCGCAGCAGTTCTGCCTGAAGCCTTACCATCTCCTGTCTCCCTCCTACAGATCAGCCCCAGGATCTTCGTACAGTCCCGGTGTCGGCACTTGTGGTGGTGATCGGGGTCTTGGGTCTCTTATCGGTACTTGGACTGGTTCTCCAGAAGCTTCACTACAGAAGACGAGACTACACCCTGCTCCAAAACATGGAAAACGATAATTCACTTATTAGTTAATATACAGTGGGGAAAATAAGTATGTGATCCCCTGCCGATTTTGCACATTTTCCCACCTACAAAGAATGGAGAGGTCTGTAAGTTTTATCGTAGGTACACTGCACCTGTGGGAGACAGAATCTAAGAATAAAATCCAGAAAATCACATTGTAGGATTTTTCCATAATTAAATTGCATTTTATTGCATGAAATAAGGATTTGATCACCGACCAACCAGCAAGAATTCTGCTCTCACAGACCTGTTAGTTTTTATGTAAGAAGCCTCCTCCTCTGCACTCATTACCTGTATTAATTGCACCTGTTTGACCTCGTTACTTGTATAAAAGACACCTGTCCACACAATCACACTCCAACCTCTCCACCATGGCCAAGATTAAAAAGCTGTCTAAGGACACCAGGGACAAAACTGTAGACCTGCACAAGGCTGGGATGGGATACAGGACAATAGGCAAGCAGCTTGGTGAGAAGGCAACAACTGTGAGCACAATTATTAGAAAATGGAAGAAACACA
Source organism: Dendrobates tinctorius (assembly GCF_039654945.1). Taxonomy (NCBI): domain Eukaryota; kingdom Metazoa; phylum Chordata; class Amphibia; order Anura; family Dendrobatidae; genus Dendrobates; species Dendrobates tinctorius. The sequence continues at coordinate 1,287,883 of NW_027361695.1, forward strand.
AGATGACTGTCAATCTTCCTCAGTCTGGGGCTCCATGCAAGATCTTGCATCATGGGGAAGAGAGGATTTTAAGAAACGTCAGGAATCTGCCCAGAACTATAGGGGAGGACCTGGTCAATGACCTGAAAAGAGCTGGGACCACAGTCTCAAACGATGCCGTTAGTAACACAATATGCCGCCATGTATTAAAATCCTGAAGGCCACCCAAGTCCCACTGCTCACGCCAGAATATGTCCAGGCCCGTTTGAAGTTCATCAATGACCATCTGGATGATCCAGAGGAGGCATGGGAGAAGGAAGGTCATGTGGTCAGATGAGACCAATATAAAACTTTTTGGTATCAACTCCACTCGTCGTGTTTGGAGGAAGAAGGATGAGTACAACCCCAAGAACATCGTCCCAACCGTGAAGCATGGTGGGGGAGACATCATGCTTTGGGAATGCTTTTCTGCAAAGGGGACAGGACCACTGCACCATATTGAAGGGAGGATGGATGGGGTCATGTATCACAAGATTTTGGCCAACAACCTCCTTCCCTCAGTCAGAGGATTGAAGATGAGTCATGGCTGGGTCTTCCAGCATGACAATGACCCGAAAGACACAGCCAGTGAAACTAGGGAGCGGCTCCGTAAGAAGCATTTCAAGGTCCTGGAGTGGCCTAGCCAGTCTCTAGACCTGAACCAAACAGAAAAACTTTGGAGGGAGCTGAAACTCAATGTTGCCCAGCGACAGCCCCAAAACCTGAAAGATCTGTAGAAGATCTGTATGGAGGAGGGGGCCAAAATCCCTGCTGCAGTGTGTGCAAACCTGGTCAAGAACTACAGGAAATGTCTGACCTCTGTAATTGCAACCAAACGTTTTTTGTGCCAAATATTAAGTTCTATTTTCTATTGTATCAAATACCAAACTTATTTCATTTCATGTAATAAAATGCAAAATAATTGTGTAAAAATCCTACAATCCGATTGTGGAGGAACACACACAGACCCGTTCCTCCCACATCACCACCGTGACGTAACTACACAGGCACAGCTCTCCGGCGCCCCCTTTGTCTCTCAGGTCAGTAAGGGAACTGCACCTAGAGCAAATGGTCGCCGGGGAGGAGGTCCTGTTACCCGCTGGGGGTTCTAAGATTCGTGATCAGAGTAAAAGCATCAGCCCAAGATTAAGTTTATAGTTTAATTGCCTTAAGGGCGCACTAGATAATTACAGAAATATACAGTAAATTTACAGTCAGAGAAAAGATATAACAATAAGGGTACAAGACTTAAGATATTAAGCTGGAGGTCAATTTACCAGATTGTAGGGTCATGTGGGTGCTGGGGAGCTCTGCAGTCCACAGGTACAAGAATCTTAGTTGCCGGACAGACCCCCAAAGCATGGGCCGCTTCTCTCCTCGGCAGGTCTGTCCCCAGGTCCTTCTTAGATAGTCATCGTCCGGATCTTCTGTGTGAAGGAATGAATGTCTGCCAGGGGCTGCGAGTCCTTAAACACGCTAGGTTCCTCCCCCTGTGTCAGAGGGTGAGCTAATAATCCATGCTCCTAGGATGAAGCCAAAGCGTCTGGGACACACAAAGGATGTATATTACTGCGTCTGCTAGCAGGTACATTCTAATTGAAGCCCTAGGCTTTTTTCCGGCCCCCCTGCTGGCACAGCTCCATACCTGAGCTTTGAAGCTCTGTTTTGGGCCTATTCTCATTATCACACCAATGACCCTGGCTATTTAGCATTGGAACACTAAATCCTGCTTGTATTTACTAAGTACACAGCACCTGGGGGTATGTTAGCTGCCTGTAATTCCTGAACTTAGACCAAAATAGATGCCAAGCTCAGACATGTGGCCCCATATCTAAGATGGCGGCTGCTCCTTCATCACAGTGATTTTCTGGATTTTATTTTTAGATTCTGTCTCTCACAGGTGAAGTGTACCTACGATATAAATTACAGACCTCTCCATTCTTTGTAGGGGGAAAACCTGCAAAATCAGCAGTGTATTAAATGTTTATTTTCCGCTCTGTAATTCTGCATGTGGTTTAATCCCTTATAACTTTCTTGTAACTTAATATTACAAGTTTCAGATCTGACCTGCAAACCTTACATGCGACTTGTCATTATAAAAATGTATTTCCTTATATTATTCTTAGTTAAAGGGGTATTCTCAGGTTATCTCTTGAGCAGCTCAGAGTTACGCAGTCTCTCCTCACTTCATGGTTACTTTGAATGATAGTTCTGGTGAACAGCTTCATTCAGCTACTACTCATTAATGGTCAGTCTGTGCTTTTTTGAGTGGCTATATTTACATATAGCGATAACAAGCACACAGCTCAGGAAAGCGAGAGCCATTGTTAGAACTGCTGTGGACACTTCTGTTACAATGCTGGGTGCCATGTATGGGATTTTGATTATGAAAGACTGATAAGAGAACTGAACAAGGAGGGAGGGTGAAGGTGGTGAGCAGAAAACTGCTGTATAGGTATCAATGGGCTGGATAGAGGTGGCTAGTATGTTAGGAGTTAACGTCTCTCTAGAATGTAACTACTGATTATTCTTGGCAGGATCTGGGCAGGATCTGGTGGCTGAGCTCCATGAAACCCAGCTGTACACTATGAAAGATAAAAGCTGTCACTGCAGGAGAATGACAGCAGATAGAAAAAGCAGGTCAAATGCAAACTGTTTATTTTCATGCTTTCTAATTAAACAAATATAATAGCACACAGCATATGGATGTATTTCTTTCTTTGCAAGCCATGGTAATCCTCACATTCAGGAATAAGCTTCATGGTTTGGTGGATACATTCTTCACTAATTGGTACAATTTTCTATGTTCCCCTCTGAAGTGGCAGTGCGCTCCATCTCTCTGTAAGGGCTCATGCAGACGACCATAGTTTAGGTCCATGTGCAATTTACCAAAACATCGGATCACACTCGGACCAATGTTTTTCAATGAGGCAGGGCATATGTACGATTTTATTCCTTAGACCCAATGGTCCGAAGAAAAAGTATCGCAGCATGCACGATTGGCTCCGATAATTGGATGACCCTCTCTCATTCATGTCAATGAGTTTGCGGAAAACATTGGACCATACTTGGATGACAGAATGGAGAAAGCGGTGAGGAGTCGCTGAAGCAAGACAAGTGACGCCTATTGGACCGGACCGCTCCATATAGGGGGGATAATAAAAGGTATTTTGGGGGAATATGGAGGGCATGTGGGACATATTTTGGGGGAATATGGAGGGCATGTGGGACATAAATACAGCTTGCTAGACTGCTGTAAAAGAGGCAGTAAAGGTGGTGGCTGTAGTTTATATTGGGGAAACCTGTTGACAGGTTCCCTTAAACATTCTCCTCCACCGGGTGACACACTAATTGGCTCTTTACCACTGAGATGGAAAATCTTGCAGACATCTTCTGTGGCGCCCCTCTCCTTCCGTCTGCACAATACTCTCTCTTCTAGCAAACAGCATATTCTTATTCTCAGTGCACAATCAGGGAGCTTAAGAAAGCACGCTAATACTAACTGGAAACTTCTAATGACGGCATTTCACACAGCAGCTCAGTGCGCTAACTCTTTATGCTCTGCATTCATCGCTTCAGACATCACTCCTGTTACTCTGTGCCACCCCGTCTGGACAGGATACACTCGGGACATTTTTACCATCACACACGCAGAACTTCAGTGAATCTGATACACAATTGTCACTGCATAGATATATCCATATAGCATGGTATAAAATATTACAGTACATAAAACAACATATATTTAATTAAACATAATATTTACACGCTCCTAAGACAGCTCCACATGTAGCTATGATGATACGTAAAACAACAGCCTATGTTATTTATAAGAGGGTGACAAGTCCATTCTCAACCCTTTTACACGGTGGCCACCATTTGACTCTTGCTGGAGTCCACTGGAGACGTCATTGTGTTGCCCTCTCTATTAAGGTATATCGTGGTCACAAAAACAACTTTTCCATTGATCTCTATGGACATTGAGTTGAAGTTTTCACCTATTACTCTTTTATCCAGTGGACAGGCCATAGATGTTTACGGTGGGAATATCCCTTTATTACTGGAGGCAATTTATTCTTGCAATTTGATAATTTAGAAATAATAAATCCTAAGTGCGTCACACATGGCATCTTCCCATACCTGTAATCAGTCAAGGACGAACCGCCTGCCATTGGCATTCACTAATCACTCTTGTTTTCAATGCCTAAACCTGATTCCCCAATGATAGATGAGAGGTTTAGTTACTCCACCCTTCCAATAAAACTCGTAATAAAGGAGATAAGAGATGCTATAAAGTTGTGACCTCTTCTGGGATATTAAGAATCTGGAAACAGTATGAAGATGATGGAGCGTTCCGAAGACTCGAGGCTACGAAGATTTTCCATCTTGTTGATTTTTATGGGAATATGCGTGACTGGTAAAGACTGCGCTAAGGTTTTTTTGTTGCTGTTGTTGCTTAGTTTCCAACCTGTGGCTCTGGAATTGGTGCGAAACCACAACTCCCAGCATGGCCTTACAAGCTGTGTGGGCATGATGGGAGTTGGAATTTTGCCGCAGCAGTTCACAAGTACTTTTTCCCCTTAAAGGTCTCTGCAGAATTAGGCTTGCTTGGGGTTCGCAAAGCCAGATCCACTTTCTTCTATTCATGCTTTCATGTGACATCCATGAAAGAGCCTCTTGAAACTTCTGAAAATAAATTAAAGAGTAGGTAAAATAATTATTGATCAGCTTTGCATATTTTTTAAGTCTTTGTAATTTACTGCATTACCGTATTTTCTTTGCTTCTCTAACAAAAACTCTACTATTTTAACTGCCTAGCTCATACTCTTTTACAAGCTACTTTGAACTGCTGCTCTGGCAAGAATCCACGCTCAAAAAGTATGTGCAAACACTCTCCGTGTGAGCTTCTCTGCTACCCATCATCATCCTCTGACAGGGGATGTTTTGTAAATGGTTTTTGACTCTGGATTTTTGTTAGAGCAGCAGATCCAAGCAGCTTATAAAAGAGCATGAACTAGGAAGTTAAATGTATGATAAATGGGGGCCTCACCACTGGGACTTACATGATAATGAGAAATGGGGTGCCATGTCACATGTGTAAATGGAGCGATAGTGAGCATCCATGACTATCACTCCATTTTCTATCCATAGGTGCAGTGGTCACACACACTTTCCCATAGACCAATAGAAGTGAATAGAGGGTTAGACTTTTATGTAAAGGTGAAACGATATCCGGCACTCCATAAGTGGACTAAAATATTCAAGTTTATTTCAAGCCTAAATAAAGAGAGAACAGCCCATTCAGCAAAAGCAACGCGTTTCGACCATAAGGTCTTAATTAATTTATGTAAAGCTTCTCTTCTTCTACAACCTTCCAGCTGTATCTGGTCACCAATGTTAAGGAAGCTACAGACACCGTCACAGTGCAAGAGTCCAGAAACGTCTATAAGTTGTGCATTGAGAAGGACAGCAGTAGCCTGGTCACTCGGGACCACACAAATGATTCTATAATCAGTAATGACTTCTAATTGCATATTAGTAATATCCAATGTATTTCCACCAAATGGTCTAAAAAATAATGTGTGGTGTTACTAGTGCAGCCTTGACATCACAACTACAGCATATTACCACTGCAGCCAATCACTCAGAGCAATAGTAATGTGCCACAGTCATGACGTCCCCGATTCTTTTGAAATTCAAATTTTCCAGCTTCGGCAAAATTGTCCCAAAAATTCGATTTGCAGCAAATCAATTAGTCACAAATTGCAAATATTGCCAAAACATCAACTGCCCTGAAAAGACGTATTTAACTCCTCGAGGTGTTCAAAAACTGTATCCATCCCATTTTCAAGACTTTTCTTAATGCAATCACAGCCTCAGTAATGTCTAAGTGACTTCATTATCTAAACGAACGGTAGATTTTCATACTTTTTTAAATTAAAAACCACTGTCCAAATATTATCCCGCATTGAGTCAAAAGCGCCATCTCTGACTGACACTGATTTCAGACTATCTTTCCTGGAAAAAAAAAAATATTGCGCTGGGTAGTTGAGGCTTTCTAGTGCATTAAGAATTAATAAGTGTGTCATTCAAATGCAGCAATACAAATGCCAGCGACACCATGTCACTGATCAACCACACTGAGTCTGGCACTGCTTAGGGCCTTTCTCTCTCCCCTTATCAATCCAATTTTTGCATTAGGGAAGTCAGACGATTATATAACTCAGACAAGGATCGCAATGCAATGATCGGACTGGTCATCAGCTCTCTTCACCCGAGTGTGACAGCTGCATAGTGTGCATGCTGTCACACTCAGGTTGGAAGAGCCGACTACTAGTCCGAGCGTTGCATTGCGATCCTTGTCTGAGTTATACAGCCATTTGACTCTTCCCTTACTCAGACTACTACTCTCATACCCTTTTCTGCTGCCGGAGTACAACACTACTTTTTGGAGTATGTTTCCAATGTTGTAGCACTTTTTCCCTATATATTTGGGTAAAATGTCTTTGGCTATTTTTTTGGCCGATCAAATTGCAAATAGTTTGAAGTCTCTCATACTTGCAAATTTTATAAAAGTGGACATGGATTTGATTAACATAGAATCAATTCACTCATTTCTAATTGATTCACTGCAAATTCTAATTATTGGAATAAAACTTCACTGGATAAACGCACCTCTGCATGCCTGGAATATTGCAGATATGTCTGACCTGAGACTTTCATTTCTGTTCTGTCTACAGATATTGTCCCAGAATCCGAGAACTGCTCTTTAAGATCAGGTAGTGTGCGTATTTTATATATATTTGTTCGGTATAAAAATTGTCATTAAAGGGGAATTCCACCAAATTGTACCACTTGTATGTAAGAAACATTCAATTAATGATCAAACTTTATTTGCATAGAACCAAAAAAAATCATTTCTAAGTCACTAACTTTTAATACAATTTTTGGTCCAAAAATTATGTTGACATATTTTGCTTTTTTCTCTTGACTTCATGTTGAATTTTCCGATGATCCCATGTTGCAGGATGATAAAGCAAAGCAATACCTTGTATTTCTATTAAAAAAGGAGACACACCGGTATATGAAAATACACTTTAGTTTACAAGTGGAACTGATGTTTACTATGTTTATTGCTGTTTACTATGTTTATTATAAATCTGTTTACTATGTTTACTGGTGGAACTGATATATACAACACATTGATACAATAGGTCACAAGTATAAAACTTATTAATCACATCTGCATTGTTGTACATGTGTTGTGGTTGTTCTCCGTCCCACTACAGCCCACTTTGGTGCAGTATCCACACTCCAGCCTAGCAAGCCTAGTATCTCCTCACTGATGTTTCTATGTTCGGCCTACAGAAAGTGTTAGAATCTGCTCAGTTTGTGACTATCCGCCATTCTCTTGTAGTCTTCTGGCTGCTGGTCTTTTTCCTCTGGTGCTGGGTTTGGGTCAGGGGATTGTATCACCCTTTATTAACCTGCACCTGTCTCCCATTCCTAGCTGGACAACAGTGTTAATTCGCTTGAGTTCTGGCTTGGAGCTTTGCTTTGCCTTCTGTGTGTTTAGTTAGTGCAGTTCTGGGATCTCTGGTTCTGCTAGTCTTAGTTTCTGTTTTCAGTTTGTTTCTGCAGCCTTCTCTTTGTTTTCTGTTAGGAGGTGACCCGTTTTTGTACCCAGTCCTTAGATCTTTCAGGGACCCCCTTCCTCCTATCTATAGGTCTTCGCTTGAGATTAACCTAGGATAGTCAGTGGGTCTATTCACAAGGAATGGGTCACCCACTCCATCGTAGGGTATCAGCCTAGTCGTAGTGCAGGGTCAGTTTTCCCCCTTCTACCCTATTCCTGTGCTGCAGAACCGTAACACATAGCCTCTGTCCCCATTGTCTCTTTCGCTGTCTCAGGGTTCCCAACAACCCACAGTTATACCTCGCTGACCTACAGTTCTGTACCATGGAAGATGACCTTGCCTGTCTGTTTTTCACCAAACTGTTATCCCCTCTTTACCCAGGGACCGCAATGTTACTTTCTGTTCTTCCCGATATTATCAGGGCATAATAATAAATTACACAAATCAAAAAAAGAGGAAGAAGCTATATGGCATAGAGGTGGCATATAGCGTCTTCCTCTTTTTTTGATTTGTGATTAATTTTTGAAGCTGCCTCTAGACATTTATTCTTTTGGGATTGTTAATAAATGACACAGTTGCATCAAAAATCACATAAAAACAATGTTTTAGTATAACGCATCACACCAATAGTAAATCTTCAGGGGGTGTCAGCCATCTTCTTCTCTCCTTCACAAAGGGACAATTCAGGGATGCCATAACCCATGCCACAGTTTACAACTGTATTACCAGATGTTTTCCTTTTTTCTTCCAACAGGAGAGATCAAAACAACATTTGTAACGGCTTTCATGGAAAACATTAACAGAAACTCAGGAACAACTTTCCAGCTGTATCTTGTGACCTGTGATGAAGCCGCTACGGTCACGGTGACGGTGTCTCAGCCGTTCTTCAATAAGACGGTCCATGTTGACCGGAACAGTAGTAGCCTGGTGACCCTGGACTACACATATATGATCACAGGACAAGGTGTCACTTCCAAGGTCATAATGGTGACGTCCGATGTGGCCATATCTGTATTTGCATTCAACACCCACTCGGTCACCTCTGATGCAATGACCTGTCAACCACAAGAAGACCTGGGCGAGGAGTATTATATCGTTACTCCTGGCAAGGGAGAATATGAGCAGGCTTCATCAGCCAGGGGACAATTTGCGGTGGCCAATGGATTGGAACAAGAAGTTCAAGTGAACGTTACAGTCTCAGGATCCATCACATATAATGGGATTTCCTACAAAACTAGAGATTCATTCACATTTTCACTGGGAAATCAAGAAGTCATTCAGTTTCAAAGCACTGATGACCTCACAGGAACCAAAGTCTCATCTTCAGCCCCGGTGGCTGCATTTGTTGGCTCTAACTGTTATCAGGGAAATAATTCTGCTTGTGACCCCCTCATGGATCAGCTCCATCCTGTGAAGAACTGGGGGAGTGTCTTTGCCGTCTTCCCATTCTTCACCCACACTCAGGATGTCATCACTATAGTTGCGGGAAGTCCGGATACCCGTGTGACTATTGATAGCCCAGGAGGTGCCACCAATCATAGTCTACAGGAAGGTGCCTATGTCCGAATCCCTGTAGACAAAATCCTCCTCATCAATGCCACCAAACCTGTGATGGTCTCATATTTATTCCAGGGATCTAGTTCACCTGAGATAAAATATTCGTATGATCCATTTCTTACCACCGTCCCACCATCACTACTGGGAAGAAGATATTACAGGTTTGTGACTCAGTCTTTGTACGACAACTTCATCCTCATCGTTTCTCAAGGGTCATCAGACTCGGAGTTTTACCTGGATGGAAAACCACTAAGTTCTTACCCAACGACCAGGAAAGAATTCAATGGTTTTATGGGTTGGCAAGTCACATTGGGGAAGACTGAGGGACAGCATGAGATCTACCACGAGACCTCCACATTCACACTTTATGTGTTTGGCACTGGAAGTTATGTCTCCTATGGATATTCAATGGGTGAGAGTGGACCATATCCAGGTGAGAAACAATCCACACAGCCTGAGCTAAAATCACATATATCAAATAGGACATGGTCAGATGGCTTAGTTGCAATGAGTAGACAGTGACATACATACTATAGAAGACAAAGGACACCATAGCAAATAATCAAAATTATGATTTCAGAGTTTTCCAGATATTTTGACTCCTTCTAGACTCCTGTATCAATTATTTAAACCCATGGTTTTTTTTTTAAATTATGCTTTGTGAGGCTTTTATACATATTTATGTTTTGTACTTATTTCAGAATCATCGCAGGAACCGGAAAGTTTGATCCGTTGCCTCCCGGATGCTGCGGAGTACATCTTACCATACAGCTTGGTATCGGGGGCTCACCTAGATGTGCTTGATATTCATCTGAAGGACCCACTGTGCCGAGCAGAAGAGGAGAACGATCACTACCTCATCAAGATACCATTCAGCAGATGCGGGTCCAGTGTCCTGGTGGGTTTTCCAAATTTAGAAATCTATGTAAAATCTAATTGTAAAATATCCTCATTAGTTTATCTACAAAATGTGCCATTATATTACTTGTATGGAACATACTCTACCATTCACGATATTATCTGCATGGGTTGATTGAAGCTTACAGGACAAATACTAGACGGGTAATGTTCATACCAAGTGAAGACATTTCTTCTTTCACCCATCCCGGTCAGACGCCTCTCACGCAGCCAAACCAGATCTCATGCTTTGCACTGACGAAGGGCAGTATCCCGAAACACAGTGTCTGCAAACTGAGATTTTGGCTTTTATCCTAAGTCTTGTGACAAGACTCGTTAGAGAGTCGATATTGACTTTAGGATTGCTACGTCCTATAGGCGTCGCTAGAGTTGTAGTCCTCTTCCTCTCTGAAGAGACACTTTGCATATTTCCCAGAGGAGCATTACGGTTTAAAAGTCTCCTCATCACGGCATGCTTGACATGTCACTCTCCGCAAGGAGAAACGTAACCCCTTGGATCCCCTTCTTTCACCCAGGAAAACTACCTGGAGCCAAATGGCCAGGCGTCACATCTCTACGCCTCACGCAATCCATACCCTGGTGTATGTTTCCAAAAACACCGAAACAGTTTGTTGGTGCAATAAACATGAAGCAAGATATTCAGCGTAGATAGCAAAGTCATGCCAACACGACGGGAACATAAGAATAACAGAATTACAACAGGATGGGAGACGCAATCCAACTAGATGGAGGTCAGTCACTTGTAAGAGGGTGAAGGACAGACTTTTCTGACCCACTTACAACCAACAACATGATAAATCCTATTCACGACGGCCATGGATGCCCAACACAAGACACATCCATGGATTTTAACGTTCAACCGTGAAGAGACGGGGGTTATTACATTGTAAATTTTGATGTTTTCACAGAATGAAGATGATAAAACCTATTATATCAATACAATCTATGGGACGGTCCCCGGGACCGGCGTCCATCGCATTGAGATCCCGGTGAGATGTGAGATGCAGGCCAACGAGACTCTTGACTTCAGTTTCCAACCTAAAGTCACCGACGTCGTCTCTTTTGGACATTATAACGTATCACTGAGACTTTACCAAGCAGATAACTTCACTGACCTGGTGACTACGTATCCCTACGAGGTGGACATTCACGGCAGCCTCCACATGGAGTTCAGAGTGGAGTCGGACGATGAACATCTCCAGATACTTGTAGAGAAATGCAAAGCTTCTCCGACACTGGGGGAATCCGAGCAGATGTACAATCTCATCCAACAGGGGTAAGTAACATAACGGGGGGTCCTATAACAAACCAGCAGAGGGCTCCCAGTAAAGACCAGCAAAATACCCCCAGAAACATTGCCAACATTTATTTTTATGACTCCCATGGCCTGCTGGGGTAAGTGATGAAGTCACCGACTTTGTGCTTCGTCACAACTTTTAATAGTATGGATGTCTTGAGAACTTCAATTCTGTTAACAATGTAGCAGACAAGGCGGCCCACGACCAGACAGGCCCTTCTGGCATTTGCCAGAATTGCCAGATGGCCAGTCCAGCCCTGTAGGTATGTAAAGAATGGTAACAGTGAGTGGCACCAATACATAGTGCCAGCAGAGTGTCCCCTGCATACAATATAGACGGTATAGATGGTTACATTAAAGTCAATGGGAACCATATACATATGTACGCTTCAGCTTTTGTGTAAGACTTTCATGTTCTTCTTCTTTCCTACAATCTTAGTACAATCCTGCTTTTTTTTCTACTTCAGCTGTTCCCAGGACTCGACTCTACAGACCCATCTGGTCCCGGATCAGCGGCTGCAGCGCTTCACTGTTCATGTATTTAAGTTTGATAACTTTCCAGAAGTTTATCTGTCCTGTAGCGTCATCATCTGTCATAATGGAACCGTCCCGAACCGCTGCACCCAAGGCTGCCTCACCCCGAGACACAGACGAGACACCCGCAGCTCGAAAGTGCAACTCAGATCGGCCCGGTTATCCCAGGGGCCCATCAGGATCTCATCAGGTGAGAAGATCACGGCGCCATCAAACAACTACTGTATGTTCCTTACTTTTTGTGAAATGTTACTCCTACATGAACTCTGCATGCATGTACTAGTCACACCTCAATAATAGAAGCCAAAATGTCACCAGCCACATCAGTAGCACTATTAACAGGTAAAGTGTTTGCCAATATAAAGTAATGACATCAGGGTGACCCCATAATCGTTGTGAACATGCCCCCATAGACAGTACCTACTCATAGTCTTTCACAATGCTAGCCAAGCACCCCATATACAATGCTCGGAGGATACTCTCAGAAATATTTCTAACAGAGTGCCCCCATAAACAGTGCTACATTGTACCCTATAAACAATACCGAAAAAGTGCCCCCATAAACAGTGCCGAGCAAATACCACCTGAAAATAATGCCAAAGTGCCCATATAAATAGTTTGAGAAAAATGCCTGCAGGGGGCCCTATAAACGGCCCAGAAATCCCTATAAGTGATACCATTAAAAAGTGCCAGGTGATCACTGTCAGTGCCAGAAGTGTGTTACAATAGAAATGACACTAAAAAGCCCCCTTTATAAGTAGCGCTAATTCATTTCTGACTTTACTTTCTTTAGGAATGATATTATAATAAATGTGTTGCCTGCATCTGTGACAATGAAGCAGTACACTGCAATACCACAAAGAATCATAGAATGGTAGAGTTGGAAGGGACCTCCTGGGCCATCTGGTCCAACCCCCTGCTCAATGCAGGGTTCACTAAATCATCCCAGTCAGATGTCTGTCCAGCCTCTGTTTGAAGACGTCCATTGAAGGAGAACTCACCACTTCTCGTGGCAGCCTCACTGTCAAGAAGTTTTTCTACTATCAAATCTGTGTCTCCTCCCATTCATTTAATCCCATTGCTTCTAGTTTTTCCTTGTGCAAATGAGAGTAAAGATGATCCTTCTACAATGTGACAGCCCTTGAGATATTTGTAGACAGCTATTAAGTCTCCTCTCAGTCTTCTCTTTTGCAAGCTAACCATTCCCAAATCCTGCAACCGTTCCTCATAGGACGTGGTTTGCAGACCAGCCAACATTCTGGTCGCTCTTTTCTGAACTTGGTCCAGTTTGTTGATGTCTTTTTTAAAATGTGGTGCCCAAAACTGTACACAGTATTTCAGATGAGGTCTGACCAAAGAGAAGTAGAGGGGTATAATGACTTCACATGATCTAGACCTTATGCTTCTGTTTATACATCCTAGAATCGCATATTTGTCTTTTTTGCTGCTGCATCACACTGTTGACTCTTGTTCAGTCTGTGATCTATTAGTATACCCAAGTCTATTTCACATGTGCTGATGCTTAGCCCTATTCCTCCCATTCTGTATATGCTTTTCTCATCTTTATTGGCCAGATGTAGATGTTTGCATTTTTCCCTGTTAAAAACCATTCTGTTAGTTGCTGCCCACTGCTCCAGTTTATTTATCTCTTTTTGAATCCTCTCTCTCTCTTCTCTAGTATTAGCTATCCCTCCTAGCTTTGTGTCATCAGTTTACACTCAATTCCCTCATCTAAATCATTGATAAAGATGTTGAACAATAGAGGGCTCAGGACAAAGCCCTGTGGTACCCCACTTGAGACATTCTTCCAACTGGATGTGCAGCCACTTACGACCACCCTTTGGGTCTGATCACTAAGCCGGTTCTTTATCCACCTAACAGTTGCCTTGTCCATTCCATACTTAGTCATTTTTTAAATAAGGATTGTGCGAGATACTTTGTCAAATGCTTTGCTGAAGTCAAGATATACTATATCTACAGCATTTCCCTGATCCACCCAGTCAGTGATTCTGTCATAGAAGGAAATTAAGTTAGTCTGACATGACTTATTTATTAGAAACCCATGCTGACTCTGTTTAATCACGTCATGCTTATCTAGGTACTTACATACGTGTTGTTTAATAATTTGTTCAAAGATTTTTCCTGGTATAGAAGTCAGACTCACCGGCCTATAGTTGCCTGGGTCCACCTTCTTTCTCTTTTTAAAGATAGGAACAACATTTGCTCTTCTCCAGTCTTCTGGGACTTCTCCTGTTCTCCAAGAATTTTCAAAGATTATGGAGAGTGGTTTAAAAATTTCTTCTGCTATCTCCTTCAGTACTTTGCGGTGTAATTCAACTGGACCTGGAGACTTAAATTCATCTAGGTTAGCTAAGTGTTTCCTCACTATCTTTCTGTTTATAGATATTCTGGATTCTTCTATTCCCTTAATAGGACAGTGAAGATCCGTTGATGTTACATTTCCTTTCTGATAGAAAACAAATTCAAAATAGGAATTTAAAATTTCGGCCTTCTCAACATCCTGTCTTACCATTTCATCATTTTCATCCTGTAAAAATCCTATAGCATCTATGACTTTTCTTTTACTTTTAACATATCCCCAAAATCCTTTTTTATTGCTTTTGACGTCTCTTGCAAGCCTTAATTGTCAGCTTTAGATAATCTGATTCGTGCCCTGCAGGTTCTGCAGATAGCATTATATTCTTCTTTAGATATGCCTTCCTCTTACCATTTGATAAACATTTCTTTCTTCCTTTTTAGCATGTGTTTAAGTTCTGTGTTCATCCATCCTGGTTTCCTTAAATGCTTCCTATTCTTCCCTCTTTTCGGAATTGTTAACGATTGTGCTTTGAGAATCTCATTTTTCAAGATTACCCATCCTTCCTGGACATTTTTGTCCTTAAGGATATCCAGCCATTGGATACCTTCAATTTTCTTTCTGAGTCCCTTAAAACCTGCCTTTCTGAAATCTAACCTTGACATCTTCACAGGTCTTCCTCCTCTGGTTATACAAAATTCTAAAATAGCATGGTCACTACCTCCTAGGGTCCCATCCACTCTTACCTCCTCAACCATTTCCTCCCTGTTTAAAAGGATTAGATCCAAGGTAGCCGATCCCCTTGTTTTCTCCCCTACCTTTTGGAAGATAAAGTTGTCAGCAAGAGAGGACAAGAATTTCCTTGGCCTGTTAGTTTTGCCTGAGAGAGATTCCCAACAAATGTCTGGATAATTGAAATCTCCCATGACAACTAAGTCATATTTTTTGGAGAACTTGGCCATTTGATGCATAAAGCGTTCATCCATATCTTCAGCTTGCACAGGCGGCCTGTAGTAAATGCCTACAATGGTGTCCTTTCCATTGTTCTGTCCTTGTATTCTTACCCAAACAGTTTCCACAGAACTCCCAGTCTCTGAAGCTTGGATCTCTGTGCAGATATACGCGTTTCTAACATACAATGCGACACCTCCTCCTCGTTTATCAAGTCTGTTTCTTGCAAATAAGTTGTACCCTTCTAGTCTTGTATTCCAATCATGTGTATCGTCCCACCAAGTTTCAGTGATTCCAATGACATCATATTTCTTTTCCTGTGTTAGTAGTTCCAATTCTCCTTGTTTGTTGCCCATGCTTTGTGCATTAGTATAGAAACATTTTAGTTTGTGATTGGTTTCTATTTCTCCAATATTTTTGTTATTTAGATTCTTTTGTCTTTGTTCTTCCTTTCTACTTCTAATAGCAGAATTCTCAATAGAATTTGTCAGGTGTATGGCTTTTTCTGGTCTTTTGCTTCCCTTCCCATGTTGTTCTAGTTTAAAGCTCTCCTATAAGTGTAGCAAGGCGACATTTGAATACATGTTTTCCAGTCTTCGTAAGGTGCACCCCATCTCTAGCAAGTAGTCCATCGTATAGGTAATTCACTACGTGATCCAGAAATCCAAACCCTTGCGGACGGCACCATCGACGTAGACACCTGAGGACAAGGGTGGCGCTGTTTTTGAAATAATGCAGCTGCGTTTTTCTAATCATTTAACACCTTGTGTCTCTTTCCTTTAGATCAGCCCCAGATTCCTCGAACAGTCCCGGTGTCAACACTTGTGCTGGTTATCGGGGTCTTGGGTCTCTTGTCGGTACTTGGACTGGTTCTGCAGAAGCATCACTACAGGAGACGGGACTACACCCTGCTGCAAAACATGTCAACTGATAACTAATTTTTTTTTTCCTTTTTTTGGGTCGTTGTCTTCTAGTATTTTTTACTGTAAGAAAAAGTTGCTATCTGGTCACTCTAATATGATTTATGCATCTGAAATAAAGAAATCGGGCTAAAAGCAATCTGCAGCTTTATTCAAGTGCATCTAAAGTAACAGATGCCATAAAACAATCATATAGCTTTGATTTTAAAAAAAATGTCCTACAGATTTGTGTATACAGCTCTTATGCAGAACTATTTGTTCCATAGTTACAGATTGCAAACTAAAGCTGCACTCATCCTCCTTACTCATGCTCCTCACTCATCCTCATTACTCATCCTCCTGACTCATCCTCCTGAATCATTCTCCTTACTCATCCTCCTCACTCATCCCCCTCACTCATCATCCTTACTCATAGTTCTTACTCATCCCCCTTACTCATCCTCCTCACTCATCCTCCTTACTCATCGTCCTCACTCATCCTCCTAACTCATCGTCCTCACTCACCCTTTTCACTCATCCTCCTCACTCATTTTCCTCACTCATCCTCCTTACTCATCCTCCTGACTCATCGTCCCTCACTCATCCTCCTTACTCATCATCCTTACTCATCCCCCTTACCTGTCCTCCTTACTAATCCTCCTTACTCATTGTCCTTACTTATCCTCCTCACTCATCCTCCTTACTCATCATGCTCACTCATCCTCCGCACTCATCGTCCTCGCTCATCCTCCTCACTCATCCTCCTTAATCATCCTCCTCACTCATCCTTTATACTCATCCTCCTTACTCATCCTCCTTACTCATCCTCCTTACTCATCCTCCTTACTCATCCTCCTTACTCATTCTCCTCACTCATCCTCCTTACTCATCCCAATACCTATCCTCCTTACTAATCCTCCTTACTCATCCTCCTCACTCATGGTCCTCACTCATCCTCCTTACTCATCGTCCTCACTCATCCGCCTTACTCATCCTCCTCACTTATCCCCCTTACCTATCCCCCTTACTCATCCTCCTTACTCATCCCCCTTACCTATCCTCCTTAATCATCCTCCTTACTCATCCTCCTCACCCATCGTTCTCACTCATCCTCCTTACTCATCGTCCTCACTCATCCTCCTTACTCATCCTCCTTACTCATTGTCCTGACTCATCCTCCTGACTCATCGTCCCTCACTCATCCTCCTTACTCATCATCCTTACTCATCCCCCTTACCTGTCCTCCTTACTAATCCTCCTTACTCATCGTCCTTACTTATCCTCCTCACCCATCCTCCTTACTCATCATGCTCACTCATCCTCCGCACTCATCGTCCTCGCTCATCCTCCTCACTCATCCTCCTTAATCATCCTCCTCACTCATCGTCCTCACTCATCGTTTATACTCATCCTCCTCACTCATTTTCCTCACTCATCCTCCTTACTCATCCTCCTTACTCATCCTCCTTACTCATTCTCCTCACTCATCCTCCTTACTCATCCCAATACCTATCCTCCTTACTAATCCTCCTTACTCATCCTCCTCACTCATGGTCCTCACTCATCCTCCTTACTCATCGTCCTCACTCATCCGCCTTACTCATCCTCCTCACTTATCCCCCTTACCTATCCCCCTTACTCATCCTCCTTACTCATCCCCCTTACCTATCCTCCTTAATCATCCTACTTACTCATCCTCCTCACCCATCATTCTCACTCATCCTCCTTACTCATCGTCCTCACTCATCCTCCGCACTCATCATCCTCACTCATCGTCCTCGCTCATCCTCCTCACTCATCCTCCTTAATCATCCTCCTCACTCATCGTCCTCACTCATCCTCAATACTCATCCTCCTCACTCATCCTCTTAACTCATCCTCATTACTCATCCTCCTCGCTCATCCTCCTCACTCATCCTCCTTAATCATCCTCCTCACTCATCCTCAATACTCATCCTCTTCACTCATCCTCCTTACTCATCCTCAATACTCATCCTCCTCACTTATCCTCTTAACTCATCCTCCTCACTCATCTTCCTTACTCATCGTCCTTACTCATCCTCCATAGTCATCCTTCTTACTCATCCTCCTTACTCATGGGCTTTGCTACAATTCTGCAGATGCCACCGCTTTCATGACTCTTTGCTGTCCAGGATCCTGAGATGTTCTGGATCCGTGCGGCACGACACTTGAGTCTGTACAGGCGTATTTCCAGCAGGGACATCTTTATCATATTAAAAGACGTAGAACAAATCCATTAGTGTTACAACCATCTGTAACATGCACAAAAATGCAATTTTGAGCAAAATTCAGAATTGGTTTGCAACAATTGACAAATTGGTATCTGATCTCTGACGTCTCAGCATCCGCCTCCATGGCATGGCAGATTCAACGTCCGCTCTCCCAGCGTCCTGTTGGCGTATACTGTACGTCCAAATACCGTTTTGCAGAGGGGTTTTTGGCATAAGCCTCAACGAGGCCGCGGAAAGGGAGCCAGAACCCAATGTGAAAACACCCTTACAAAGTTGAGATTGCCTAATTTGTGCCAAGTGTATCAAGTGACATAACTGGAAGCTCATGGACCCCAATGGAAAAACTCCAACGGAGCTTCCAATTATTGCAAGACTTATTAATTATCACAAGACAAAGTTTAGAGCTACCCTATTGGTTGTAAACCCAATTTAGGAAGACACCCCTGTTCAATCCATATCTATGCTGGCTGGTTACTATTATTTGATGAAAAGGCTCAAAAGCAACAGGTAATGTGTCTGTGGTAAGCGTTCTCAATGGTAGATTATTCTAAGTGTTGGATTCAGTAGCAAGTCTGTGGTAAGTGTCCCGTCTGTAGAATGTTATAAAAGTCTAGTAATGTAATAGGTGTAGGGTAAGGTAATAGGTGTAGGGTAAGTGTCCCGTCTCTCTAACAGTATATTTATAAAAGCTTAATTAGTAGTGATGAGTGAACGTGCTTGGATAAGTTGCTATCTGAGCATGCTCTGGTGATAACCAAGTGTCTTCGGCGTGCTCGTAAAATATGTTCGAGTCCCCATGGCTGCATGTCTACCGGCTGTTCAACAGCTGCAACACATGTAGAGATTGCCTGTTTGTTAGGCAAAGCCTGCTTGTGTTGCAGCTGTCGAACAGCCAGGAGACATACAGCTGCAGGGACTCAAACAATTATCCTATTTTTTTGTTCTATCCGGTTTTGCACTAGGTGTGCCGCCGGGAGACCTGCATGTGCACATGCCCAGAAAAGCAGGAAGCCAAGGTAACCCTCCTTTATGACTAATAAAGGGGTGCTACCTGTCCCATGTGTGCCTACAGGGGACAACCCCTTTAAAAGTCTTACTTATAAAATCGTATTGCACATGGATGACAAGTGAGAAAAAAAGTGTCCACACTTTCTGCAGAAATTTTCATGATTTTTGTATTATGGGGGTGTGAACCTGACCTAACACCCGCAGGAGGCACAGTATGGTATCAGGGAATTCTCACTGCCTAAAACTACTTAATAATATTCTCCTTTACAGACAAAATATACAAATAGATGTCTGTATCAGTGCACTAAAAGTAAGAAAGAAAAAAAAAGTTGGTTAGAATTTTTTTCTCCAAAGAGTTACTAAAAATAAGAGTAAAGAAACAATGACAATAAACATTCTCAGAATAAATGTTACATTGATGTATTATTGCCGCTTTGTTGGACAGCCGCCATCTTTTTCCGGTAATACTCTTTCTGAATGACCAGGGCCAGTGCTGCCAGAAGCACCATGATACCCAAGATGACGACCAGCACTGGTGCCAGGATATAAGTGTCCCTGTCTGTGATAAGATGAAGAACACCATGGATGTAAAGACTACTCATCATCACCATTCTTTACATATAAAGTACCCGACTACTTACTAGCCCTAAACACAATGGGACCCTCAGATAATCTGGCGGTGTCCAGTTCTTCCCCCGAGGTGCGGCCGTCTCGCCTCAGTCTTGGGGTGATACAGCCCTGAGTGCAGCGATTCGGGGAGGTGGCGTTGTGACAGATGATCACATTGGCGGTCAGGTAGACTTCATGGAAACGATCAAATTTAACCACATGGAAGCTTAAGCGCTGCCGGCGCCGGTCTGTCACCGGGTGATCCTGTAAGGTGGAGTCTTGGCGGCATCTGAGGACAGAACAAAGACCGTATTATTAACTATATTTAGTTTCTATCTTACATCTATAACTAGACATGAGGGATTAAAGTCAAGTGGAATCGCTCTCTGCTCAAATTTTACAAAAATCCACCTTCGCCAAAATGTCGATTTTTTTGTAATTCGCTTCTGTGTGGACTCAGTCGCTGGCTGCCATTCTTCTGACATACATGGTGCAGGAGAAATGTCCCAGGTGTATTGTGCCCAGACAGGCAGGCCACTGAGTATCGGGAAGGATGTCTGTAGTGATGAATGCAGGGCATAAAGAGTTAGCACACTGAGCTGCTGTGTTAGATGACAGGTCATTGGTAAAGTAGAGTTAGTATTAGTTTCTCTCCCCATTCTTCTTAATGTTTGGAAAGTGTTTTGTTTGAGCTCAGAAGGAGATTGCAGATAGAAACAAGAAGCCATAACTTTAAGCCACCAAGCGAAGGTAACACTTGCCAATTAGTGTGCCATCCCAAGGACCTAATGAGGGGCATGCAAGATGCTATATCCTGCACTAATGTGTTCTGCTCCAGGAGGAAGAGATAGGTCCTCCTTGTTAGAGAGCCGCCATTACAGAGGGAGGAAAGAATGGAGGAAAGAGATCTACCACATCAGGGAGAGCCAGATACCAGTGTCTGTGTGAGGGACAGTAATGCTGAAGGTTCTCACCCATGGTGGATGAGGTTGTATCTCTTATTTGTGTCCTCTAATGACGGGGAAGCAGTGAGGGATTCTGTGAATATCCGCAGCTCCTCATCCACTGACTCCACCACAAGCTCCACATGTAGGTTGCTGTGCAGATCTACCTCATGAGGATAAAGGGTGATGGGGTCAGTGAAGCCGTCGCTCTGGTAGAGTCTCATGGACACGTTGTAATAACCTTTACAGATCACATTCTTCACTTGAGGTTTTATCACCAGTTCCAGAGACTTATTACTCTCCATTTCACATCTCACTGGGATCTCAATACGATGGACGTCTGTCTCAGGGACGGTGCCGTAGATGGTGTTAGCGTAGAACGTTCTCCCATTCTCATACTGAAGAAGAAAATACGCAAAGGTTACAGGAAGGCAATGTGCACACAGCCTAACAGTGGATCATGTAATCCGGTCTCTACACGTCTCTGTCCTGCTTTCTCCTTGGCTCAGTCTTTCCTGCTGTTTCCTTTATTACATTTTCTCTCTGTCTCTCTTTCTCCACATTTATCTCTGTCTCTTGCTGAAGCTTTATTGTTCTCGTTTTCTTTCATTTATTTCTCTGTTGCTCTTTCTCCCTCTCACTTTATATTTTCCTCTATTTTTCACTTTCTTTTATTTATCTTTCTCAATATCTATAGTTCTCTTTCATTTTCTAGCTAGTCTTTCTTTGTATTGCTATCTATTGCTCTGTCTCCATTTATTTATTTTCTTTCTTTCTCATTCTTTCTTTTTCTTTCTTCCTTTCTATCTTTTTATTTGTTTCTTGGCTCATGTTTTCTCTTTTCTCACTCTCAATTATCTCCTTCACATTTTGAGCTTTCCTTCTTTTCTATTTTTCTTCCATTCTTTCTTTCTTTCTTTCTTTCTTTCTTTCTTTCTTTCTTTCTTTCTTTCTTTCTTTCTTTCTTTCTCTTGCAATCTCTCCATTTACAGTATTTATTTAATTTTTTCCATCTTTTCTTTTTTTCATTATTTCTTTTCTTTCTCTTCAACTCTCTCCATTATTTATAATTTCTTTTTTTCAATTCTTCTTTCGCTCTTCCTTCCTCCTTTCCTTTTTTCCCTCCTTCCTTCCTTCTTTCCTTCCTTCCATTCTTTCCTTCCTTCCCTTTTTCCTTCCTTCCTTCGATCCTTCCTTCACTCGTTCCTTCCTTTGCTTTTTCCTTCCTTTCTTCCCTTCTTCCTTCCTTCCTTCCCTACTTCCTTCCTTCCTTCCTTTCCTCCTTCCTTCCTTCTTTCCCTCCTTCCTTCTCTCCTTCCTTCCCTTCATCCTTCTTTCCATATTTCCCTCCTTCCTTCCTTCCTTCTTCCTTCCTTCTTTCACTCTTCCTTCCTTGTTTCCCTCCTTCCTTCCTTCTTTCATTCTTTCTTCCTTATTTCCTTATTTCCCTCTTTCCATCCTTCTTTCCTTCCTTCCTTCCCTCCTTTCCTTCCTTCCCTCCTTCCTTCCTTTCCTTCTTTCCCTACTTCCTTCTTTCCTCCTATCTTCCTTCCTTCCTTCTTTCACTCTTTCTCCCTTGTTTCCCTCCTTCCTTCTTTCACTCTTCCTTCCTCCTTTCCTTATTTCCCTCCTTCCTTCCCTCCTTTCTTCCTTCCCACCTTTCTTCCTTCCTTCCCTCCTTCTTTCCCTCCTTCCTATAGATTTTTCTTTCCTGTTCTCTTACCATTCCTTACTCCCTTTTCCCTCTTGCCCCCCATTCTCTGGTCAGGGGTCCTCCATCCTCCACAGCACAGATTCCTCCTTCGCTTACCATTACAGCCATAGCAGCACACTACAGCTCCCACTAGGGGGCGCTCACTGCATGTAGTTATTTACAGCTGTTTTTATAATCCAAACTCTGACATTGAGAGGAGTAAAAGCCTAAAATAAAGTACACTACATTTGGCAGAGCGTTCATTGGGCAGTGGGCACCATTCTGACTTTTGCTCTGGAGATCTATAATTTTGTGTTTGCTCCCCTGGTGACAGCTGCTTATAAAGCTTTTTTTGCCTTTTCCAGGATCATTGCCTTCAATATGTTTCACATTTAGCAGAGATCTTCACCAGAACTTTAGATCCGCAACCGCTGAATGGTATTTCAATAAGAATATTATTTCCATCCCGTTCTGCCTGGCACAGACGATCCTCCAGGTGGATATCTACAACATCTAAGGAGGCTTCAGACACCAAGCTGAAAGGTAAAGTGTAGTCAGCGCCAAGCGCGAGACAACGGAGTCCACATCCCGCCTTTTGCGTTGGTTGCAGAACCTGTGGATCTGAAACAATAAAAGAACTAAGAATTAATGATGGTTAATTAGGTACTTAATATCATTCTGTACCAAAACTAAGAAGTAAAATTGGCTTATGGACCATGGGGACCTCGTTTTAACTTGGCCTTGTCCCCATTTAAAGGGGGGGTTAAAACCTGGAAGGCAATGTGATCGCCACAAATTTTCCAAACTAAGTAAAAAGGAAACTATTAGGGTGGGATCAAGTGCAATAATGTCAAGCAGCTGCTGTAAAGGGGCCTATTTTCTGATTTTTCTATGGGTTTCCTTGTCCTCTATATCCACCACTGAGGTCCTGATGCATAAGCTTGGGCAAAAGTTGAGTCATTTAACAAAATATCTCGCAAAAGTAGCAGTTCTTTAACAATTATTGGGCCCATGCGTCCTTTACTGTTTGCTAAGGATGTGGGGAACGTATAGTGGATAATGGGAGTAAAAGTTGACTGAGCTAAAATGAAGCCACCCATTATGGGTTCAAACACCTCTACCCATCCGCCTCTATTTCTGTAGAGCATCCTAACTCCTCACCTGGACATGGTCTACCATGACCCACCGAATATCCATAAGAGACAGTAGATCCAGTCCCATAAACATAAAGTGTGAATGTGGAGGTCTCGTGGTAGATCTCATGCTGACCCTCAGTTTTCCCCAATGTGACTTGCCAACCTATAAACCCATTCAATTCTTTCTTGGTCGTTGGGTAAGAACTTAGTGGTTTTCCATCCAGGTAGAACTCTGAGTCTGAAGACACTTGAGAAACGATGAGGATGAAGTTGTTGTAGTAAGACTGGGTCACAAACCTGTAATATCTTCTACCCAGTAATGATGGTGGGACGGTGGTAAGAAA
The DNA here is from genome assembly GCF_039654945.1 of Dendrobates tinctorius. NCBI lineage: Eukaryota > Metazoa > Chordata > Amphibia > Anura > Dendrobatidae > Dendrobates > Dendrobates tinctorius. Next base: position 1,311,997 of record NW_027361695.1, read on the forward strand.
TGGATCATATGAATATTGTAACCCAGCTGAGCTCGATTCATGAAGTAAATATGAGACCATCACAGGTTTGGTGGCATTTATGAGGAGGATTTTGTCTACAGTGATTCGGACATAGGCGCCTTCCTGTAGACTATGAATGATGGCACCTCCTGGGCTAGCAATAGTCACACGGGTATCCGGACTTCCTGAAACTATAGTGATGACATCCTGAATGTGACTGAAGAACGGGAACACGGCAAAGACGTTCCCCCAGTTCTTCACAGGATGGAGCTGATCCATGAGGACATCACAAGCCGAATCACTTCCCTTATAACAAGAATGTCCGGCAAACACGGCCACCGGGGCTGAAGATGAGACTTTGGTGCCCGTGAGGTCATCAGTGCTTTGAAACTGAATGACTTGTTGGTTCCTCAGTGACAATGTGATCAAATCTCCAGTTTTATAGGAAATCTCATCATATGTGATGGATCCTGAGATTATAATGTCCACCTGGACTTCATGTTCAAACCCATTGGCCACCGCAAATTGTTTTCTGGTTCCGGAAACTTGTCCACCTATTCCTCCGCCTGGAGTAACAATATAATACTCCACACCCAGGTCTTCTTGTGGTAGACAGGATGTGGCATCAGCAGAGACCTTGTTTGTGTTGAAGACAAAAACAGATATGGCCACATCGGACGTCACCATTACGACCTTTGAAGAGATACCTTGTCCTGTGATCATGTACGTGTGGTCCAGGGTCACCATGTTATTACTGTCCTGGGGAACATGCACCATCTTGCTGAAGAACGGCTGAGACACCGTCACCGTGACTGTAGCAGCTTTATCACAGGTCACAAGACACAGCTGGAAACTTGTGTCTGAGTTTACGAGAATGTTCTGCATGAAAGTGGTTATAAATTTTCTTTGTATCTGTCCTGGTGGAAAAGGAACAAAAATGTAGTGTAATATAAAGAATTAATATCCAAGAAGTGTCATTTCTCCTTGCGGATAATGACATGCTAAGCATGTCGAGGTGAGGAGACTTAAGGCCGCAATGCTCCTCTGGGAAATATGCTAATTATGCAAATTGTCTCTTCAGAGAGGAAGAGGACTAGAACTCTAGCGCCACCTATTGGAAGTAGCAATCCTAGAAGTCAATGTTGTCCCTTTAACGAGCCTTGTTACATGACTCAGGATAAAAGCCAAGCCAGAGTCTCAATTTGCAGACACTGTGTTTCGGGGTACTGCCCCTCGTCAGTGCAAAGGACAAATGACACTTCTTGAATATCGGTCAGACGCCTCTCTCACAGCCAAACCAGATCTCACACTTTGCACTGACGAGGGGCAGTACCCCGAAACACAGTGTCTGCAAATTGAGATTCTGGCTTGGCTTTTATCTTAAGTCATGTAACAAGGCTTGTTAAAGGGTCGACATTGACTTTTAGGAATGTCAGGAAGTCTCTCAGGACAGTGTACAGAAAGTGCAGCGCTGACAGCTTATTTGGCATGCAGATCTGCATGCCATACAAACGATCAGCCTGCACAAAATGAGTGTCCCATAGTGGTCAATGTGTAAAAGTAAGAATGAAATAAAACAAACAAAAAAATTAAATAATTGTAAAAATATTTTTTTTAAAATAATAAAAAAATCAATATTTATTCTATCATTAAATCAATATTTGAATTAGAAAAAATCTAAACAATAAAAGTACACATATTTGGTATCCCCACGTTCGTAACGACCTGATCTATAAAACTGTCCCACTAGTTAACCCGTTTAGTGAACACCATTAAAAAAAAAAAAAAACAAGGCAAAAAAAATGCTTTATCATCATACCGCCGAACAAAAAGTGGAATAACACGCGATGGATATAAATATACATGGTACCGCTGAAAACGTCATCTGTCCCACAACAAAACAAGCCGCCATATCGCTCCATCACTGGAAAAATAAAAAAGTTATAGCTCTCAGAATAAAGCGATGCAAAAATAATTACTTTTTCTATAAAAGAGTTTTTATTGTATAAAAGCGCGAAAACATAAAAAAAGATATAAATGAGGTATCACTGTAATCGCACTGACCCGAAGAATAAAATTGCTTTATTAATTTTACCACACGTGGAACGGTGTAAACACCCCCCCGAAAAAAAGAAATTAATGAATTGCTGGTTTTTGTTCATTCTGCCTCCCAAAAATCAGAATAGAAAGCGATAAAAAAAATCACGTGCCCGAAAATGGTACCAATAATAATGTCAACTTGTCCTGCAAAAAAACAAGACCTCACATGACTCTCTGGGCCAAAATATGGAAAAATTATAGCTCTCAAAATGTGGTGATGCAAAAACTGTTTTTTGCAATAAAAAGCATATTTTAGTGTGTGACAGCTGCCAAACATAAAAACCCGCTCTAAATAGTAAATCAAACCCCCCGTTATCACCCCCTTAGTTAGGGAAAAATATTAAAATAAAAAAAATGTATTTATTTCCATTTTCCCATTAGGATTAGGGTTAGGGTTAGGGTTGGGGCTAAAGTTAGGGTTAGGGTTGGGATTAGGGTTAGGGGTGTGTTAGGATTAGGTTTGTGGTTAGGGTTATGGTTAGGGTTGGAATTAGGGTTAGGGGTGTGTTGGGGTTAGGGTTGGAGTTAGAATTGGGGGGTTTCCACTGTTTAGGCACATCAGGGGGTCTCCAAATGCGACATCTGATCTCAATTCCAGCCAATTCCGTGTTGGAAAAGTCAAACGGCGCTCCTTCCCTTCCAAGTTCTGCCATGCGCCCAAACAGTGGTTTACCCCCACATATGGGGTACCAGCGTACTCAGGACAAATTGTACAACAACTTTTGCAGTCCAATTTCTCCTGTTACCCTTGTTAAAATAAAAAAATTGGATCTGAAGTAAATTTTTTGTGAAAAAAGTGAAATGTTCATTTTTTTTAAACATTCCAAAATATCCTGTGAAGCACCTGAAGGGTTAAAAAATTTCTTGAATGTGGTACTGAGCACCTTGAGGGGTGCAGTTTTTAGAATGGTGTCACTTTTGGGTATTTTCTATCATATAGACCCCTCAAAGTGACTTCAAATGTGATGTGGTCCCTAAAAAAAAATGGTGTGGTAAAAATGAGAAATCGCTGGTCAACTTTTAACCTTTATAACTTCCTAATAAAAAAATAAATTTTGGTTCCAAAATTGTGCTGATGTAAAGTAAACATGTGGGAAATGTTAGTTATTAAGTATTTTGTGTGCCATATCTCTGTGATTTAAGGGAATGAAAATTCAAATTTGGAAAATTGCAAAATTTCCCAAATTTTTGACAAATTTCCATTTTTTCCACAAATAAACACAAGTCATATCAAAGAAATTTTACAACTTTCATGAAGTACAATATGTTACGAGAAAACAATGTCAGAATCACCAGGATCCATGGAAGCGTTTCAGAGTTATTACCTTATAAAGGGACAGTGGTCAGAATTGTAAAAATTGGCCCGGTCATTAACATGCAAACCACATTTGGGGGTAAAGGGGTTAATGAGGAAAAAAATGAACTTTTTTTGAATTTACCAAATGGCTGCAATGAAACAAAGAGTGAAAAATGTAAAGGGGTCTGAATACTTTCTGTACCCGCTGTACGTTTGGATGGGATTATTACAATGCATGTTATTGAGCTGAGCTTTTCCTTTGCAATGATTTCTGGCTGCCTTGATTCTCCACTAGGGGGAGCCAAAGAGCTAACGTCATACAAATGTAGACTGTAAACTCAATATCAGACCCACGTGCTGTTAGTTCACCCTAGTGGTGGGTGGAGGAAAAAAGAATTTCATCAATTTCCTCATTTCCATCAATTATAAGAACTTGTTCAATGGAAGATAAACAATTCAGGTAAGAAACATTATACACTGTACCTGGTTTTAAACTGCATTTCTCAGATTGTGGAACTGACACTGGGGTGACACCTGCAGACATAAGAAAACACATGACACCTATAGCATCCAAATATTTACCAGTAGGGTAGGAGTCATAGATAATGCAGAGGTGCCGGGGGCAGCGACAGGAGGGGGAAGACAGGAGGGGGCAGCGACATGAGGGGGCAGCAACAGGAGGGGGCAAAGATATGAGGGGGCAGCGACAGGAGGGGGGCACGACACGAGGGGGCAGCGACAGGAGGGGGCAGCGACAGGAGGGGAAGACAGGAGGTGGCAGCGACAGGAGGGGGCAGACAGGAGGGGGCAGCGACAGGAGGGGGCAGACAGGAGGGGGCAGCGACAGGAGGGGGCAGCGACAGGAGGGGGCAGACAGGAGGGGGCAGCGACAGGAGGGGGCAGCGACAGGAGGGGGCAGCGACAGGAAGGGCAGACAGGAGGGGGCAGCGACAGAAGGGGGCAGCGACAGGAGGGGCAGACAGGAGGGGGCAGCGACAGGAGGGGCAGACAGGAGGGGGCAGCGACAGGAGGGGCAGACAGGAGGGGGCAGCGACAGGAGGGGGCAGACAGGAGGGGGCAGACAGGAGGGGGCAGCGACAGGAGGGGGCAGACAGGAGGGGGCAGCGACAGGAGGGGGCAGCGACAGGAGGGGGCAGCGACAGGAAGGGCAGACAGGAGGGGGCAGCGACAGAAGGGGGCAGCGACAGGAGGGGCAGACAGGAGGGGGCAGCGACAGGAGGGGCAGACAGGAGGGGGCAGCGACAGGAGGGGCAGACAGGAGGGGGCAGCGACAGGAGGGGCAGACAGGAGGGGGCAGCGACAGGAGGGGGCAGCTCCTCGACTCCTTACTAGCCTACTCAGAGTATTGCAGATAGACATACTGGTCTGGTAGAAGGGAGAATGACCGCAGCATTAGGTTTCCTAATGATTGCCTGTAGTTCATAACCATAGATGCACATAGATGTGCATAGGCGCTGTGTACACAAAACGGTAGTAGTTTATTTTTGCTTTTTTTTTTAGAAAACACTAATTGTAAAGTTGCTTTGTTCTTTCTGGATGCATAAAAGAAATAAAATGGCTGAAAAAAGTCGTCACACATGTAAGATATAGGAAAATATAAAAGATCTGAACTTTATACTCACAATGAATGAAAGTCCAGAACAGAAGAAGAGTTGCTGAGAAATCCATCCTGACTGCAGATCCCGCTCTCTGCACGGCTTATATAAGGCGGCCGGAGGTTACAGATCTTCTAGGGAATTTCTCTACGTCCAGAAATCGCTATTCTGTCCTCATTCCAAATCTATTAACCGCTGAGATGTCCGGCTGCCGGGATCTGGGCAAGATACAGCTCCTGTCAGGAGGAGACAAAGTGGGGCCCTGAGCAAAAGTGTAAAGCGGGGCCCCAAATGCTGACATATTGCGCCATCATATTTACATGCGCTGAGTTCGGCCGTTAAACGAGTGTGATCGACAATAATGAAGTCGTTCGACGCTTGTTTCCCGTCTTCTTTACACCAACTGAGAAAGAATGATGGGGACAGAACGATCAATAATAGATCAATCTGTCCCCAGACAGTATCATGTTATCAGCAGCACATCTACAGTTTACACTGGCGATGTGCTGCTGAGAACAAGGATTTGTATTCTGACATAAACAATCCAATCACTGGATGAATAGGCAGAATATTGCTTGTTTAGTATAATACACCCCATAGTCCTCCATATAGTATAATGTGCACCACAGTCCTCCATATTGTATAATGCACTATTCATAGCCCTCCATATAGTGTAATGCACACCTCATAGTCCTTCATACAGTATAATACACCCCTATATACCTCCATATAGTATAATACACCCCCATAGTCCTCCATATAATATAATGTGCTCCATTGTCCTCCACATAGTATAATGCATGCCCCATAGTCCTTCATACAGTATAATACACCCCCATAGTCCTCCATATAGTATAATACACCCCCATAGTCTTCCATACAGTTTAATGCACTCCCCATAGTCCTCCATATAGTATAATACACCCTCATAGTCCTCCATATAGTATAATATACCCTCATAGTCCTCCATATAATATATTGCACCCCATAGTCTTCAACATAGTATAATGCACACCCCATAGTCCTCCATACAGTATAATACAGCCCATAGTCCTCCACATAGTAAAATGCACCCCATAGTCCTCCATATAATATAATGCGCCCCATAGTCCTCCACATAGTATAATGCACACCCCATAGTCCTCCATATAGTATAATACACCCTCATAGTCCTCCATATAGTATAATATACCCTCATAGTCCTCCATATAATATATTGCACCCCATAGTCTTCAACATAGTATAATGCACACCCCATAGTCCTCCATACAGTATAATACAGCCCATAGTCCTCCACATAGTAAAATGCACCCCATAGTCCTCCATATAATATAATGCGCCCCATAGTCCTCCACATAGTATAATGCACACCCCATAGTCCTTCATACAGTATAATACACCCCCATAGTCCTCCATATAGTATAATACAACCCTATAGTCTTCCATACAGTATAATGCACTCCCCATAGTCCTCCATATAGTATAATATACCCCCATAGTCTTCCATATAGTATAATACACTCTCATAGTCCTCCATATAATATATTGCACCCCATAGTCCTCAACATAGTATAATGCACACTCCATACTCCTCCATACAGTATAATACAGCCCATAGTCCTCCACATAGTAAAATGCACCCCATAGTACTCCATACAGCATAATGCACTCCCCATGGTCCTCAATATAGTATAATGCATCCCATAGTCTTCCATATAGTATAATGCACTCCCCAAAGGCCTCCATATAATATAATGTGCCCCATACTGCTCCATAAAGTATAATACACACCCTCATAGTCCCCTAAGTCCATACAGTACATATAGTAAAATGCATCCCTGCTTCCTTTCCTTGCTCATAAAGCCTGAGAGTCCTGCTTCCTCTGCTTTCTCATAGAGAAAGTCTGAGAGTCCTGTTTCTCCCAGAGTGACAGCTCTTCATATAAGTTTGTAAAGCTCTAGAGCTGTCAGTCAGTCTGTGGAGGTAGATGCTAAAGTGTATTTAGTTTATCATTTCAATTTATTATCCTGGCTGGTGATCAAAATCCTCTGCTTCACTTTGCACAGCTATACTGGAAGATAAAATGCACAAGCTGCCCAGGGCCACCACTAGAGGGAGCTCAAGATAAATTGTATATATTTTGTAAGCATGGAGCTCCCCCCTAGAGGTGGCTGCAGGAAGAAATAATGTTATCATTTCACCCTATGATTACCAGTGTTTCTACAACTATGGCGAGGACGATGATCTCTGTAGTCTTTGTAGCTGCAAGAATATATATATATATATATATATATATATATATATATGCATCAACTCTGAAATCATGGTTACAAACAAGCAAACAGAACTCAGGACAATGACCCGATCACTTGAAATAACTTTGAAAATGTGCGGTTGTGGTCAGCAAGAACACAAGAAAATATTACAGGAATTCATCATGAAGTTTATGCGACTTTTCTTACTCTTTATCCAGACTTAAAGGGATTCTCAGAGCAGAGTTATTACCTAGAAATAGCAACATAATTAAAGAAGTTATACCTGAATCTAAGGATAGAGAAGAAAAGGCGACATCACCGGAGGGGGGGACATAACGGTGTGTGAACATTATGGGTCAAATTCATAAAATATAAATAACTGGCAGAGAATATGGCCGAGATAACAGTGTTATAGATGGATATAGGGGGGCAGCAAGATATCAAACGTGCTATAGCAGCTATAGATTAGCAATAAGGACTAATAAAATATGCAATAATGTGTGACGCCCCTCCTAATAGATCCTGTCTCAATAATAGTACAAAGAAATTTAAAAAAATAGCTTCAATTGCAGTATTACAAGTGGCCAGAAGAGGGCAGCAAAACATCAACAGTGCAAACTGCAAGAGCAGCAATAAGTGAGTGATGGAAGGAGTTCAGCAGTGTGCTGCCCCTCACAGTGTCATAGTGCCCCCATAACAACGCATGATGGATAATAGGTAGATAGATAGATAGATA